>NC_134856.1:10255000-10555000 GCF_049852395.1 Peromyscus maniculatus bairdii
CTTGTCTGGGTTCCTAAGCTTTGCCTGTATGCGACACTTGCACACGTCTTGGTTTCTATTTACTTTTTTGGACAGCTTAGACATTTACATCTTTCAAATACAAACAGTAAGTAAAGAAATAAATACGAAAAGCTATAAAATGCAAGGCTGTCTTCCATTCTGCAAGCCCAGCTGCTCGGTCCCGGGCCAGTGGCCTGCAGGAATACTGCCTGCCTTGGAGTCTGCTCAAGCTAGCTTCCAGTGTTTGTTTATACAAACACAGACGAATGAGACTTCTGCCATGTGATATACAAAGTGGAGCCTGGGCTGTATTGTTCCGCCTTCAGCTTTTTCTCTTGAAAACACATCTGGGAGAGTCTGCTGTGGCTGTACCCAGGGATGCCACCTCTTCAACTGCCTGTGCTAATGTTATCTTAAGGTCTCACAGGCCTCTGTCAATAGCATTTAACGGGACAGGGATTCTGACGCCCTCTGGCCGGGTCTATTGCTCTGACAAACAAGCAGCCAGGCTAGGGTGTTTGTCAGTGGTAGAGCGCTTGCTGAGTATGACCAGGCCCTGGGTTCCATCCCCAGGGCTGCTAGAAACGAAACACAGTTATCACTGTATGTGCGTTCCTTCCAGTGTGTGCAGGTTCACCATTTGCACATTGGGGCACAATGTACCTTCCACTTTCTAGGAAGTTTCCATAATAGGAAAATCAGCCCCTGTCTATTTCGTGAGCATAAATAGTTTCTAGTTTGACATATATTTTTTTTAACACCACATGATCCTTTATCTGTGATGTGGAAGCATCATTTTTAATCTTCCAGGTTTTGAGGCAGAGTCATACTGTGTAACCTGGACTAGCCTCAAGCTCACTGTGTAACTGAGTCTGGCTTCAGTCTTTTTTTTTTTTTTTTTTTTTTTTTTGGTTTTTCGAGACAGGGTTTCTCTGTGTAGCTTTGCACCTTTTCCTGGAACTCACTTGGTAGCCCAGGCTGGCCTCGAACTCACAGAGATCCACCTGGCTCTGCCTCCCAAGTGCTGGGATTAAAGGCGTGCACCACCACCGCCCTGGCCTCAGTCTTAGTATCCTCTCACATCCACTTCCCAAGTTCTGAGATCACAAGCATGCACCATGACACCTGGTCTCTTCTGTGGTGCTGGGGATCAAACCTAGGGCTTTGTGGATGCTAGGCAAAGCACTCTACAAACTGAGCTACAGTTCTAGCCCCCAGTTTTTAATACTATGTATTAATATAGAAGCTAATCTTAAGAGAGGAATCGAGCTGGGATGCTAGATTGCATGATTCGCTTACCTTCTTGAGATCTCGGGGAAGGGATGTGGGGAAAGCTTTGGGCAGACTGAGGAGGCTTTGGAAGGGACAACATGAACTGTTTCCAGTAAGACAGCCAGGACCTGGTAATGCAGAGACCTCAACTGTGGAACTATTAACGGGGAAACTGAAACCTGTGGGCAGAAGAATTTGACCTCAAGAGTCTGGGCCTGAAGGCTTGAGTCTCAGGCCTTGGCCATGCCACTCCCCCCAAGTGAACAGAGAGAGGAGCAGCCTGACTCCACATGTGACTATAAAAATCAAGGCCGGAGCAGAAGTCCCTCCCCCTCAGAACAGACAGAAGCTGCGGTTTCAACCTCATTCTCAGGGGCAAACTGCTACCTTTACGGCTGTCTGTAAACTCAGGTACCCTTCCTGTCTCTGACAAGCAGGATCCATGCACCACCACCACCACCCTGCCCCCTCAGCCATCAGGTTTCTAACCCTGTAACTCATCGCTTGGAGCCCCCTGGGAAACAGGAATCCCTTTCCTGACTTTCCAGATGGTTCTATGAGACTGCAAGACAACATGATGCCACGGAAGCAAAGGGTCTGCTTGGGGTTCAGCAACAGCTTGGGGGTCCCTGTAGCCAAGCTAGGACCCAAACATGGGCTCCAAATTCCAAGCCAGCACCGGCAGCAGCTTTCCAGAGGTGGCCCGAGAGCCGTCACTGGAGGTAGACAAGTACACTCTATTCTAGGTCAACAGGGAGATTAAGATATATGTGAACAAAGAAAAGAGCTTAGAAAGCTGTGGGTTTAATAAGCAGCCCCACTATCCAGTGCCCAGGCTGTGTGACCCTGGGTTAAGAACTTGGCCTCACTGATCCTCTAATTTTCTAGTGTGTAAAATGAGGCCAAAGAGACCTATTTCACAAGAAGAACTCAAACAGCCCCTTCCAGAATCCTTACTTGTGGGAATCAGGCCCTGCCTTAGGTCTAGTCCTCTAACCAAAGGCCTTGAGCAGGAATGCATCTGTGCATGAGGCTTGGGAGCCCTGACTTTCTCTCCAGAACAGATCGTGTACCCCAGCAGCACCAGGGCATCCCACCACAATGCTCCCTCAAACAGCTACCCCTGCTGACCACGGGCGGGGACCCTGACTCTGGCTTCCTCCAGCTGCCTCCGGCCTGGGTGAGGAATGGGCCAATGAGTCAAGCAAACTGCAGCCCAGACAGATGCCACCACGAGCCTGTGTCTCTGGTGAGCAAGGAAGTCCACAGCAAAACACCAGGGAGTTTGACCCACCTTGTCTGGAGGCCCTCTCTCTCTCTCTGAGATACTGTGTCCAAGCTGCTCGGGAGCTTTACCAGCTCCCATTTGCAGGGCACAGGCTCTGGGATAAACCCCAAGCAGAGCATCTGACTGTCCACCCTCTGTCACTCAAGACTCAAGTTACAGGACTCTTCTCATTTTATGTTTGAGAAGCCGGGGTCCAAGAAAGCTAGGCCCTAAAACATAACCATGCCTTGACTTCAATGGCCACTTCTGAAAGCAGGGGTTCTTTGCAATTGGGAGGAAATGGGTCCCTAGCTCAGTACTCCTGGGACATCATGAGGCCTATACACCTGGAAAGGGGCCTGGGGGGGTCTGTGGATGTGGACCAGTGGGCGGGAGGGTGGAGGGGTCAGGGCGACTAACCTGTGAAGCTGCTGCAGCCACGGACGGCCTCACTGCTGTCTGTGCTCAGGCCTCCAGCGTCTGCAAGGAGAAAAGGAAGTTGGGAGGAGCTGAAAATTGTGGTGTCTCCGTTCGCCTCATCCCCCTCGTCCCCTGGTCGCTCTGGTCTCGCTTCACCCTATGCCCCTGCCTCACTTCTTCTTTCGTGGTAGCAGCCTGCTTCCTCTGTGCTATTGGCCAAACCAAGGTCTCCTTGATCTTACTCTGGGGCCCCTCCTGACTTCCTGGGGATGGCTATACCTCCAAAGAGGTGCCGGGAAGGACAACATGGTACCGTGGATGGTTCAAGATGCTGGCAGCTCTGTACCCTTCGGCAAACTATGGCTCCTCCCCGAGCCTCAGTTTCCCCACTTACAGAAAGGGGGAAATGGCCTTTGACTGACTTGACAGTTCATAGGATTGATCCAGAGACCCAAGGGAGGCTGGGAAATGTTGCCTGGTTCAAGTTCCAGGTACCCCATGGGCTAGGAGAGTTGGAGTAATGTCTTTAAACTGACTGAGCTTCAGTGTTCCTTCTGTAAGATGGAGGTGCTGGTAGAAATCTCTTTGGGTGGGGACATATCCCCAGTAAGACCAGCAAGGGTCACAGAGGCTCAGATGATAGCCTAGCAAGGCTAAAGATCCAGCTCCAGATGGCCCAGGACAGAGCTCAGAAGGTATGGCCAGAGCAGCAGATGAGACAAAGCTGACCAGCCTGCCCTTTAGCCAGGCAGACTCCACAAGCCCACCCTATGACACCAGCCTAGCTCTCTACCAAGCCCCAGAGAGAATGAGAAAGTGATTCAGGGATGGGGAGCACAGATGTTGTCCCTTGCCCAGCCTATCCAAACTCCCTGGGTTCAACCATGACCCAACAACATGCCCTTCTACTCCTGGGGGCCAGAGTGGGGGATGGAAATAGAGACGCAGCCCAAGGGAGAAAGCAGGGAGGTCCCAGCACAGTGTCCCTTCCCTCGGCCCCCCTTCAAGTGTCAGCTCAGCCCAGCTCACAGTGTGTGCCAGGGGCTCAGAGGGAAAGGGGGCACCACCCCAGATGCTATCAGAGCCACAGCTGTGTCTCAACTCCTTGGCCACACTCCCACTGGGTGACTGAGATAAGCATTTGCCCTTTTTGGATGTTGTTGTTTTTTTCCTTGTTATTGTCTTTTGTGGTACTTGGCCTCAACCCCAGGGCCCTGTTCACGCATGGCAAATGTCTGCACACTGAACCACACCCCTAGCTCCCCCGCCCCCATGCTTTATTTAGTTTTCTGTGGCCATTATAACCAGGCATCCACCTTCTGGCCTTTCACATCAGGGTCTCCTGGCTGCCTCCAGGACTGAACTGCCAACTCCTTCCTGCTCCCCAGTGAGCAGCGGCACTGAAGGCCTGGGGAGAGTTCTGGCCCCCAGGCCCCCACAGCCCCTCTGTTTCCTACTTCCCTGTTCTTCCCTCAGCTTGGGATGCTAGTTACCCCTGCGTATAACACCTTAGAACTTATCTTCAGACACTCTCGTGTTCAGGCGCCAGAAATGGCTCCCTATTGCCTTCATGATCTACCCGCCAGCCAGTTCCTACTCCGGACCAGCTCTGTACATGCCAGCCACATTCATGCCCATGTCTGCTCTGCGCCAGCTGTGACACATGTGGACTTACGTAGTCCCCCAACCTCACTCCTGCTCCCCAAACACGTTATGGAGTCTACAGCACGAAAGAGACAAATCGGTGCCTTCCTCAGGTGGGGATGAGGTCACTGCCATCCCTTGACAAGGGTCTCCCCACCTGGAGAATCCAGAAAGGACTGAGAGCTGACTGAACATTAGAACAGGTGAGGAATACCATGAGTGAGTCATTTACACTCCAAATCTCCCCCGCTCTTGATGGCGATCGGCAGCCTCCAAGTAGGGACAAAACGTCTTTAGCTTCTTTCTGATGAGCACAGAAGTTCGGTCCTGCTGCGTGGCCGTTCTGAGCCAGTTCCCCTTCCTAAAGCAACCTGGCAGTAGCCATATTGATGCAGCGCTTGGTGGGGACCTCCAACCAGCATAGCACACCACAGCCCAGGAGTGCTGGGCTCCAGCCATCCTTCTGGAGCAGCTGGGACTACCTCTGTGCTGAGCAGGTTTTAGATTTTCTACCCCAGACTTATGTCTCCCCCCCCTCTTCCATTCTTCACTCTTAAACACAAAAGGCAAGATACCTGAGCTGAGCATGGTGGTGGGCACATTCCTGGAACTCCAGCATTCAGGAGGGCTGCCTAGGAGGCCCTTCAGTTCAAGGCCAGCCTCAGCCACATAGTGAGCACTTGTCTCAAAAAAAAAATCGTATCTTAAATTTTTAACTGTGGTAACATATGTATGTGTCACAAAATTTGTTATGTTATTCATTTATAGGTATTGAGTTCTGCAACATGAAGTACACACACTGTTGCATAACCATCACCATCGTCTGTCTCCAAGCCTTTTTGATTTTCCCAAACACAGCACCCCATTCACCAGACCCAAAGGCCTGGCAACCACTCTCCTAATGTGTCTCTATTAATGCGCCAACTGTAAGGATCATATGACCAGAATCGCACAGTGTGTGTCCTTCTGACTGGCTAATCCCACAATGCACACCATCAAGATTCAGTCATGTTATCCATAGGTCAGAATGTCCTTCCAGATGGATTCGATGTCATGTGCCTGTAATCCCAGCAACTGCGAGGCCAAGGCAGAAGGAGCAGGGGTTCAAAGTCATCATTAGTTATGTATCAAGTATGAGGCCAACCAGGACTACATGAGACCTGGTAAGGAGAATAAGGCAATAGGATCAAAGGTCCTAAGCCAGCCTGGGCTATATAACCCTGTCTCAAGAGGAAAAGGGAAAAGTGTCCACTTGAAATGTTTAATAATATTCCACTGTATATAGGCACCACATTTTTTCTATGCATTCACATGCTGATGGGCAGGGGGGCTTCTGCTACCTCCAGACTGCTGTTAATACCCCCAGCACATGTGAGTGTACAAACAATCTTTTTTGACAAAGAGAATGTTTCTAGCTAAATTTTATTTATTTTGTTTTGTTGAGATAGGGTCTTACTATGTAACCCTTGGCTGGTCTGAAACTCACTATGTAGACTGGACTGGTCTCAAACTCAGAGATGTGCCTGCTTCTGCCTCCTGGGTGTTGGGATCAAAGGCATATGCCACACACAGCTTTCTAGCTAAATTTTAAGAGCATTATTTTATTTGAATGCTATTCATTTTCATGATTTTCTTCTATTTATAGTAACTTATACACGGATCTCCTATTTACTCTAGTAATATGAAGCATTTCCCTTAAAATATACTTACATTCTAAAAAGTAAGATGACTCAAAAAATGTCAATGTTTTGATGGCAAAGGTAACAGCAGGGTGTAGAAGGGACATACTAGCACAGGCTGCAATCAGTCTCCAGTGTCTTGAGTCTGAAGACAGAACCCATGCCCTGTCCAGTGGTGAGGGAAGCTAAAACCAGGTTAGTATTTCACCAGAGGTGCCTGGAGACATAACAGTGATAAAACTGAGCGATATGGGTGCTGAGACTTCCCAGAGTGAATTTAAGCCAACCAGTGGTTTTCCGATATTCCCTGGGTTCACCATGATATGTTGGTAATGACACCCAGTTCACAGGACCACTGTGCAGCTAGGTAACTGATGGGAGTTGTCTAGCCTATGGCCAGCATGTACTAGGTTTCGTGAGTGAGTGGCTCCCCTCACACACGCTATGCAAAACACACACACACACACACACACACACACACACACACACACACACACACACACACACACACACCAGGGCAGCATTCACCACTTTCTCTCTGAAGAGAGAGGTCTCGGTTGTGATGAAGTACAGCCAGAGGCTAGGGACACCATCAGCCTGACTCCCATCACCTTCCCACCCTCTACCACCTCCAAACACTAGGGAAAGAGCTCCTGGTTCGTGACTGTCACTGCTGGGACATTCTGTCTCACTGGGACAGCTGACTGCTGTGAGATCCCATCTGAGCCAAAAACCAATCTGAGCTTTCATTTCCCCAGCTCTAAGAGGAAGACGTCTTGGTCCTGAGTTCTCAATGTGTGAATCCCACAAGATGTACCTGTACCGCGGGGGGCGGGGGGGGGGGGGCAGCTACTAGAGCATCTGCAGGCTGGTATTCCGTAGATGCTAAGGAAAGCACAAGCATCCCCACCCAAACACGTCTCCTGCAGATCACAGAAGCTGTCAAGCATCCACCATGCACTACCCACACAGCAAACGACAAGTGAAACTACAGAACTTGCAGAATCTGTGGGATTTCACGAAGCTGGTGGAGGCAAGGCAGAAAAGGAGCAATGACCACAGAGAAGGACATCTACGAGGGAAGTAATGGACTTCGAAAAGAAGTGCTGAGCTCTCAGAAGACTCAGAGTGGAGGCTGGAGAGAAGGCTCAGAGGTTAAGAGCACTTGATGCTATTTCAGAGAGCCCCCCCCCCAGTGTGGTTCACAGCACCCACATGGTGGCTCACAACTATCCTAACTCCAGTGTCAGGGGATCTGACCCCCCTCTTCTGACCTCTGAGGGCACACGGTGCACACATGGTGCTCTTAGGAGGAAAAAAAGGTTCAAAGTGGTCCTTGTTGCCGAGGGAGCCCTTGTTTGTTTTCGTAAGCTAGGGTTTCTCTACAATAGCCCTGGCTGTCTTGTACTACGTAGGTAGTACAGGCTGGCCTCGAACTCAGAGATCTGCCTGCCTCTGCCTTCCAAATGCTGGGATTAAAGGTCCCAATTGTTGGGATTAAAGGTGTTCACCACCACACCTGGCTAGCACTGATACTTTTGTTTAAAAAAAAAAAAAAAATCTTAGAGCAAATCAGCTGGGAAGGATGCTCAACATCGTAAGAAAAAACGTCTTCAACGCTCAGTACTTGATTCACTTTTCACAAACTACTAAGCACGTGACCATAATTAGAATTGAAACATTCTTATACTTTTGGTTGTGAGCCTAGCCTTTAACGGCTGAGCCATCTCTCCATCCCAAGAATTGAAACATTCTTAATCAAAATGTATGACTTATTTATCTTCATAATTTTTTATCTTCTAGACAATAATCAACGCAGCCTAGCTGCCCAGACATATCTGTAACTTTTGGTCCTGTCTGTAAGACAGACAGATCGACCTCGCGGCAGGATGTGGTGGGGAGACACCATCCTAATCTTCTTTTCCCTTGACAAGACTGCAAACCCTCCACCCCCAGAAGAGAGCAAGCCCCGAAAGGACTGTGCATAAGGTGATAGGAGGGCTGTGCCAAGCACCATCGAACACCAGAGGGAAAAAACTCCACAGTGTGGGTGGGTCCCCATCACGCTCCGTTATAGGCCTGAGGTCGCTTTGGTTGTACAAATAAGGGAAATTGAGGCCCGTTGAGGACATGGACTCTTTGGCCCAGATCCAGTGACTACAACTGGCACTGGGAAGAATGCAGTTAACCAAAGTGAGGACTTGGTAACGCTCCATGTGGGCCCGTGGTGTCCACTCCAGTCCGTGGTTGGCGGGAAAGCCGAGGTCGCGGAACCTGCGTGGGAGACCCCACGCTTGGGTGAGCCAGCGGGGGTCCCGCGGGCTGGCCCCAGCCCGCCGCAGGCCGCGCCCCACGCGGGGCCCCCGCCCGCTCCCCTTCCCCTCCCCCGGCGGGAGGAGGAGACTGGGCGGCCCTCCCCCGGCCTCCCGACGGCCGCCGCAGCCAGCCCCGCGCCCTCTCCACCCTGCGCGGCATCTCGGACGTCCGGAATCCCGGCCCCGGCCCGAGGTGAGCGGGGATCGCGGGGCGGGAGGTCACGGCGGCCGGGGGATGTGCTGCGGCCCCGAGCCTCTCACGCAAAGGAAGAGCTTTGCTGCAGGGACAGGCGGCGGGGCGGGGCCCGACGAACCCCAAACTCTGAGCCCAACTTTCTAGACCCCTCTTGGGGTCCCCCAGCCTGCTCCCGCCCCGGCGGAGGCCGGGTCCCCCGGCGGGACGGTGGGGGAGGGGGCGCCCGTGGAATGCCGGCTGGGCCGGGAGGGGCGGCGGGCGGGCGGGGGCGGAATGTGGAACTCTCCCGGGGGACCCAACGTGGTCACCATGGCGAGTGCCGGACGGACGGGTGGCACTGGCCAATCAGAGCACGGCTCCACGCCCAGACCCTCGGCACTGCCAATGGAAGCCACGCGGTGGGGTGGGCGGGACTGCGCCTTGCAGGACCGGACCCCCGCACCCCCGCCAGCCGCTAGGGGGAGCGGGGCTGGTAGCCCGCGAAGGGGCGACCAAGTAGGGACTAAGGCTGCCCTGGGCCCTGGAAAGCAGAAAACTAACTTCGGGAAGTAATGGGGACAGGTGGAGCAAGGGCTCCGTGCTAAGAGAAGGGAGGGGCCCCAGCAGCCCACTGCCCTGGTAGTGCTGGGGTGAAGTCTGCAAGCCTCCTCCCCATCCCGCGGCTTCCGTCTGTGTAAGTGAGATATGTCCCTTATTCGGCCGGTTCCCTGAACTTTTATGGGAGTTGGATTGGTTCTTATTGGCACGGAGTCGCCTACCTGCTGGAGGTATTAAGAATCTTGGTGGTGCCTCTCGATTCTATGCATGGGGAAACAGGCTCGGAGACCAGGGACCTGCACATACCACATGGCATATCAAATAGCAAAGCTAGGATTAACGTCTGTTCTCTACGAATGTGCGATCCCAAGAGCTGCTCGGAGTCCTGGGGCTGGAGTCGGTGCCCACGGAGACGTCCACTTTCCCTTACCCAAGCCACATTTGTTTGGTGGGCCTAATGTCTGAAGATCCCCCAGTAGGCGCTCCAGGGGCATGCTGCTCTTCAGGTAGTCGTGGCCCTGACTCAGAGGCATCCAATTCCACTCTTCCAGCTCTTTTTACTGCTAGCATGCTGTGCCATGGCAGGCAAGCAGCTGTCTGTCTGGGCCTCAGTTGACCAAGCTGTAAGGGAAAGAATTGGAATCTGTGACTTAGGATATTTTTGTGACTCCCCAGTTCAATATAGGGATACCTGGGTACTGCCCCAGCTTGGAGACTTAGCCTTCCTCTCTCTCCCTCACTCCTCCGTTTCTCTCCTGGAGGTCCAGCAGCTGTAGGCTGGGCTCTCTCAGTATCCGTGGTCAGAGGGATGGATGCCCACAGTCTGCGGGCTGACCAGCCCTGGGCCCTGCACTTATCCAATCAGGCAGTCCCCCTGCGGTTTCCTACTGGCCTCTAATCCCTACCCACAGCTAGGCCTGTGGCCCTTGGCTTCCCCGGAGTCCACCTGAAAGATTCCAAGAGGACATGGGAGGAGTCTGAGGTGTGAAGGTCCTGGGTTCCCCATCCCCTCGGTTCCCCATCCCCTCAGCTGGCCCGCATCCAGGTTTTAGTGTTGCTCATTCCTCTCCACGGGTACTGAGAGAACCAACCAAACACTGAGGACAGACTACAAAGCTGACTATCTCCTCCTCCCCCTAATCAAAGAGACTTCATCCGGCAAGAGCTCAGACATCTGACTCTGACCTTGACCACAGATGGGCTTAGACACCTACCTGGATCAGCACCTGGCTGAAAACCGGACTTCTGATTTTTAGGACGACACAACTCTCCTAGACTGTCTGATCACAGGGAGACCCCCTAAGAGGAGCTTTGCCCACCCTCCATAGGCTCAGGAAACATTCACACAGCTTCCACTGCAGCTCAGCCCTGTTGAGATAGCCAACAAGACCAAGAAGCCTTTGAGAGCATCACAGTATGTTCATTCCCCAAAACAAGGAGGTTCTGGTGTATAGGAAAGCGAGCATGAAATATCCAGAGGTTAGGAAAGTCTTCTCAGGCGAGGGGGTGATGCAGGTGGGTCTTGAAGGATATGTTGGAGTTTGCAGATGGAGACAAGAAGAGGGAGAGATGTTCCCAACCAGTCTGTGAAGAAGACACTGCTCACTTTCTATGGGCAGCACTGAATCTGTAACCTGCCTGCAGTGAGTGTCCAGTCAAAGTGTCCTTGTTTCCTGGACCAGTCAGGGACCGAGTTATGGCTGGGGTTCAGGAGCTCTGTGACCTGCTCAATTCTGCTGCTTGGCTCAGGTGCCAGGCTATGGTACTGCGCTACATCCTCCATCCTGCTAGCCAATTCTAGGCAAGTACTGTATGCAGAATCTGTCTTATAAGCTGTAAGTGGCACAGATGTCCCTACGGAGTGGAAGGCAATGCTGTGAGAGAGGTCACTGGCCGGGTATGGCTGTGGGATGGGCCAGGGCATATCTGCATTTCCTAGTAGTGGCCTCTGAGTTGGAAGCATGGGCTGGCTGGCTTTAGAAGGGATGAAGACAGGAACACTCTGGGCCTGTGGGGGCTGTCCCCAGCCTGAGCTGCCCCTTGGAGTGCAATGGCAGCCTTAGAGAATCAGGAGCCCCACCCCACCCCATAATGTCACCAAAGGAAAAAGGCACCGAATCTGGGGAGGAAGGGGCAAGTGACGGACGGGCAGCTGGGTCCTGCCTGACTGTAGCGTGCATGAGGCAGGAGCAGGGCCTGTGTGTACCTGGGTTACCACAGCTACTTGAGTGTTTCCAAGGCTGTTATGTGAGTAGGGTGGGAATGGGGAAGTGTTGCTAGGCAGAGGCCAGCTGCACAGGGGGTGGAAAGGGTGGAGGGGGGTCTGCACAGGTGTGCTTGTGGGGGTGGGGTGGACGTGCTCCACCTCTTCCCCCATGCGTGTGCATACCTGTTCTGGGCCTGAGGAGAAAGGCAGAAGGTGTTCAGAGCCTCCCTGCCCCACTGTTCATACCTTTCCCTCACCCTGTAGAGGGGCCAGGGCTGACTTTGGAGGCCCCAGCCTGGAAGCCATTAGGGGCCTGGATGATGTCTGCCTTGCTCCTGTGCCATGGGCTTAGAATTTCTGGAAGGGCCCAGTTGGAGTCTTCTCTAAGCCAAGCAGAGCCCTATGCCAGGCCTGGCAGCTCCAAGGCAGGGGATGTGGCAGCAACCCCCACTGCCACACGTCTACCGAAAGGCGGTGGGAAGACCGGACTTCAGGGCTGGTTCTTGGGCTTCCTGCCAGCCCCTCTCCTCCCCTCTCCCCTGCAGATGCTTGTATTGTTTCTCTTAGGGCTGTTCTGATGGAACTGGGCCAGGAAAATGGGGAAGACGGAGTGTGTGTGTGTGCAGAGTTCTCTTTGGAGTGTGTATGTTTGGGGGCCGTTGATGTGCTGGTGCATGTGTACAGTGTATCTGTATCTGTTTGTATAGCTGTGTGCCCATGGGTCCATCCATTAATGTGCTGGTGCATGTATACAGTGTATCTGTATCTGTTTGTATAGCTGTGTGCCTGTGGGTCCATCCATTAATGTGCTGGTGCATGTATACAGTGTATCTGTATCTGTTTGTATAGCTGTGTGCCTGTGGGTCCGTCTCTGGCTGTATGTGTCATTTATCCCTGTTTTCTGTGGGTAGCATTGCTCGTTGTATGTTCCCAGATGTGTCTGTGTGTGCAGAAAATGCTAGATGCTTGTGGGCGCCAAGGCTACCGACTCATCACACAGGCCGAGACACTGAGTCAGAAAAGGCACATTGCCTCTCAGGAACTAGAGCCTGGGTCCTTGTGGCTGTCTGGTGACTGTCCACAGTGTCTTTGGGGTTGAGATATGTATGGCACTGTAAGGAATGAGGGGGACATGGGCTTGGGGACATAGCTCAGTAGTAGAGGGCTTGTTAATGGCCTTCCATGGAGGAGCTGGGGAGGCTGAGAGACTTGAGACAGCTCAGAGGTTACTTGACTGCTCACACGCCCTAAACATGGACTTCTGAAATGTAGGCTTTGCTGTATACCTACCAAACACCCCCAGGCCACGGAACTGCTAATTGTTAATTAAGCAAGGGTCCAGGTGAACCGAAGCACACCCCGATGAAGGTATCCTGGCCTTCCTTACCCTGCACCCTGTACAGGGGGAGAAGCGGAAGCCCAGAAAGGTCCTGTGGCTTACATGAAGCTCAGACAAAAATCAAGGGTTCAGATCAGCCGCCTTGAGGGGATGCAGGAAGTTGGAGCCAGGGAGAAAGTAGCTGAAGGCCCCTGTTGGCTTCCTTGGGGCATCTCCGGAACACACCACCCTCCTCCTGCTTCTGCCAGTACCAGGTGTTCGTCCCCTGAGCATGCAGGTGCTGTCGGTGGTGGTCACAGCCCAGTAATGGTTGTGTTCTCCCGCAGGTCTGAAGAGGCGCCCCAGACGGGTATCCTAGAGAGCAGTGGGTCGCGGCGTCCATCACACACAGTGGTACCATGTAGGTCACTCGTCCCCGGCGTCGTCCTTGAGCCTAGGCGAGTTCGCGCCCAGGGCCCGCCCAGCCTCACTATGAGCCACGGCCCAAGCCCGCGGCTGGCCGAGTCCCCGCAGCTGTCCAAGAGCAGCCTGCTTACCATCCTGGGCAGCCCGTCCCCCGATCGCATGGGCCCGGCCGACTCGCTGCCACCCACGCCGCCCAGCGGCACGCCATCACCGGGGCCGCCACCCGCGCTCCCGCTGCCCGCCCCTGCCCTGCTGGCCGACGGCGACTGGGAGAGTCGCGAGGAGCTGCGGCTGCGGGAGCTGGAGGAGGCGCGCGCGCGAGCCGCGCAGATGGAGAAGACGATGCGCTGGTGGTCCGACTGCACGGCGAACTGGCGCGAGAAGTGGAGCAAGGTGCGCGCCGAGCGCAACCGTGCGCGCGAGGAGGTGCGCCAGCTGCGCCAGCGGCTGGACACCCTCACCAAGGAGTTGGCGGGCGCGCGCCGCGAGCGCCAGGAGGCTCAGGGCGAGTGCGAGGCGCGCGGCCGCGAGCTGGCCCGGCTGCGGGGAGCGCACGGCACGGTGGACAAGACACACGACGGCCCCGATCCCGAGCGTGAGCATGAGCCTGTGCGTGACGTCGGGGCGGAGAGGCCGCCTGGTAGCCAGGTGCGCCCAGCTACACGGCTTAGAAGAAGGCTGGCCTTCGGGCCAGCCTTGCACAGACAGGGGCACAGGTGGGAGGGAGCAGTGAAAAAAAGCTAGTAAGGATCTGGTCTGCAGGGAGGTGTCTTCCACGCCAAGCACAGGAGAGATCCGTGGACTTGGCTTAGGTTAGTAGTCGAGCTGACTGGCATTCTTTCATCCTGAAGGGAGATAACTGGCTCTCTGGGTCCCGAGCCGGGCCTTTGGGAGGGGCGTCAGAAAGGCTTCCCCCCACCCCCGAAGAGGTTGGTTAGCTGAGACTGAGAGGAGGCATACAAATCCGCTATGGGAAGTGCTGGAATCCATAGTTGGTGGTGGTCATTGCAAAAGTTGGTAGGCTGGAGGCCTGCCGAGCCTGGGGAGTGGTGGTCACTGTACCCATCATTCCGTGCCTATAGGTACATTATCAACTTACTCCCTACAGCAGCCCCTCCCCCCCCCCCAGAGGGAGATTCAGAACCAAAGTCTGTGGTGCTAATCCAGCTGCTGGGTTTGCTCCAGGGGGTGAGTGGTAACTCTTAGTATAGCTGGAGCAGGATGGTGGTGAAGGGCAGGCCACACAGGCAAGGTCTGGGCTTTGGTCCCCAGGAGACCAGATCCTAGATTGAGACTTAGCTGACACCCTCCTCTCTGGCCTAGCCCTCTCCCTGTGGCTGGGGATTTGGGTTCCAGGGCTTCATGCTCTTCTTGCTGGCTTGTTTGCTTGTTGTCACAGTCCCGGAGTCTCCAGGGACAGTTTAGGGAGTCTCGGGTCTGCAGTCTGAGTTTGCACACCAGCCCAGGCACTCTACTCTGTGATCCTACTTTCTGGTATTTCCATCTGTCCCAGGTGGCAACCAGAGTGCCCCACCTGGACCACCTGAGGTCAGGAGGATGGGGGGTCAGCGCTCCACAAGTCCTCAGAGCCACAGATCTCCCCATGACCCTGTTTGCGCCTGAATTAGAATCATAAGCCACAGTAGGAATCCCCGACTAGTTCACCCAGTGTTTGTGCACGTGGGGTGACGGGGGGCCCTCCCAGGATACAGGAAAATGGTGGCTGGCTATGTACTTCCAGGATGTGAGGGAGAGGCCCAGAGAAGGAGAATGAAGTAAGCTGCAAAAGAAACCAGGTCACCTGCCCTGGTCACTTAGCAAACTCCAGGGCAGGGTCTGAGATGGCCATGAGGATGGTGGCCAGGGTGAGGCCCGGGCCAGGTGCAGTCCCTCCCTTGGTCCCCACAGGAGCTGGACCTGGTAGAGAACCTGCTGAAGAGCAGACCAGAGGAGCCTGAGGGCTGCTGGGACACCTACAGTGTGGCAGCTGGGGCCTCTCGGGCCAGCTCAGGCCGCCAGGATCGCAACCGCCTGCCCTGGGAGGACACAGGTGGTACCGAGGAGGATGCCTCCAAGTTGACCGCCCTGCGGCTACGGCTGGACGAATCCCAGAAGGTGCTGCTCAAGGAAAGAGAGTGAGTCCTGGGGGGGGGGGGGCCTGGAGCTGGGTACCCTGGAATTCAGGTGACTCCCACGAAATCTCTTGAGGCCCAAGCTCAGATTTTACTTACCTTGGGGTGTCTTTGGGTTTTTTTTTTTTGTTGTTGTTGTTGTTTTGTTTTGTTTTGGTCCTTTTTTGTCATCCCTCTCCCCCGTCCCAGCCCCTGCCAGATGAGGACTGAACCCAGGGCTTTATGCTAGGCAAGCGCTCTACCATTGAGCTAAATCTCCAGCACCACAATCTACGATTTTAAATCAGCAAACCCACTACAGTGTCTTTTGTTGTTGTTTCTTATAAATCTTTTTTAAAAATTTACTTTATGTGTGCCTCCTTGGCTGAGTGGTGGCGGCGGCGGCGGCGGTGGCAGCGCACGCTTTTAATCCCAACATTAGGGAGGCAGAAGTAGGCAGATCTCTGTGAGTTCAAGGCCAGCCTGGTCTACAGAGTGAGTTCCAGGACAGCCAGGGTAGTTACACTGAGAAGCCCTGACTAAAATATGTGTGTGTGTATGTGTGTGTGTGTGTGTGTGTGTGTGTGTGTGTGTGTGTGTGTGTATTTGAGTGATTTGTGTGTATATATGTGCACCTTGTGAGTGTCTGGTGCCCCTGGGCACCAGAATACGGTATTGGATCCCCTGGAACTGGAATTACAGATGGTTGTAAACTGCCATTTTGGATGCTGGGAACCAAACCTGGGTCCTCTGTAAGAGCAGCAAGTACTTTTACCTCTGAGCCATCTCCATCCCTCATCCTTTGTTTTCAAAGTAGAGCCTCAGTACATGAGCCCAGGCTGACCTTGACCTCACTGTGTAGCCTATGGTGGCCTCAAGCTTACCTCTGGTGGCAGAGAGGGTAGCCGGCTCAGGGAAAGCAGGACAGGAAAGGAAGTTGGCAAGCTGTGCTTGGCCCAGGAAGGTAACAGTTTGTGAGTGGATGGGTCTGGAGGCCCAGGGCGGTCTGGGCTAGAGGTTAAAAAGGCAGGGGTCATCAATGAACAGGTGACCTTGGAAGCCAGGAATCTGGGAATCCGAAGTGGGTGGGCAAGGAGAAGGTTATGGCATGGAGTCCTGGCTCTGTCAGGTTCAGAGGCTGGCTAGTGGAGAGGGGGTGGTGGTGAGGAAAGGGAGCCGTGGTTTCGGGGAGAAGGAACCAAGAGACACTTTAACAGGAGAGTGGGCTGCTGGACACACTTAGCTGACCAATGGATTTAGAATATGGAGGTCATCAGGGATTTTAATGATGGCATTTAGAGGGTATAACCTGGTGCTCATGAATATTCTGTAGCACTGGTGACCGGGAAATAAGCATATAGATTATATACTTGGTTCCGCACATATGATTTTACTTTAAAAAAAAAATCAACATAAGGGCTTGGGAAGAGGGGTTTGTCTCAGTGGTAGAGTGCTTACCTGGCATGTATAAACCCTGGGGTTGGGGGGGGGGACAGAAGGGAGGGAGGAAGAAAACACCCCCTGTGATGCATGGAGCGATGCCTCTAATGGGCGCCATTGCATCTCTGGCTAAGGAAAGCCAAAGGGGCCAGGAACCAGCAGGACCTGGGGAGAAGATGATATGGCTTCCTCCTGACCGCCTCCCCTGCCTACACCTCATCTTGGACTCCTAGCCACAGAATGTGGGAGAACACAGTCTACTTTTTAAACAACAACAACAAAATCAAGCTAGTCCACCCCCTGAAACACGAAGTCAAAACGAAAAAGAGTCTAATAAAGCCCGTGTGCTCACCCGCTCCCCTCCCCAGGGACAAACTGGCTCTGAGCAGGAGCATCGAGAAGCTGGAGGGGGAGCTCAGCCAGTGGAAGATGAAATACGAGGAGCTGAGCAAGACCAAGCAGGAGATGCTCAAGCAAGTAAGGCCGGAGGCTTGGGGGGCGGGAGTGGGGGGGTGGGGGTGGGGGTCCTGGCTGTGGCAGCCGCATGCTGGGGAGTTCCAGACTTGCGGACAGGTTAGGGTAGAATCCTTTCACTTGGCCATAGTTCTGAGTACCAGGCAGGCAGGGAGATGATGGTAGCAGCCTAGCAGGTGAGGTCTGTGTGTTGAGAAGGCATCCTAACAGCATGAAGAGCCAGGTGGTGGCAGCCCATGCCTTTAATCCCAGCACTCAAGGGGGCAGAGGCAGGTGGAGGCCGAGGTCAGCGTGACAGCCAGGGCTACACAGAGAAACCCTGTCTCAAAATACAAACAAGCAAAAACAAAACAGCATGAAGGAGGTAGGGTGATAGGCCGAGGAGGGCCTCTGTAAGAGGACAACTGAGTTGGGTGTGGCAGGTTACTTGGTAGGCTGAGACATGAGGATTGCCGAGTTCCGGGCCAATTTAGATACAGGGTGAGACACTGTCTCAACATCTCTGCTCCACTCCCTACAAGACGCTGTTTGAAGTGAGACCTCAAGGGGCTGGGTGAAGTCATCCTTGAGAAGATAGGGGATCTGGGTGCTCAGCAGCAGTCCTGGAATAGACAGGCACCTGGTGTATGCTGGACACAGAGAAAGCTGGTGTGGCTGGAGAATCCCATCAGAGGTAGGATTGATGGGACAAATTTCAGAGGGCTTGTGACCAGAATGGAGGTGCCAGATGTGACATTTATCCAATGTATGTCAAGTCAAACAGAAGCCTTGTTCAGTCAAAGGAGCTGTGTCCTCACATTCCCATCTCAGCAGCGTGGCCATTGAGCTTGAGATGTTGGCTGCGGCTTCTGCCTCCTGTACAGATTGCATATGGCCACCAGGGGGCGCAGCTATCCTGGGAAAGCCTTACCAGAACCTCTGGGGTCACAGAGGTCAAAGACCGGAGAATTCGCCTAGGAAGATTGTCCAAACCTGGCCTTCCCTGGGAATCTATTCAAGCTCCTAAAAGAGTCCCAGCCCCCTCCCTGCCTACTTGAACCTTCCTTCTTCTTTTGGGGTCCAGGAACCTGGCCCCACACTCTTCAGACTTCCAAGTGTAGTTGCTGGAAAGACACTCCTGGAGTACCAGCGTTCAGTTGATTAGAAAATCCCCTTGCGCCTGGCTTCCTTCCACGGTATTGTCTTCCAGCTCGCTGTGTGCTTGTGTGGGGCAGCAGCTTGGAGAAGTGCCCACAGCCGTTCACATGTACACTGGTGTTTAGGCCACCAGTGTATGCCGAGAGCCGTGGGGAAGGCGGGCAAGTTCTCTGCCTCCTAGGCTTGCAGTCTTGTGGGCAGTGGGAAGGGGCCAGGTGGATGGGAGGAGACTTTGTGAGAACACAGGAGTTGGGGTCTACCTAACAGCACCGAGAACCCCTCAGAGGGGTGTTGGTGTGTGTGTGTTGCGGGCGGTGTGGAGGGTTGAACTGACTTCGTTAAAGTTCACTCTTGATTCCCATGGTGGACAGTATGCTGACGCAGTCAAGTGCAGGCACCAAAGGGCCAGATTGTGGTGTGGTCGGAGGTGACAGACATCTGAAGCACAGGGTGGCCAGATTCAGCCTACTCCCGGTCCCTGGGGCCCCATTACCCTGGCTGGTGCTCACCTCTGGCACTACTTCTGGGATATGTCCTGGTGGTCCTCGGTGACCAGGCTGGGTGATGTCTCTGCAGCTCAGCATCCTAAAGGAAACACACCAGGATGAATTGGGCCGCATGTCTGAAGACCTGGAGGATGAGCTGGGTGCGCGCTCCAGCATGGATCGCAAGATGGCTGAGCTGAGGGGTGAGGTGAGTGACTCTAGGAGGGAGGGGCCCAGGAGTTCAGGGGATCCTTGAGCAATCAGTGGGAAAAAGACAGCAGCCTGTGCTGTGTGGGGCCAGCCACACTCCAGGGACCTAGCCTTCAGGAGGCACCCCCTTTCCCACACAAAACCCAGAAGCGCCCCCACATCCTGAACACCATGAAAAAAAAAAGCCCAGCATAATTATAGCCTGCTGCAGCTGGATCTGCTTCCTGGTGCCATTTTTGGCTTCAGGATGGGGGGGTTCTTCTAGCTTGTCTCTCCACCCCTGGCCCCCAGGAGGCTCACTGCGTCTCCCGCTATTGCAGATGGAAAGGCTTCAGGCAGAGAATGCAGCCGAGTGGGGCCGCAGAGAGAGGCTGGAGACGGAAAAGCTGGGCCTGGAGAGGGAGAACAAGAAACTCCGGGCGCAGGTTGGGGACCTGGAGGAGGCCCTGGCCCGCAGACGGCGGCAGAACGCCAATGCCCTGGACTGTGACCTGAGGGCCAGCCAGGCCGCTCTCTTTGAGAAGAACAAGGTGGGCAGGGAGTAGCTAATCAACACACTTACTGTATGTCCTGCATGTGGATAACCGCAGTACAGGCGAGCCTCCTTGGTCCCCAGACCAGACATCCAAAAGGCTCCCAAACCCCTAACTTTGAGCAGGGAATTTCACACTTAGGTGTGGTAGGTCCCACTCAAAATTCGAGGGCGATAAAAATGCTAAAGAAAATTGCAATCAGGCCCTAATGACGTACGTGAAACTAATGGATTCTATGTTTAGACCCAGGTCCTGTCCCCAAGAGATCTCATGATGTATGTTTGAATACCCCGAAAGTCCAAAAATTCTGGAATCTAGGCTGAAGATAAAGTTTGGTAGAGTACTTGCCAAGCATGCGGAAAGCCCTGGGTCCCATCCCCAGCACCACGTCACGTAGTGTGATGTCTCACGCCTGTAGTCCCAGCGCCCAGGAGGTAGAGGCAACAGCATCAGAGGTTCAAAGTCATCCTTGCTACAAAGAGAATTCAGTTTCAGCCTGGGTTACATGAGACTCCTTTTTTTTTTTTTTTTTTTTTTTTTGGTTTTTCGAGACAGGGTTTCTCTGTGTAGCTTTGCACCTTTCCTGGAACTCACTTGGTAGCCCAGGCTGGCCTCGAACTCAAAGAGATCTGCCTGGCTCTGCCTCCCGAGTGCTGGGATTAAAGGCGTGCGCAACCACCACCCGGCTGAGACTCCATTTTTAAAAAAAGAAAGGAAGGAAGGAAGGAAGGAAGGAAGGAAGGAAGGAAGGAAGGAAGAAAACCAAAATACTTTTGAGCCTAGGCACTTCAGACAAAAGATACTCAACGTCTAATTGCATTTATTAGACAACTATTGTAAGATGAAGCAGTTGGTAATTGTAGTAGCTACATGCACTAAGCACCTACTGTGTGGTAGTGACGGCAGACAGTGTGTGTCCCCCTAGTCCGTGAATCGGATGGCTTAGAGAGACAGATTGCTCTCTCCATCACATGTGGTCAGGCCTGGTCCTGAAAAAGCTTCCTGGGCGGGGGCGGGGGTGGGGCGGGGTGATGACTTTGAGCTGAGGTCTCCAGGAAAAGCAGAAGCTAACTGGTGGTTAACTGACCTTGCAGAGGGTAGAGTGAGGACTGGGGAGTCAGAGAAGAAACGAGGGCTCTGGATGGGCGTGATGGGGGGCCCAGGTAGAGGAAGCAGTAACCGCGGGCTGTGCTGTGAGAGCAGTAATCGGAGGTGGGGTGGGCCGCGGCCAGGTGGAAGGCTGCAAGGGAGGTAGACAGCCCGACCCTGGAGCTGGTGAAGGAGACAGTAAAGACAGGGCTGCCCCCCCCCCAGACACCCCAGAGTAGGGTGGCCATCTCTTTTCCTGGCTGTCCCACTTTGACCTCAGGTCTCTTCCTGTGCCGCATGCACACCTACTCCACAGTCCAGCTCATTCCCCAGACTTAGAACTTTAACACCACATGCATGTCTGTAAACCTCATTGCTTGCCCAGATCCTGACCTGAAGTTCCACAGCCCACCGGACGCCCTCCTGGCTCCTTACAGTTATACATCAAGTGGAGCCGCTGGATCACCACCACCACCTCCCCCCACTCCCCACCCCGGCCACCTTCTCACCTCACGAGGTGGCACTGCCAGCCCCCGGTTGATCACTAAGCCTTAACATTCAACAGCAGGTGTGACATTCCTGTAGAGGAGATGCCAGGTCCTCCTAGCTGACTGCCGCGCCCCGTGGCCCTCCCTGAGTGAGCCTGTGACCGGAGCCTTCCCGCCCCTCTAGGAGCTGGCAGATCTGAAGCACGTGCATGGCAAGCTCAAGAAGCAGTTTCAGGAGAAGGTGGCAGAGCTGGCACATGCCAATCGGCGTGTGGAGCAGCACGAGACGGAGGTAAAGAAGCTGCGGCTGCGGGTGGAAGAGCTCAAGAAAGAGCTCGCCCAGGCCGAGGACGAGGCAAGTACCCACAGGCCCGCCCGAGAGGGGCCTGGCACCCGAGGCAGTGAGCAGGCGAGGGCAGGTGGAGGGGAAGGAAGGTGGATGAGGTGAGTGAGCAAGCGAGGTGGATGGAGGTGTAGATGGTTAGGCAGAAGGCCGGAGGAGTCCACGTAAACAGAGCACTAGACAGACAGATGGACAGTGAAGTGGATGAATGAGCTACAGGTGGCTGATAGATGATGGGTGCACAAACAGATTGACAACTAGGTGGGTGAATGGACAGGGAACGAAGCAGGTGGGTATGGCTGTGTGGCCAGGCAGCTGCGTAGGTGGGTATGCTGGCTAGATTTGATGCATGCTGGGTAGATTTGGAGGCTGGTGGCCTACAGTGATAGAGAACAGAATGGAAGTGGTCCTGGGGAGCCTTCGGAACCAGAGCTGGAAACCGGGCACAGTTCCAGAGCAGAATGGGACGTGGCTGAGGCAGGCAGCCTCTGCCCAAGGTGACCCTCCTGTTCTCTGTCCTGCTCGCCCCAGCTGGACGAGGCTCACAACCAGGCCCGGAAGCTACAGAGGTCCCTGGATGAGCAGACAGAGCTGAGTGAGAACCTCCAGGTGCAGCTGGAGCACCTGCAGTCCAGGTAGGCAGGGGTGCTCTGCTGGGGGAGGACCCTAAATGCACAGGGCTAGGGCCAGAATTCTCAAGAGAGCCCCGGAGGGGAAGACCAAGAAGGAAGAGCTCCTGGGGCCAGAATCCTGTCCCCTCTGCACAGGAAGGGCCTGGGCCAGGAAGCCGGTGGGGAGAGGCTGCAGGAAGACATCCCAGCTGTGGGCTCTAGAATTGTCTCCTTCGGGTGGATGGGCTGCTGGTGGTATGAGTACATGGAGGGCTGCCAAGGAGGCCGGGCTCTGGGCAGGGCCAGTGATGCTGGGAGTCCCTGGCGAGAAGCAGCACCATCCCCCCCCACCCCCATCCCCACCCCCCACCCCCACCCCCACCCCCCGCCCCGGGGTCAGTAGGAATATGAAAGGCTGCAGGGCAGGGAAGGGCAGAGTGACAGGCCAAGTCTCTCAGCTACAGCAGGAAGCCTCAGCCCCCGAAGGAAGTGGAGAGGTGCCTGGATCCACCCACTTGGGCACACCGCCACCTCTCCTGTCCCCACCCCACTGTCCCCACACTCTAAATCCTGCCTCCTCCATACATTCCTCACTTCCGTGGCCACCTAGATATGCCAAAGCTCTTCAGGCAGAGCCCTCCAGAGTCATAGCTGGGAAGCCCCAAGAGCATGTGGCCAGTGTGGCCACATCCATACCTGCCTTCTTACCCGTGGGTGGAGGGACCCGGGTCCTGCAGCCAGAATTCTTGGGTAGGTAGGTGCCCTCAGGACACTGAACCCTCGTGGTCAGCTCCCCCTCTGTAAAAGACAAGGGAGATCTGTCACTATGGAAGAGAGCTTATTGAATCTTTTAAAAGAACCAACAGATGCTGTGACGTCATTTGCACCTGGCGGGGGATGCAGCTCAGTAGCTTGCTGCAAATATTCTACACCTGGATTTGATCCCCAGCACCACACACACTGAACATGGGTTTACACGGGTGTGATGCCCGAACTTGAGAGGTAGAGGGCAGATCAGAAGTTCAAGGTCATCCTCAGCTACATAGGGGGAATTGGAGGCTAGCCTGGGCTGCATGAGAATTCTGGGGGAAGTATCTGGACCAACAAATGCTGATTGCACTGATTGGCCACTCACATTGCCTCTCCCAGAAGGGAACTTAGGTGTGGGCCAGATAGATACTATGTCCAGAGCCTGCTGTGAGGCAGAGAAAGGGGCGCCCTTTCCCCCCAGGACTGGAAGACAAAGAAAAGCCCTTCGACGGCTGCCCAATAGTGGGTGGCCTGGTGGGATCGATCTCCTGCTTATCAGCAATGGGCTTATTGAGCATCTACTTAGTGCTACTGCGCACTGAGAGCTTGTGGTTGGGAGACGCTTTGGAGCCAGGCCTCATGGTTATATGGTATAATCAAGAGTCTCAGTTTCCCTCTAGCCTGGAGTGACACCTGAAATTTATACAGGGCCCAGGCACTGATGTGAGTCAGGCTTATTGCATACCCAGTTCCACACGGTCCAACCCTGTACACTCCCCCCCCCCCCCGCCCCCCATAGGCCACTCACTCAGCCTGGGGCTTTCCAGAAGTCTCAGCCACATTCCTGGGGAGCCATAAACTCCCAAAATGGGCAGATTGGCTCTGCTCAGCCTCCCCAGCACCTCTGTCGGGGGCGGGCAGGGCCACCCAGGATTGCTGCCTCGCCTCGTTTTAGTTTGTAACTTTTCTTGCTTTAATGTTCCGGGACAGCACACTAAATCACGGTGCAGTAATGGAGCCGCACTCTCGCCCCTCCCTGCCTCGTTAATAATTCATGCCTTCCAGTAAGATACGCCGCCTTGTTGGGGGCAGTGCGTTTTCTCCGCCTCCTCCTGTCGTATGGGCGAAGCTTGTCTAGCACATTTTGCTGTTAAAAATCGCAATGTGAGGAAGGAACTAGGGCTGAGCAGACATTAGTCATGTCGTGTGCTCCACACCCTATTCCTTGGTCTCCTGGGTCCCTGTGAGGGACCAACCCCGTCTCCATCACCTCTCTAAGTCCACCACCTACACCAGAGCTGGCGCTGCAGCTCAGAGGACAGCCCCACTAGCTCCCATCTGAACGACTTTAGGCAAGTCACTTAACTCCCTCGGCCTTCAGGTTCCTTGCATATAAATTGGGGTGGCAGTAGCGTTCCCCCATATGAGCACAGGTGCCCCAGAGTGCATTGCAGCTGGAATTGTAGCCACTGCCAACGCAGATGCACTGTGATCCCTGCTCTGACCTGTGACCCCCACCCCCTCAGGCTCCGCAGGCAGCAGCAGAACGCCCCCCTTTTTGGGAAGATCCGTAGTACCCGATTTGGCACCGAGGAAGCCGGAGATGGAGCCAGCGACCTAGATGAGGACGAGGACCTGCAGATCCAGGTGGCCTAGAGCAGTCCACTCAAACCATTCGAATTGTGCAGCCATCCACGCTTTCTTCACTCCTTGGGTCCCGTCCCCTGCTGCGGACCACTTCCTCCTCTCCCAGGAAGACAGCGATCTCACCTACTCACACCGCACTGATGGGGAGCCTGTTGGATATGTATATTGTATATATGCCCAGGGTTGCTTGGACCATTGGATTTTATAAACACAGGACAGCCAACACCCAGCTCTTAAGACCCCACCTGCGTAGGACTTGATGCAGGGGCGGACCATGTTGAGGGAGGCATGGTGGTCTGGCAGGGGCTATTCATAATAAGATACCGTGAACTCGGACTTTTGTAATAAATGGAGTTCAAGCTCTCAGGGCGGAGTCCTGAAATTGCAGGAGACTTGGGAAGGAGACATGGTGGGTCAGCATCGCCTGCACCTAACTTTGAACTAGCGTCCAGGATTGAGTGGATGAATGAGCACCTGAGTGGCTGAGGGATCTGGTGTCCAGCCTGCCGGGAAAGAAGGAAGTATGGTGCCCGTCCGATCTGGACAGGAAGAGGCCTCAGTTCCAGACCCTCATGGGCTCAAATCTGTGCTCTTCCCTTTACTGGCTGCCACCTCAGGGGCATCCCTCACCCTCTGTGAGCCTCAGGTCTTCCATCTGTAAGTCAGTGTTCCATGGTTCACTGGGTAAGCACTTGTCACACACGCCTGACAACCTGGGCTCCATCCTTAGAACCCACATAAAGATGGGAAGAGAGAATGAACTCCATAAAGTCCTCCGCCCCCAGCCGGGTGGTGGTGCCTCCCAGTACCCGGGAGGCAGAGGCAGGCGATCTCTGTGAGTTCAAGGCCAGCCTGGTCTACAGAGCTCATTCCAGGACAGACGGGTATGTAGAAAAACGCTGTCTTGAAAAACCAAAGAAAAAAAAAGTCCTCGGACCTCTACAGATGCACACACACTAATAACAATAGTAATACATTTTGTAACTAAAACCTATGTTAAAGTTCTCAAAGGTCTACCGTGGGCAGCAGGACTTGCCAGCAGAATAAAGAGCTGGTTGCTGCAGGATTAGGTGATGGACAGAGACTTACTCACAGGAAATCGGAAACCCTCCTTTTTGGTTGTTTATTTGAGGTAGGGTCTGGCTATCAGGAAACTATGCAGCCCCAACTGTCCTTGAACTCAGCCCTTCCTCAGTCTCCAAGTACTAGGGTTATAGGCATGTGCCACCACACCCAGGTGGTAATTTTATTTTTTATATCTAATTTCCAAACTTAATTAGCAGATTTATATAGAATTTGAAGGGAATGGGTATTGGAGTCACAGCAACAGACACTTAAATTTCCTAAAGTCAGAGGGAATCCAGGGATCCTGCCTTCCTGACAGGCTCTGTAGATGTTAGGGTCGCCCTCACAGGCAAGTAGTGAGCTTCCTGTACTCGGGTGTGCAGGAGGGCCAGGGCTCAGCCTAGCACAGAGAGACGTTAAATTGAGCCATAAAAAGGCTCCCTGTCCAGAGTGGAGAGCTTCAGTAAACACTTCATCTCTGTGTGATCTGGTCAGGAAGGTCCCTGGAGGCCACACGGCTGGGGTCCAGAGATGATGGGAACCCCAGCTGGGAGCCAGAGCTCAGAGCCTGAGTCTTTGCCTCCCCTGGCCTCACTGCTTGGCGATGGGGTATCAGAGGCTCCAGGTCCCCTCTGGGCTCCCAGGTGAAAGAGGCAGCTGCACCCCCCACCCCCACCCCCACCCCTCTGTACTCCCGGATATCTGTCCCCAGGAGCCAGCCCAGCAGGAAAGGACCCTCTCCCACCAGGGGTCTTTCTTCTTCCTCTCTCAAACAGGAAACGGGCCCAAGGAAAGACTGGAGAGTGCTGCCCTTTGACCCCCAGGAGCCAGAAGCCAGGCCCTCATGGCAGCTGCTATTCCCAGACACAGAGCAGAGCCCTGGCTCCCCCAGACTCCCTGGCACCTCTAGAGAGATAGTGTGGAGCAGGGGCCTCCTTGCAGTGCCTATCTCCCCACCAGACTGCTTGGAGAGTGGCAGAGGACAGAGGATACGGCCTGGGACAGGGAAACCTCAGGAACAAGGCTTGGAGCGTCGGGAAGGGGATGTGGAGGGGGGTGGGGTGGAGGGGGGGGGCTGGGCCCTGCTCACAGCCCTTCTGTAGGTCACTGCTACTTTCAGCGAAAGTCACCCAGGGGTCATGGCCCACAGAAGCATTAGCTTTGGCTCACATGGTGCCTTAAGGAAAATCTTTAATGCACTGCTAATATTAGTCATGGGAAGTTTGCCCGTCCAAATGTGGGTTTCCCTCTCCTGAGCCGTCAGCACCTCTGACCACACAGCCCCTGCTCCCACGTGGCCACGGCTGCCATCTCTCAGGAGATGAGAAGCAGTCTGCACCCAGTTCCCACCAGCCCCTGCAGCCTTATCTTGTGCCTACTTTGGGAGGCATTTGAGGTCAGGATCCCTTTTTAATGTGTGGGGGGCGGGGGGAGGACAGAAGGCAGCCAGCGTGAGGTACAGCCATGAACAATACACACGTCACTTGCAGGCTGAGGTCACTGGAAGGGGGACTGCCGAGTGTCACGGGCAGCTCCCACCAGTATTTCCCACCAGCCAGTGAGACAGCCACCACCATCACTGTCCCATTGATGCAGAGACCCAGGGGCTCAGAGGGAGCAAGGAACTAACCCACAACCCCACAGCTGAGCGGTCATGGTCCCATCCCGACCCAGGCAGGCTGAATGCGGAGCCTGCCCTGCCTTGCTACCCATCCAGGACAAGGAGCCTATGGTTTCGCCCACTTCTCTGCATATCTGGCCTTTCCAAGCCTGGCTGGAGGCCAGCCACCACCCAGAATTACCCTCCTCCAACAGCCCTCCACAGCCTCAGCCTATGCATTTCTCTCTCTCTCTCTCTCTCTCTCTCTCTCTCTCTCTCTCTCTCTCTCTCTCTCTCTCTCTCTCTCTCTCTCGTAGTGTCCTGGGATAATAGAAGAAATGACTGAGAAAAGATACATTGGGTGTAGTGGTGCTCGCCTTTAATCCCAGCACTCAGAAGCAGAGGCCGGTAGACCTCTGTGAGTTCAAGGCCAGCCAGGTCTAAATAGTGAGTTCTCGGAGAGCCAGAGCTACAAAGTGAGACCCTATCTTGAAAGCCAGGGGCGAGAGGAGGGTACCATAGAAGAGTGGAGGAAGAATGGAGGGCCAGGTGATAGATGGCTGAAGCCAGATCCTGGCCCACCCCAGCTACTTGTCTGTGGGGGCGTCCAAGTCCTCTGGAGAGAGCAGACAGCCCAGGGACTCAGTGCAGCAGTCACCCAGACCCTCAGGTGCCTCTCACCCCAGGCCTTGGAGTTCCCAGACAGGCTGGGCTTGTATCCCAGGTCTGGCCCCTCCCTCTGCATTGTGACTGAGGGCTGGGGACCCCAGAGTTGGCCCTTGCTCTCTAGCCAAGATCATTAACCCAAGGAAACTTTATCAGACCTTGCCGTTCTCACTGGAGCCCTCAGATTTACATGACGTCTGGCCCGTGATGAGCTTTAGTTCTCTGTACAGAGGTGAGCACATCCGTGGGCTGGCCAAGCCCACCTCCTGTGAGACCACCGCTCATGTTCCTTCTGCCTTCCTCCACTGCTCTGCACAGCCACCCAAGACCCTAGTGCCTTGCCCACCCAGGAGGCTGACAGCCACTTCCGCCAACCCTTCCGAGGCCTGAGGCCTCGGGTGGGGACCAGAGGCAGAGGTAGCACTCAGGAGCCAGCTGCAGCTCAGCCCGCTGCCCCCACTGCCACCATCAGCAGGAGACTGCTGACTTTATCTACTAATTGCAGGGTTGTGAGATGCCAGCTGCCTCCCTGGCCCCCGGCAGGTGCCTCTGAAGGGAGCAGGGGCTCCCTGGAAAGGCCTTCCAGCCCTCCCCCAGTCAGTCCACAGCCACTGGCCCAGCCCCCCCCCCCCATCCCCTACCCCCGGCTGCACTGGGTAATCTCTGTGGTGCCTGGTCCTCCAAAAGGAGGGGCATGGAGGACTGCAAACAGAAGCCTCTGGTCCCCGCGTACAGGTTGTACAGGTTTCCCTTCCCACCCAAGAACTAGCCACGGCTGTCCACAGCTGTACAAGCTTCCATCCACACAACCCAGGACCCGCTCTTGCCTTGAGCACATGCTCCGAGTGTTTTTAGCACCCTGACACTCAGCCACAGTGGAGACAAGCCTCCTGCTGGGGGGGGGGGTCCCTCTCTACCCCTCCCCTGCTGACTTCCCAAACATCATCTCTGAACTTGCCTTGTGGGCCAGAGCACCCTTGACCAGGTTATACTGGATGCCAGACTGCTCCAAAAGGGATTGGGAACTACCTATCTGTCCCTAGCTGGACTGGACTTTGACCTCTGAGGAAGGGGGTGCTGCCAGCAGGACTCCTGATCGCCCCAGCAGAGCAGCAGGAGCCTTTGGAATCATGCTCATTCCCACTTGTGCTCTTGAATGTTAATCTTCTCAGCTGCCTGGGAGGTGAGTGAAAGGGGGAAACTGAGACCACAGAGGGGAGGGGCCAGCCAGTGATTGACAGGGTCAGGACTAGGAGCCAGGCGAATCTGAAGCCTGATTCTGAGTAGTTGCCGGTTAACTTGTTGGTGAAGGGAGGCAAGGATTGGGGTGACGGGGAGAGAGGGTGTGGGGGAGGGGGCGGAGGGGGCAGAGGGGTGGCTGAGCGAAGGATGGCCACCACTTGGATTGGAGTCCTCCGCAGAGTCCTTCTCACCCCAAGCCTCACTCCATCCTCTCATTTAGGTACTTCGAGCTAGGACTTCATTACCTATAGAGGCTGAGGTCTGGCAAGGTTACCCCGACCTGCAGATCCGTCCTGGGAAACACAGATCCTTCCAATAGCTCCTGATCCTACATTCAAGTACCTCAAGAGGATGGAGCTCAACGGTAGAACACTTGCTTGGCTTGTGCAGGGCCCTGGGTTCCATCCTCAGCACCGCAAAGAAGGGCAGGACTGTCTTAGGATCACTATTGCTGTGAGGAAACACCGTGACCAAAGCAACTAGGGAGGAGAGGGTTTGGTTCACTTACACTTCCGTATTGACTTCATCACCAAAGGAAGTCAGGACAGGAATCAAGCAGGGCAGGAACCCAGAGGCAGGAGCCCAGGCAGAGGCCATGAAGGAGTGCTGCTTACTGATTTGCTTCCCCTGGCTTGCTCACAGTGAGCTCTTAATTCAGTGAGAGACGCTCTCTCAAAAAATAAGATGGAGAGTGATTGGATGACTAGTTGGCCTTTGGTCTCTCTCTCTCTCTCTCTCTCTCTCTCTCTCTCTCTCTCTCTCTCTCTCACACACACACACACACACACACACACACACACACACACACACACACACACCACATGCAGAGAGGGAATAAAGTAACAGGGAAGAGAGCAACCAAGCAAATGAGGATTGCTCACACTACTAACTAAGCAAGAAGCACCACCTCACTGAGCCTCAGTTTCCACGTCTGCACTGAGGATATAGCCCATGGGAAATGAGAAGAGACACATGTCACGCCTCCAGCGGCACATTTCTCCACCTTTGTTCCCCTTGGGTGGGAAGCCAGTTATCCAGATAGGGAGCGTGCGTGTGTCCATATTGGGGTTGGAGTCCTGTCCAGGGGCAAAGACAGCCCACACCACCCAGGCCCTCCCACTCGCTCCCACCCAGTGCAATCTCAGACTCCCAACCTGATGGCTACTCCAGTGTCTGGTGGTTAGTTCAATAGGGGGTTGGCGTGGAGCAACCTCGGGGAGCAATCAGCCTTGACTGTTCCTGGCCCCCTTTGCTGGCTGGGGCCCTGGAGCTGGGGGAGCAGGGCTGGGGATGGGGGATGGGGGATGGGGGGTGGATAGCTGACGGCTTGGGAACCCGGCTGGTGGGAACCCTTCATCAGACAGAGCTTATCTGATCCCAAAATCCCTGGGGGGTAAACCGAAGAGGCTGCCAAGAGAAGATGGGCAGAGGAGAGGAGGAGGTGCTGGGTGGGGCAGTCTGCCTGGGTCATCTGCCACACCCCTGACAGCCCAGGGGGACAATCCAAGTCTCACAGGTGAGGAACTCAGATCAACAACCTGAACTGGGGCTACTCTCCAGAGCAGATGTGTGCACACTGCCGTCCCAGAGGCTCACGGGACTTTTGAATGAACCACATACCCCTTCTTGGGACTGCAGAGCCGCGGTGTTCATGGGGTTCCTTTCCAGGTGTCCTGCTCCCCGACAACCCTCATTCATTGCTCCATTCTCGGGGCTCCTCCCACTCCTGTAGGACCCCAAACCCTTTCCTTGGGGCCAGACACATTGTTCTTTCCACCTGGAACCTTCTTCCTCCCGTCTCGTTTCAAATGCCACTTCTCAAGGACAAGGCGGTGACAAGTGTTTCCCTGGCTCCTCCAGCCACCCAGAGATTCCCCCTCCTGTCTTCCGTGACTCCTCCCCTTCTGTTCCTTGATGATGATTTTTCCGGAGGGTTTCACCTTCTAGGACTGCTGACTATGGTCACTTGGCTGCTGCTGACCTCCTGGTCCCTCACTCACCTGTGATTCCTCCTCTTGCTTTACCAGGTTACCTCAGCACAGCTGAGCTCTCTGCACAGGATGGGTGGTGGGTGAGTGAGTGAGCGAGCTATGGGACCCGGCACTTGTGTTCGGGCCCAGCTGTGGGGAGTGCCCGCTCTGTCAAGGCAGCCGGAGTCAAAGTCAGAAGCAAGCAGGCTAATGGCCTGGGCAAAGTTTTTTTAGAGGAAACTCAAAGATGCAAGGCTATTAAAAATTGATATTTCAATGAGATAATCTCCCTTCTAGGCTTTTAATTGATTGTCTAAAAAGCCTTCCTCTGCCGTTGCACCTCTTCATTCGCAGGGACCATTAATTTTTTTATGGATGCGCACACCCGGGCAGAGTGGAAAGTCTGCCACACGGTGATTCAAAAACAGAGGCCGAGGCGCCAAGGATGCCATGGCCATGGTGCCAGCTTTGGCTCTGGATGCTAGCTGGCTGGGGCTAACTCCCTTAAAGAAGGTGGGACGTCCCCCGTGGGGCCAGGACACTGCACTCACACACTCTCCCAGACTTAGCCAAGCCTCAGGAAGGCAGGAGAAGCAGAGGAAACCATGGAACGGGTTGACTGGGGACCCTGGGTCCTCCCCAGCCACACTGATGGCCAGGGCCATGCGCACTCCAGGCACCTGCTCCCTTCCCAGGCTGGTGGGCTAAGAGGTGAAGAGGAGAGCGAGTGGGAGGCAGAGCATCCGCTTCTGCCCCTTTCCCCTCTCTGAACCTCGGTTTCTCATAGGTCCAGTGGGTGGGCTGGCTCTGAGGACTGAGCCCAGGCCTGGGGAACAACAGATGTGCAAGCAACTTTGGGTTGATCCCAAGCATCCTTCTGCCAGCTCTGCAGAGAGCCTCTAATCAATCAATCAATCTCAACCTCTCTCTCTCTCTCTCTCTCTCTCTCTCTCTCTCTCTCTCTCTCTCTCTCTCTCTCTCCTCCCTCCCTCCCTCCCTCCCTCCCTCCCTTCCTTCCCTCCTTCACCCCTCTCTTTCCTCTCCGTCCCTCCCCCTCCTTCTTTCCCTCCCCCTCTCCCACTCTCTCCTTCTCTCTCACTCTGTCACACACACACACACACACACACACACACACACACACACACACACACACACACACACATTGTACTTCCCTGCCTTGTTCTGCACACACTTGTTTTCCAGGTCTCCAGCCCTACTCTGGTTCTATCTACTGCTTCCTCCCCACCCCACCCCCACCACCCTGTATTCACTTCACCTTCCTTACCCACAGCCTGGCAGCAGTGGGCCAGGGCTGGACTGGGCCAGGCTGGACCCTGGCTCATTCTTCACTGAGTGACCCATGACCCATGGCCAGTGGGAGAGAAGGCACACACCAGGCAAGGTGGGCTTCAGTGGCATGCAGACGACCTGGGTAGATGCTATTTTGCAGTTCTGGAAGCCCCCTTATGTGGCTTAATGCTCTGTCCCTGCCACCCCAGAATTATTAGTGATTTGTAATGGAGGGGCCTCCTAAGTCCATTTCGCATGGGGCCCCACAAATTACACAGCCAGATTTGTTGTCAAGGGACAATGCTGTTTCAGAAAATGGCCACAGGCGGGCTCCCAAAGGTAGTTCTCTGCTTCTTGACCATAGACTATCCCTCCAGAAGGCTGCTGGTATATCCCCTACCGTCTCCTCATTTGTCTCCAGGTCCCACCATGTCCTGCCAGATCCACCAAGGTCTCACACACACTGCACCACAGCCCTCCAAGTCCCCATCTAATTGCTAACTAGTGGGGACGGACCTTGGCAGGCACCGCTGGGTGCTCCTGAATCCCAGTGTTCATAAGATTCACTTGTGAACTGAACACACATCATTCTCCCTTCATCCGTCCAACCACCAGCCAAGGGACGTGTGAACCGGCAGAGCCGTAGGAGTTCAGATAAATTTAAATGACCCAGGGACATCACAGTGGCCTTTGGTCAACTTGTGTTTGGGCTTTTTGTAATTCAGGAATGTATATTAAAGGTACGGGGCTTTAACCTGAGGCCTTGGGAATGTTTCCTTCATCAGCGATGCCTATCCTTAGATGGCAACAAGGCAGTCTAGCAAAATGCCTCAAGAACAAAGACCTTTCACTTTTGGGCATGCCCCCCAGGGCATATGTGAGCACGTGCAATCTATAAGCGTGGGTGCAAATATTCAGCCGCACAAGTACTCACACTGTAGTGTTGTTTACAGAAGTAAAAAGACCACACGGGGGTGGGGGTGGAGAAGTGGGTGGCGGTGTCCTCTGGGGGCACTCAGACCCTCACAAAGCTGCCTCCTAAAGGAGGAGGAGGAAGGCCAGAGGGGCAAGTCAAAAGCACACAGCGGGGCTCTCTGGGGTGGGGTGGGGTGGGGGTCAACACTGCAATGGCATCTTGAGGTCATTGCTTTTCTGACCTCTTTTTAAATCTCTGGCTTTCAGGAGCTGGTCTCCGTGGCCAGGGATGCTGGTCTTCCTGAAGAGTCTTCAGTCCTCCTGCTGTGCCCGCACATTCTCTTTTCCAAAGGCTCACCTTCACTTCCTGACTTACTCTCCAGTTGCACGCAGGTCCCTCCGAGTGTTCGCCACCAGCAGCCACGGGGATGTGTTCCCCGATGCTAATGGAGTCTTTTCCTCTTCTCTGTGGATCCCCTCGGTTAGCAGTCTATTACTCTTCAGATGGAGACTGATCCTCCGTAAACTGCCCTTTGAGATCCTGTGTGGCCGGCCAGGCTCACCAAGCTCCGTGCTTCCCTCTGACTTCCTCCCACACTGTTGGGCAGGCCCTGCTTATGTTTGACACAGGGCCTTTGCATGAGCTGTTCCTTCAAGCCAGAACACTCTCCCTTTTCACCTGGGTCACCAACCGCAAGTCTGGCCTCCCTATACCTCTGTCAGCACCCGAGTCCTGCGATCTCTTCCACCCTTCCTAGATTCCTACCTGCGACTAGTGGGCGCTTAGATCACGGCTTGTTTCTTGCACTAGACTGTGGACTCTGGAAGAACACGTGCTGTGCTTGTGGACCACTAGTGTCCAGCACAACACCTGGCCTCCAACAGGCACTCAGGTGTTCATTGACGGAATCAGTGGATCCAGGAGGACAGGAAGCCTCTCTTCATGGCTGGTGGGTGTGCTTACCCAGGAATAGCTCGTCTGACCTGCCGTTCTGCTCACACATGTGCTCAAGATAGTGACCCGGGAGACTGGCTGTGAGAGCTATGGGCTGGAGGGGGGCTGGGCTGTTGTCTTGAGCCTCCTTCCTGAGGACTGCTCTCCTGGCCCATCAGAAATAGGAAGTGGTCCCTCACCAGCATCCCTAGGAAGGAAACAGAAGCAGCTAGGAGCCCACCTCTTTCCTCTCCACCCCTCCTGGTCGTCTCCTTTGATGTAAAGTTTCCTGGGGAGACTGGCTTGTATCACTGTCAGCTGGGGTTGGGAAAAACAAGGGGCTTCGTCTTAACTGGCCAAGGGACAGGAATGTCAGTGTGCCTGTGCAGAGGCGCCTGGGATCTCAAAGACACTGGCCACTCACCACACCCACCAGCTTCACTTAAAAGAATTCACCAGGCGGGTGGCTGTGCTGGGCAGCTGGGACCTGGAGATTCCGAGAGGCTCCCGGTTTCATCTCTTGGGTAGCCTGCTCTTTGCCCAAGACTGGAGCCAGGCTGTTGGGAGGGAGTAAGGACCTTTCAGGAGGCCCCATGCGTGGGAGTGACATGGGCAAGGACCCCTATACTTCTACCTTACGTTAAGAGCCCAAGAAGCAGTCTCCATGGTCACCAGTTCACATTCTGAGCAACCGTGTTATCTTAGACGTGTGTGTGTGTGTGTGTGTGTGTGTGTGTGTGTGTGTGTGTGTGTGTGTGTGTGTGTGTTCATGTGTGGAGATGTAAATGTGTTTGCTGAGACAGGTGCCTCATTTGCCTGAGCTAGCTCCGTAAGCTGAAGCTGTCTAGGCTGGCCAGCAAGCCGCAGGGAACTGCCCAACTTTGCCTCCCCGGCAGGCACCAGGATTTCAAGCGTGTGCCACCACACACCTTGGCCTTTTTTTATGTGAGTTCTGGGGATCCCATGTAGGTCCTCATGCTTGGACAGTAAGCACTGACCGGGCCATCTCCCTTTGGGTAGATTCTTCTACTCTTTTTTTTTTTTTTTTGTTTGTTTGTTTGTTTTTGTTTTTTTTTCGAGACAGGGTTTCTTTGTGTAGCTTTGCGCCTTTCCTGGAACTCACTTGGTAGACCAGGCTGGCCTCGAACTCACAGAGATCCGCCTGCCTCTGCCTCCCGAGTGCTGGGATTAAAGGCGTGCGCCACCACCGCCCGGCTGATTCTTCTACTCTTGGGCCTCAGTTTCTCTCTGTGGAGTGGGACCGGTGCTGCCTATTCTGAATAGAAACTAGGAGGCCCAGGAAGCCAGAGCCATGTTTCCATGGTGAGCTCACACTGCTTTGGGAGCCTCAGTATCCATCTCAGGCTGCTGAATGGCCCACCCAGCACCAGATCAGAGTCCAGGGAGGATATTTGCTGATCTCTTGTCTTGTCCCTTTGCAGTAATGGAGTTTGAATCCGGGACTGTGTTTGGAAGCACTCTCACTGTTCTATAAGCCCTGGTGCTTCTGAGAAAAAGGGGGTGAAGGCAGTAAAATATAGTCTGGCCAGGCACGGTGGTATACACCTTTAATCCCAGCCTTCAGGAGACAGAGGCAGCAGATCTCTGTGAGTTCAAAACCAGTCTGGTCTATAGTGAGTTAAAAAAAAAAAAAAAAGGCATGGTCTGGGCTAAGTTCCACAAGCTGGTGTTCAATTCTTTATGTAGCTTAGACTAGCCTCAAGTTCATAATCCTCCTGCTTCAGCCTTCCTGTTAGAATAGATTATACGCCGTCGCCACCACACCTGGTTTTCTGTCCTCCTTTCCTCCCTGCCTCCTGACTTTCAAGGGGGAAGGTCCTGGGCAGAGGAGGCATAAATTTCACACTTCTCTAGCTCTTGCTCTAATCTTTCTATTTTTAATTTTATTTTATGTATATGGGTGTCTGTCTGTCTGTATGTATGTATATGCATCGCAGGCATGTCTGGGCTGACGGAGGGCGGAAGAGAGGGCCAAGTCCTCAGAAATTAGAGTTACAGATGGTTGTGAGCACCATTTGGATGCTCTCTAACTCCAGTTCCCAGAGGTCCGATGCTCTCTTTTGGACTTCTCAAGCACTGAACACATCTGATGCACTCACATACATGCAGGCAAAACATCCAGATACGTAAAATTAAAATAAAATCCTTTAACAGAACAAAACAAGCAGAATGAACTGAGTGTGGGTCTGGCTCAGGGGGCAAAGGGGCTTGTCACCGAGCCTGACGATCCCGGAACCCACACGGAGAACTGACTCCTACAAGCTGTCTTCTGACGGCCACACATATGCTGTGACGCATTGGTACACACACTAAAATAAAATACAAAATGAAGAAATAATAATACCAGGTGTGATGACTCATGTCTATCATCCCAGTCTTGGAAGGATTACTGCAAGTTCAAGAACTGCTCGGGCTACATCGTGAGTTCTAGGCCAGCCAGGGCTACACAGAGAGACCCTGTCTCAAAAACAAACAACAGAGATAGATATTTTTAAGTGGAAGAGGGGGAAGAGAAGAAGGAAAAGAAGAGAGAGAAGAGGAGAGAGAAAGGATAGCGAGACAAATCGGTTTTAGAGAGCAAGAGAGGCTGGGGATGTGGCGGTGGTAGAATGCTTGCCTAAGTACCGGGAGAAGAGGAGGAGGGAGGGAGAGGAGAAGGAAGCCACAGAAGCAAGGAAGAACCTGAGCAAATAGTGGGAGCTGCTCGAATCTGGCCAAACTGTACCGGGAGTGTCTGGAGCTTGGGTATGCTCAGTGCTGGGAGGAGGAGGGCAATGATTCCTCGGTAGCTGCTGAGAAGTAGCTTGACTGTGGAGTGAGGTCAGGGACTGAAGGGTCAGCTTCACAGAAAGCCTTCACATTCCTGAGGGGGCGAAAAAAATCTCAGAAAAGCCCAGAGAGAGTTGCAGATGATAAAAATGAAGCTGTCCTCTGCACACCCAGGCAGCACACTCCGTTTGTTGACATCAATGCAGCCACTGCAGGGCAAGGACCCCCTCTGAGCTCCCAATGGTGTCCCTTCCAAGACGGGACAGGACTGAGCCTGAACCCCTCCTCCTGTCCTCAGGGACATTTGCAAGAGCCCAGGGCCGGTGCCCTCCCGGCACAATTCCTGGCTTAGGCCCTGGGGGTGGGCTGCCTACTGCACACAGACCTTATCAGAACCTGGTATGGAATCCCTCTCGGGGCATTCCCCACCCCCCACCCCCAGATAAAGACTGTAGGGAGCAGGAGGAGTAACTGCATTTGTTAGGGAAAAGTAATACATTTCAGCTGGACATGGTGCTACATACCTGTAATCCCAACACACTCAGCAAAGGCAAATGACTGACCCAAGTTCAAAGCCACCCTGGTCTAAATAGCAAGTTCCAGACCCACTAGGGCTACATAATGACACTCTGTTTCAAAGCAAACAAAACTAAAAACACAGCCGGTAGGGAGATGGGCCAAAGGTTAAGCACTATTCCTTCCCCTCCAGAAAACCAGAGTTCAGTTCCCAGCACCCACATGGCAGCTCGCAACTATCTGTAGCTCTAGTTCCAGGGTGTCTGACATCCTCACACAGACATACATGCAGGCCAATGTACATGAAATAAAAATAAAAAAATATTTTTTAAAAAAGTAAATCTTTAAAAAAAAAGGTAACCCAGGCTGGAGGGATGACTCAGAGGTTAAGAGCGTTGCGGCTCCTGCCAAGGACACAAGTTCAGTTCCCAACACCCATGTCAGACAGTACACAGCACCTGTAACTATTGCCAAAAGGTCTGACAGCATCCTCCATGGGCCTCTGTGAACACCTGGCATCCACTTACACATAAATAAAAATAATAAAATAAGTATTTGGGGGAGTCCCTCCCAGGTACCAGGTCCCATCCCAAGACCTTTGTATATATTTTCTCCGCATTCTAAGGGGGAAAATACCCTATCGTCTTTATATTATCATCGTCATTGTCATCATCATCGATATCATCCTTCTGCTTCACAGATGACAGACTGAGGTGCAGAGGGGCAAGAGCAGTCTCCCAAGGGTGGAACCATGGCCTCACGTCCTGCCCCCGTGTGCTTGACCACAACCTTTGTCTTCTTGGGTTCTCCTGGATTCCCAAGCACAGCTTCTCACCGGACCACAAGAGCTCATTCCCCATGCACTCAGAGGGAAATACAGGCACCAGGCTGAGTGTCCCCTCAGTCCCTGGAGGCTCTGCTTCTGCAGGCTCTAGGGTTCTCTTTCAGCCAAAGGGGGTTTGAGAGAGAGGAGAGCGTCCTACAGGCCCTGAAGGGAAGTGAGGTGGAGTGAAAATATAACACAATCAAGTTGGTCAATCTGGTGGGGCCAATAGACCTCCCTGAGGGGCATTTGAGGCTGAGTGGCTCCAGAGCTTCCCACCCCCCAGTGCTTTAGCTCAGCACACTGCTAGCTGCCCCAGCCCCCAGCCCAGAACAGACGCTGGACTGAAACTAGCCTTGCCTATCCTACCTATGAGCAGACACCATCCTCCCGACTCAGCACCGGGGCTGTCAGCAATCTCATCCCTGGATTCAGCGCCAGCCCTGATCTCACCCACGATTGTAAATGCGTGGACCTGGGATTCTGAGACAGGAAAAGACTTGCCAAAGGCTTTGTAAGCAGAGGACTATCGGGCTGAGGCTGGACACACCCTCTAGTCTCCTTTGAAGTCTTTCCTTAGTCATCCTCACCACCTCCATCGTCTAAGCCCCTCCCATCCCCAAGAGCTGAAAGATCATTTAGGGTGTGCAACTTCTGAGTTCAGATTCCGAAAGAGGACCTTGGGGAGATGATTTTCTTTTCTTCTGAGACAGGGGCTCACTATGCAGCCCTGGCTGGCCTGGAATTCACAGAGACGAACCTACCTCTGCCTCCCTAGTGCTAGGATTAAAGGTGTGCACTACCATATGTCTGGATAAGGTTTAAAAACATTTTTTTTTTTTTTTGAGACAGGGTTTCTCCGTGTATAGTTTTGGTGCCTATTCTAGATCTCACTCTGTAGACCAGGCTGGCCTCAAACTCACAGAGATCTGCCTGGCTCTGCCTCCCAAGTGCTGGGATTAAAGGGTGCGCCACCACTGCCCGGCTAAGGTTTAAATTTTTTTAACATTTATGTATTTATTGGGGGAGGGGAGATATGCCACGGCACATATGTAGAGGTGGAGAACAATGTACAGGATCATGTTCTCCTTCTACTGTGTGGGTCCTGAGGAGAGAGCTCAGGCCGGCAGCCTTGACAAGTGCCTTTCCTCCCTGAACCAGCTCACCTGCCCCCTGGGAAGGTTTCTCAGAAGAGCTGTTTATGAATACTGAATTTTAGATAGTATAGGAACAAAACAGGTCCATATGGAGATATGCTATGTATATACCACAGAGGTTATACTGTGACATGTGTATACATGCACTGTGTATATGTATGCCTGTGTGTGTGCATGTTTATGGAATTATTCAGTTTATCATCTTTTTTTATTTTATTTTGGACTGAATTCTTTTATGTTCACTCCGCATAATTATTTAGAAATAGTCACCTATGCTGTTGAATTCACCAGGATCCCAGATCGACCTTGACCTTGCTCCGCAGTTGGGGCTGGCCTTTAACTCCTGGCTGAAACCACGCACCACCACTCCAGGTTATCAACTTTACAAACTAACATGTGGATACTTGGGACTTGGGGAGTGCTGGAGGAAGAAAGTGAGGAAGGGAAGATCTTCACTGTGTTGACTGTCAAAATTCAACACATTTGAAATATGCCAAGCTTGTTACATGTCAGTTATACATCAGTGATCACTACTGCACACACACACACACACACACACACACACACACACACACACACACTCAGTCTAACACCATCAGACCCATGATTTAATAAACACTAATTGTTTGATTCAAGGGAAGATCAGGAATAGCGTTCACGTTAGAAGTGTGTGTGTGTGTGTGTGTGTGTGTGTGTGTGTGTGTGTGTGTGTGCTGTTCCTGGGAAGGGGGAACAGCCCGGCGTTTCCATTATGCCTTCCACTAAGTGCAACTAATAACACCAGCAGTGACATGTGAACACCCCCAAGCAGATGCTGAAAGGCAGAGAGAAGGCTGGCGGATGGGGAACAGCACAAGGGGACTCCCTGGCTTTTTGTTCTGTCTTCTGTATTGCACACGGAGCTGTGGACAGCATCAGCCGGCCGTGCCCTGAGCACGGATAAGAGCAACAACAGCCAGCCAGCAAACCCATGAAGCCTCAGTCTCTAATCTGAGTACCAGGAGAGAGGGTCCTCACTAGACAAAAAGTTTCAGTTACTCTGGCCAAAAAGGACAGAGAAAAAAAAAATCTGTAGATGAATCTCCACTCATATTAGAGTGGGGACCCTATAGTTTGCCATACTTGCCAGGCTATCATGAAGCACCTCAAATTTTTACAGCTAATAATGAGGTCTTCCTGCTGCAGAAACAGTGGCGTCCATGTGGAGCTGTCGGACCTGGCAGTGGCAGTTACGAGCTGTCCCAATCCCTCCCCCCTGAAAGACTAGTAGTAGTAGAGGTTTCCTGTGACCCGGGGATAAGAAGGCATCCCCCAAAGGCCTGTCAGTGGAACTATGCCACCACCACCCCCTAAAATAATGAGCAGCAAGAATCTGCAGAGGGTCTGCATGTCTGCCTAGGAGAGTGAAGAGGTTGTGTGCTTCCCTTTCCACCTGCCACTCCACCGGGCACAGCAGGGAAGGTCGGCGGACAGAAGGCTTCAATGAGACCTGGAATCTCAGAAGACAAACATTCACACTCCCCGAAAGAACCTATGTAGTGAATCAAAGACCCCAGACTGAGTTTTTAAAATGCAGTCAATAAATCCCAGTACCGAGATGACAGAATCGTCAGAATTCTCTAGTAAGGAAAGGAGCTGAAGTGGTCATCATGACATGCTCCAGTGAGCCACTACATAGGTGCTGGAAACAAATGCAAGAGTGGAGAGTCTCAATCAGGAACAGGAGAGAGCTGGAGAGATGGCTCAGTGGTTAAGAGCGCTGTCTGCTCTTTCAGGGGACCTGGGTTCAATTCCCAGCACCCACGTGGTGGCTCACAGCTATAACTCCACTTCTGGGGGATCTGATGCCCACTCTGGCCTCTGCAAGCACCAGGCACACATGTGCTACACAGACATATATTCAGGCAAAACACCCATGTGCATAAAAAAAATTCTTTCAAAGAAACAGAAGAAACGAACAGATCCAAATGGAAATTGTGGACCTGAAAAGACATGATGACTGTGATTGATAGCTCAGTGAGTGGCTTAACAGCAGAAACTAGGAACTAAAGAGAAGACTCGGAACTGGAGGAGAGAACAGTAGGACTTGCCATAAAATAATAAAGTAAAAAAATAAAATAAAAGTGAACACATCTTCAGAGATCTTTAGGATAGCAAAGTCTGATATTTGTGTCAGCAGAGTCCCCTGAAAAAGGAAAGGATTGAGAACTGGAAAAATGTAAACAAGACAATTGCTGGAAAACCTTAGACTTTGCTAACGGACACAAACTTCTAGATTTAGAAGGCCAAGTGAACCTCCAATGGGACAGCACAAAACCTAACACTCACCAGATTAGTCAGCTAAAAGCTCAAGAAGGAAATCTTGAAGACCACCAGAAAAAAAAAAAAAAAAAAGAAAAAAAGAAAAAAGACTGTATTGGGGAACACAATGCCGGTGACAGATACCTTACCAGAAACCATGGTGGCCAGAAAGAAATGGAATAATAGTTTCCAAACGCAGAAAGAAAAGAGCTGTCAGCCCAGAATCTTATATCCAGAGATTGCTATTTCAGAACAAAGCAAATCTAATGTTTTTATCATAAAAGCAAACTAACAGTTTCTACCCGCTGTTAACATTCTCCAAACAGAAGCCATGAAACAAGGCACCTTAGATGACCAGAAGGCGTGGTAGAGCATGGGGCAAACACAGGAAAGGAATGGCTTTCCTACTCATATATTACATACTAATATACAATAATATCAATGTGTTAATATAAAGTATATTTATATACAATTATATATTATATTAATATGTTAGTATAATATAAAATATATTAATATTTCCTACTGTTTTTATTTATTTTATTTTAGAAACGGTTTCACTATGTAGCCCAGGTGGTATGTATAGGCTAGGCTGACCTCACACTCACAGAAATCCACCTGCCTTCCCCTCTGGAGTGCTGGGATTAAAGGCATGCACCATCATCCCTAGATTACTTGTTATTTATTTATTTATTTATTTATTTATTTATTTATCTATCTATCTATCTATCTATTTATTTATTATTGGTTTTTCAAGACAGAGTTTTTTTCTGTATAGTTCTGTCTGTCTTGGGACTCACGCTGTAGACCAGGCTGGCTTCGAACTCACGGAGATTCACTTGCCTCTGCCTCCTGAGTGCTGGGATTAAAGGCATATGCCACCACTGCCTGGTTTTCACACATACACATTTGCTCATTCGTACAGGTGTACAGGTGTTGGTGGAGTGTCTAGAGGCCAAAAGAGGGCATTGGATCCCCTGGAGATGGAGTTACAGGTAGATGTAGGCTACCTGATGTGCATGTTGGGAACTGAACTCTGATCCTTAGGAAAAGCAGCAAGCACTCTTAACACTGAGCCATCTCTCTAATCCCAAGTTTTATTACTTCAAAAAAAAAATCCACTTTAATCAAGATTTATTTATTTGCCGGGCAGTGGTGGCTCACGCCTTTAATCCCAGCAGTTGGGAGGCAGAGCCAGTGAAATCCAGGACAGGCACCAAAACAACACAGGGAAACCCTGACTCAAAAAAAAAAAAATTTACTTATTTAAAGATTTATTTATCTATCTATCTATTTATTTATTTATTTATTTATGAGTTCTGGAGGGTTCTTGAACTGCTGGTCTTCAGTCTGTATTGGAATCTCAAAGAAGTTGATTTTAATATCAGAGAAAGAATGCCTCGGCAGCAGGATAGATGAACTTGCCAGCGAGGGTGAGGGCAAGCAAGCAAACAGCAGCTTCCTTCTTCTGTGTCCTTTTATCTAGGCCGTTACCAGAAGGCACTGGCCACATTGAGAGTGGGTCTTCCAGCTCCAAAAAATCTGACTGAGAAAATCCCTCACAGGAGTGCAGAGTGGCTTGCGTTGTAGTTGGTTCCAGATGCAGTCCAGTTGACAGAATCGATATAAAAGGCCTGCTGGGAGTGGCAGCCCTTCTGTAATCCCAGTGTGCAGGAGGCAGAGCCAGGGCACCTGCAGGAGCTCTGGGTTCATGGGAAGTCCTGTCTGAATACATAAGGTAGAGAGTAACTGAGAAAGACATCCAACATAGACCTCAGGCTTCCGTAAGCACATACAAACACACGTGAGCACACATACACACATGTATATACCACACACATAAAATAAGTAAGGCTGGGGATATAACTCTTAACACAGAGTACCTTCCTGGTATCCACAAGGTTCTGGGTTAGATTCCCAGCATTAAAAGGATGAAGGAGGAGGAGAAGGAGAAGATATTAGGTAAGTCAAATAGGAAAGAAAAATTCCAGTAACCCACAGGGAGGAGGTGAAAGGAAACACAGATATGAAAAACAGAGACAAAAAACCAAAAACAAATAATAAAACCCTAGCATATCAATAATTACATGAAATACAAATGATTTAAATATGTCAATTAAAAGATAGAGACCAACATATTCAGGTTAAAAATTTGATGAAACTATATGCTATCTTTAAGAGACTCATTTCCAACATAATTATTTTAAAAGACTTACTTATTTTTATTTTGTGTGTATGGTTGTTTAACCTATATATGTGTATATTCACTGTCTTACTTAGAGTCTTTATTGCTGTGAAGAGACACTATGACCACAATCACTCTTATAAAGGAAAACATTTAATTGGGATGGCTTACAGTTTCACGTTTAGTCCATTATCATAATGACAAGACATGGTGGCATGTAGGCAGACATGGTGCTGGAGAAGGAGCTACATCTTGACCCCACAGGCAACAGGAAGTGATCTGTCTCACTGGGCATGGCTTGAACATATATGAGGCTTCAAAGCCCACCTCCACAGTGACACACTTCTTCCACCAAGGCCACACCCACTCCAACAAGGCCACACCTCCTAATTGTGCCACTTCCTTTGGGGGCCATTTTCTTTCAAACCACCACATGCACCATGTGCATGAAGTGCCCTTCAGAGGCCAGAAGAGGGTGTCGAATCCCCTGGAACTGGAGTTATCGTTGTAAGACTCCATGTGGATGGTAGAAATCCCTGGGTTCGGTCCCTAGCACAGAAATGAATGAAGAGAGGGAAGAAGGAAGGGAGGGAGGAAGGAAGGAGGGCCTGAGAGATAGCTCAGTAGTTAAGGGTTCTTGTTGCTCCTCCAGAGGACCTGAATTTGGTTCCCAGGATCTTCAATGAGTGACCCACAACCCCCCATAACTCCGACTCTAAGGGATCCAACACCCTCTTTTGGTCTCCGTGGGCGCCTACCCTTGTGCCAGTCACTCACACAGACAATATATACACATGAAAAAAAAATAACAAATCCCTTTTTCTGACAAAAAAAAAAAGTAAGGAAGAAAGAGAATACATTAAGTAGAGAAAAAGAGAAACTACAGACCCAGAGAAAATATTTGCAAACCACATATTCAAAAGAGGTCCAGTACTTATGCTAAAAAAAAATCTTAAAAATCAACAACAAAAAGTAAACAATCAAACTAGGACTTGGAAAAGACAGCAAGAACTATTTCATTGAAGAAAGAACACAAATAGCAAGTTATCATGTGAAAATGTATTCAGTACCACAGCCCTGAAATTTAATACAAGTTAAAACCACAATAAGATAATACTTCGAATTTATCAGAAAGTCCCCCAAACTGAAAAGTAGTGATGACATCAGATGCTGGAGAGCATAGGAAAAATCGTTCCTTCATTGCTGTTGGGAAAGTTAAAGAACATATGCATTATAGAGAAAAGTTTGGCCATTAAAAAGTAGTGATGACATGCAGCTACACAGTTCAGCGATATGTCTGTAGCATTTACCCCAGAGGGATGATGTGGGTTTATACAGAGACCAGTATGCAACATCCATAGCAGAAAATCTGGAACCACCCAGATGTCCTTGAATGGGTGGGTGAATAAACAGATGGTGGTACGCCCATACAGCAGAATGCTAGGAACACTACACAACCAGCAAAAGAACAAACTATTGATTTATGCTATGACTTGGATAAATTACCAAACATTACTGAGAAGGATGGGCTTTTTGCACACATAGCTGATAAATCCAACTATTCCGGAGGCTGAGGCAGGATGGCAAATTTAAGGCTGGTCTGGGCTACGCAGTAAGTTCAAGGCCTGTCTGGGTAACTTTCAAGAGCCTGGCTTGAAATAAAAAGTGTAAAATAGGGTTGGGTTGTAGTTCAGTGATAGGACACTTGCCTACCAGAGTAGGGCCCTAGTTCAATTTCCAACGCCACCTTTAAAAAAGTTATTGAGTAAAAAATTGCCAACTGTGAAGCCTTCTAACAAGTGTAGAAATGGGGAACATCGAGGGTGTCTGCCAGGGGTTACAGAGAAGCAGAAAGAATTGGGTATGGCTAAAGAAGGGCTGGGGGGGGGGCAGGGGACACATTTGCAGGCACAGAAACACTCCCTCTGGTGACTTTGAGTTGCCAATATCCTGTACTGTGACTTTGCAAGGGACTCAGATTGTCTCTGCATTAAACCATCCACTTGTGTGTGGATCTACAAACAGACAAATAAGAGGTGTAAATTCAAAAGTTTGATAAAAATCTGGGTATGATAGCACTTGAGAGGTAGAAAAAAGCAGATCTTTGTGAGATCAAGGCCAGCCTGGTCTACATAGCCAGTTCCAGGGCAGCTAGGGCTACATTGAGAAACCCTTCTCCAAAGGGAAAGAAAGCTCTGCAGTGGTGACCTTTAATCCTGGAGGCAAAGGCAGGCAGATCTCTGAGTTGAGGCCAGCCTGCTCTACAGAGTGAGTTCTAAGAAGGTCAGGGCTACCCAGAGAAAGCCTGTCTCAAAAAAAATAAAATAAAATAAATAAATAAATAAATAAATAAATAAATAAATAAATAAATAAATAAAAGGCAATTTGATTTGGACAGTAGGTAGAGGATAGATTGGGTAAAAATTTTGAGAGTGAGAGAATGAAGTTCAGGAATCCCACTTCAAGAAGATGTTTCTTAAATTTCATTATATTATTATGATGATTAATTTTGAAATTCAGAGGATTGAACCTAGGTAGGGCAAGTTCTCCACCACTGAGCTCTATACCCTCACCTCAACTCTCTTGATTTTGTTTTTTGTTTTGTTTTTTGAGGCAGGGTCTCACTAAGTCATCCAGGCTGGCCTTGGACTCATCAGCCTCCTGCCTCAGCATGCGATTATAGGCATGTGCCACCAGCCCAGGCTCAGAGGTCTCTTTGTTGCAGAAACTCGTTTCTTCTTTGTGGCCGTACAACTCCTCCAAGTGTCTGAGGATGAAAGCAGCTCACTGTGATGACTCGAGGGCTGAGGACTTTATGAGCTGCTGTTTGAAGTAAAGCAGGTGGGGTCAAGTTTGGAAGATGCATGGGAAGGTCATGAGGTCATGGAAAGGTCAGGAGGTCCAGCTTAGCAGTGAGGAAGGAGAAAGCCACCTTCTTGTCCTGTAGCCCCATGGCCTCCCTTGCACATAATATGCATTTCAGTGACAGTTTGGGGACATTTCAGGGGACAGGAAATGGTTCCTTTAGAAGTTCACTGGACAAGGCTGAGATTCTGGTGTTCTGGAGGCAGGCAGATGGATGCTGTGCACTGGTGCTGAGTTCTTGGTTCCTTCATGTACTAGGGGAATCCCTCATAACAAGGGTTAAACATGGGCATTTTCATTTCTCGGGATTTGAGTCAATTAGGTATAGCTTTTTATTTTGCCTTGTACTTACGGCCTAAAGCAGGGGTCCTCAGATGTCAGCATTTGACAGAAGCACCTGGAGAGATGTTGAACGATTTCTGCCTGCAACTCCAACAATTTCGGATTTCACCTGTCTGGAGCTGGTGGTGGAGCTTGGTTCATGAGAGCAACCAAACTTGCAGTTGAGAGACCATGGATCACTCAGCCACGATGCAAACCTGTGTAGATGTAGCCTGGCGGGGTTGCAGAAGTAAGCCCAGCATCAGAAGATGGAGGCAGAAGGACCTGTAGTAAGTTCAAGGACAGCCTAGGCCACATAGCAAGACCCTGGGTTAGGGAGATGGCTCAGTGTGAGTCCCGAGCGCCCACGTCAAAGCAAAGTACAGAGAGAGGGGTTTATGTTTGTAACCCAGCACTGTGAGGCTGAGATAGACCCCAAGGCATCATGGATAACCAATGTAGCTTAAATTGCTAGCTCTCTGGAAGACACCCAATATTAGACTCCGGACTCTACTACAGCACACGCGCGCACACACACGCGTGCACACGACCTAGTTTCAAAAACTCTAAATAGACAAAAGTAAAAAAAAAATAAAAAGTAAGTAAAAAGTAAAGTGTGATAATGTTGTCTGCCCAGGCTTGAGGAGGGAGCAGCTGAGTGGAGCTGAGTGTGCGGTTGATGAAGTGGAGGAGTCCTGGGCAGGCCTGGGCGGTAGTGAAGGGAGTCCCTGGTCGACAAGAGGGTAGCAAGGTATCGACTCTTGGAGTTGGGGGGTAAGGTTCAAAGGCTGGGAGTTGATGTGGGTTTCACCTCCCCAAGATGCGAGGCAACGTGAGTTTTGGCTTTGGAGCATAGGGAAGAGTTGGTGCCACTGAGTTGGTACTAGCAGGGAGCTGAGGGTTGGGTTGCCAGGTGGAAACTTAGGTCCTGCAGTTCGGAGGAATACGGCGTTGGCGGAGCTCCGGGACTGGGCGGATCTCCCGGGTGGGGCGTGGCTCCGGGAAGGGGTGTGACACAACGCCAGGGATGGGCGGGGGCGTGGCGGTGGGGCGTGGTGTGGCGCCAGGGCGGCGCGGGGCGTGGCCTCAAGGGGCGTGGCGTCGCGGGATCAGCAGAACCGGCTACCTCCAGAGTCTCCGCTGGATCCGGACCTGGAGGCTGCGCCTCACTCCAGTCTCCAGCCCGAGCAGCTCGCCGCCACCCCGCCGCCCCCGCCGGGCTGCGCCGAGACGCGGGCATGAGCCCGCCCCGCAACCTGCGGAGCCAGCGACCCCAACCCGGGCCTCGGCGCCCAGGTAAATAGGGGAATGTGAGGCGGGGAGGGGGGTCCCTAGGCCGCACCGAGCTGTGAGATCCCGGCGACTCTCACCCTGGAGTGCCCTGGGGCACCTCGGGAACCAGCCACGGGAGCGTCCTGCTTTAAGGGAGGAGGGCTCAGATGCGCCCCTCGAAGCCAGCGGGACCCTGAAACTCCCTGAGCCGTCCCACCCAGCTCTCATCTCTGGGAAGCCCAGGTCTAGACTTTACCTCACCTGCACCACCCCCCCTCCACGTATCCCATCAGAGAAACCCAGATCTCCGGCTCCCTGAGCCTCTTTCCGGAAGCAGCTTTCTTTGCCTTCCTGCTCCCCAAATTCCAAGGCTTCCCCCTACTGTCTACCCGGACCTGCAAGTGGCTTTCCTATTCATCGCAGTCCTCCGGGCCAGCAGTCTCCTGCCCTAAAAATCTTTCTCCTCTGGCCCTGGGATTCTGTCCACCTTCTTCCCCTGGAGCCAGCTAACTGGTCACTGCAAAAGGACCAGAGCAGAGCCTTGCGCAGACAGGGACTCTGTGCAGCCTGCCTGCCTGAAGCTGCGGGAGCAGAACAGTTGCCAAGCACTGGGATGGAGGGCCGGGGTGGAGGGCTTTGATAAGCCAGGGCAGCTAGGGGCCGGGTGTCAGCCCCAGCACATTCCAGCAGCCGCCGGGGGCTGTGCTTCCTGCACGTTCTTTGCCGGCCCTTTTCAGAGAAGTGTGGCTGCTGTGTAGGCATCCCAGGTGGGTCCCGGAAGCTGGGAAGCTCTCACTATGTTGCTTTTTCTCTGTGCCTGGGTGCTGGGTAGTCCTGGGCAAGGCAACAGGCTGGATGTGACCTCATCCAACACCACCAGCTAAGGTGGGACCCCTAGCCAAGCTCAGAGACAGTGTCAGCAGCAGCACAAGTTCCCGGAGGCAGCTTTGAACCAAACTGTGGATCACGGACCCCACTGGTTCTCCTGGTCTCTGGGGCTTGGCTGGTCCTGCCAGTTGGCACTAAGATGCAGAGAAGTGAGAGCCTGCTGCTGCTCACACGCTCTGGGAGCAGAGCTAGATAGTGGTGGTGAGGGGTGAAAGGATGAGGACAATCCTAGATAAAATTAGTGTCCCTCCCTAGATTGGGCACCTACTCCGTCCTCTGTGGGTGTCCTGGTCACTGGGATGGAGCTGTAACTAGATAGAAGAGGCTTGGCCATCAGGGAGCTGTCATTGTTGGTGTCTCTACATGACCAAGTGACAGATGAAGGAACAGGAAAATCTCATAGCGACGTGCGATAGACCGTAACACTGGATGCTGCGAGACAGATAATTAGCAAGGCCGGGGGTCAGGAGGGCCTTTAGGAGGAGGTGGACTCTCAGCTGAGATCTGACTGAGGCAGTGGAATATCCTTGAGACCATGGGAGGAAATTGTGTTAGAGGCAGAGAAAAGTAAGTGCAGTGAGCTTCCCTGAGAAGGCATTTACATACTGAGAAGTGGCAGGGTCCCAGGGGAGATGAGACAGCAGTGATGTGGGGCATTGGACCACATTCCAGGCGACCATGAGTGTTCCGATGTCCTGTCTCTCTGATGTTCCTCTGCTCAGTTCAGTATTTGGTCTGTCTTTGTGGCTCTCCTTGGACAGGGCATGGGAATCTGTGGGAGCGCACCCTGCTGGCCCCAGATAGTAACCACAGAAGGATGGGGCAGCTGGGTAAGTAATAGGGAGAGTTCTCCATGCCGGAGAAAAGACAACCCGACAACCCACCTGCAATCAGATCTCTGCTGTGAGGTGGAAACAGACAGATGACAGTGAGATGGTGTCCAGGTAGGGCTGATTTGCAGCCCTGATAAGATCTGATCTGTCAGGGGTGGGGCAGCTTGGCCAGGCAGGCAGCACTCAGGCTCTCCTGTGTTTGTTCTAGAGCCAAAGCCTCCAGGCGGGGTTCTGGGAGGGAGCACTCAGTGCTGCCCATGGGGCAGGTGGGAAGGAAGGGCCCCAGGAGGCCTCCTGCGCCCTCCTTACAGGATGCTGCCCTTCCTGGGGAGGGCAGCAGTGTGCTCTCCAGCCTGACTTTTTGTGGTGGCCTGGCCCAAGGCAGCTACTGTCCCTCCAAGAATAGCCAGCCGCATTGATACCAGGATAGAGGAGAGGTGTGTGTGTGTGTGTGGGGGTGGGGGGGGTTACCTCCTAGAACATGAGGATGGCTACTGGAAACCCAGCGAAGCCATCTAGGTAGGTATACAATACTCAAGGGCTTCATGCCCAAAGCTGAGGGTGCTATACCTCAGGTCCTTTCACATTTGGAGGTATCTGTCCCTCTGCAGACCTGTGAGAGGCTGGTGGTGGCCATGGATGGGCAGGGCCTTTCTCACTGCCCCTAGTTCTTGTCTATTGAGCCTTTGAGGGACCTTCTTGGGGCAGATTGGAGATGACTTTCTGTTTAAGACCGTGTACGCCCTCTTGGCAGGGGGGAGGGTGGGCATGGATCCCCCTCCTGATGCTCCCTCCTCCATCCTCTCCTTCCCAACCCTCTTCGCACTCCATTTTGGGTCCTGGGTTAGTATTTGCTCCTACAACCTAGCTGGGGACTGAAGAGACCAGAGGCCAGAGCCAGCTGCCAGGTCCTGGGCTCCTCCATGAATGTTGCTTTTCAGTGGTTCTAGGGCTGGATGTCCGGTGGGCAGGCACAGCAGGGAGCCCTGAGGCCTTGGTGTGGCCCGTTGGCCCATGGGTTGCAGGGGAGATGGCTGATGGAGCCAACAAGGGGTGCCCTGCACTGAGCATTTGGAGGCTGGTGTGTAGTGGGTGTGTGGCCAGGACTGGGCAGGAGGGTCCAGAGCATGCAGGTACTTCCGGCTTCACTTCCTCAGTTAAAGTAGAAAGACTGGCCTTAACTTGTGGCATCCCTCCTGCTTCTGCCTCCTAGTGTTGGGATTACAGGCATATATCACCACATCCTACCCAGACCCTTTAGGGAAAAAAAAAGATGTGAAAGCTGAGGGATTACAGAGCCTACTAGAGTCATGCCCCTGGTTGTCTGGGCCACCTTCGATGACCCTGAGCCTGGTGGCTTCTTGTAGGCAGGTTGGGAAACTGGCCTTCAGTGCTGTGGACTGACTGCCGGGGGGCCAGCTTGCTGGACACCTTAGGGGGGTACTCCGTGGAGTCAGTACTTGTTCTTGGGACGAGACAACCCCAGAGGTAGGTGGTGGAGACAGAGCTGGGAAAATGACCCCTCTGCCAGAGCCCAGGGGTGACAGGGCTGCTGAGGACTAGCCGCAGGAGAGGCAGAGCACTTGCTGTGGGAACATTCTGGACATGGGATCTGCAAGAGAGGATGCATTGGCCCCGGGGATTATCACTGTACTCAGGAGAGAGGTAACTGCTCTGCCACACCTCGTTTGCATGTGCCCACCGGGGTGTCCCATCTGTTCCTTGTTAGGGACTCAATAGACAGGCGTCCAAGAGATTAATTAATGTCAAGATGCTGGCCGATTGAGATTCCTGCTTGCCCTAGGGCCCCATCCTAGAAACACAGATGTCCAGCTGACTCCAGAAATGCTAGTGCATTGCCGCCCAGTGTTCCTGGAGATGTGGGGAGCCATGTTGGTAGCAGAGCTCTGACTCCTGAGGCTTCATGGCAGAGAAAGCTTAGGTGGCGGCAGCGGCGGCAGCCAAAGTGGGCTACAGGACAACGTTCCACTCGGGAGCTTCTCATTCCTTTTTGGCTGTAGCCTGGGCTTGCTGTGTGACCTTAGGCTGGTGGCTTACTCTCTCTGGGCAACCTTCTTTTCTAGTGTATAATAGGAAGGTGTTAGATTGGGTCACGGCAGGGATTGCCTGGGTCTGTGTTAACTGATCCCAAATCTCCCCCTGCTACTCCCGGTTTTCCTGTGTTGCCTAGGCTATACCCCCTACCCTGGGTCATCCTTCCTATAATTAATGCCTGACCGTGCTCAGGACATAACACTGCTTGGCTAGACCGAATGGCCTGCTGGGGCCATGTCCCCACCCCCAGGCTGGGCTACTCCTAGCTCAGGACCAGAGTAAGTGTCTACTTCCTCAGAGGCCACAGCCTACAGTCCCACACATTCCTCAGACTTATCGGCCCCACCCCCTGGACTCTGCCCTCTTACTCAGGAAACACCAGCACCCAGAAGAGTCCAGGGGCCAGGAGCAGGGTCTGAATGGCTCGAGCTGGTGACTCCCAGCCTCTCTTCAGGGCTGGGGAGAACCAGGTATGGTGTGGTGGGCAGAGGGCTTGGGGTCTGTGAAACCAGGAGGGCATTGTCTTTACGTTGGAGTGCGGGCTTCTGTAGATACAGGACCCTGGACCATTTCCTGGAAGTTCTCTGCCGGGATTCCAGTACCCAGGAGGGGGTACTCTGGCAAGGTGCCTTAAGTCTGCCCCAAAGTTGTAGCAGGATGGCCAGGTGCTGCCAAGCCGAGGGGCCAGGCTCCCCCAGAGCCAGCTGCCTCTGGTCCATTCCCCTCTCTCTTTTTTTTTTTTTTTTTTCGAGACAGGGTTTCTCTGTGTACCTTTGTGCCTTTCCTGGAACTCACTTGGTAGCCCAGGCTGGCCTCGAACTCACAAAGATCCGCCTGCCTCTGCCTCCCAAGTGCTGGGATTAAAGGCGTGCGCCACCACCGCCCGGCTCCTTCTCTCTTTTTTTGCTATCACCTCCACAGCAAGCAGAACGGGAGCCAGCCAGCCCAGGAAGGGGTTAACTGCCAGCCCCAGCCTTGAGGGAGGGGACTGGGCTGGACCATTTTCCTGCTCTGCCTCCACCTCGCTTTTCCTGAATGGTTCTGCCGTCCTGGGGTGGGGAGGAAGGGAAGGAGGAAGGGCGGGCGGGCAGAGGGAGGGAGGAGTGTGGGAAGAGGAAGGAAAAAAGAACGAGACAGCCAGGGGGAGAGAAAGATGTCACTGGCTCTAATCTCCCTGTCATTTGGGCTTCCTGCAGGAGCTGGGCGAAGGAGCTGCTAGAACAATGCTGAGGCGGGGGAGGTGAGGAGTGTCTTGAACAGGTGATCAGGGGAGACCAGGACACCTGGGCTTATCACCTGGGCACCCCTCCCGGCCTCAGCCCAGCCGGCACCCCAAAGACAGAGGGGCAACCATGGCGACCAATTTCAACGACATCGTCAAGCAAGGCTATGTGAAGATGAAGAGCAGGAAGCTCGGGGTGAGCCACCCTGGCGGGGGGCCCTTGTCAATAAACAGTGCTGAGGACGGGTCTGGAGGCATGGTGTGTGGGGTACTGTGTGATTGTGGTTCGAGGTTTCTCAACGCTGGCTGGCTGGCTGGCTGGCATGTGCCCGGCCAGCCTCTGCCTGCTGCATCTCTTGCCCCAGCTGGGCTGGCTGGCTGGCTGGCATCCCAGCCACTGGACCAGGAGTGGTAGCTGACAGTCTGGCAGAGGCATCCCTGCTATTGTTGAAGTTGTGGCCACGGCGGTGGCGGTGGCGGCCACCACCGGGTAGCAGGAGTAAGGCTGTGAGAGCAGAGCACCCCTTTGGCCCCTGGGCCTCCTCCCCTTGCTCCCCACCCCCTTCCCCCTCCCTTCCTCGCCTTGCTCCCCACCTCTTCTGTCCTCTTTAAAGTGACCCCTCCCACTCCCCGCTGCCACCACGCACCCGCTTCTCAACTTGCTCCGAGCCTGGACTCACATTTTAGGTGGTTGTTTTGGGTGCTAAGGAAGTGTTAAGGGAGGAGAGGGGCTTGTTGGGGGGTAGGGGTCCGGGCGTGGGGGCGGGGCAGAGGCTGACACTCCCCTGATGTGTGGGTGAAATGGCCCTTGCTCTGGGATAGGCTGCTTTCTTTGGAGTTGTTGGCATTGTTGGAGGTAGCCCCGAGCTGGGGCTTAGAGGGGCCACGTACTGCTCCTCAGCCCATACAGGTTTCCAGCTGAGGAAAATCCCCCAGAGGCATGAGTAGGGCCCCAGGGTCCCTCTGAAGCCTCTGTTCCCCTGCCCACCTCCTCTCATCCAATGGGAGGCTCTTCCCAGCAGGAAAGCAAGCCCTGGTGACAGGTGACTCAAGCCTGTTATATCCAGGACTCCTGTCCTTCCCTGCTACCTTGATGGGTTAGGCTCAAGGCTCAAGGCTTCCTGAGCTAGCCTGAGGGTGAGGAGATGCCCAGGGATCACCTGGCTTCCGTGTGTGTGTGTGTGTGTGTGTGTGTGTGTGTGTGTGTGTGTGTGTGTGTGTGTGTGTGTGTGTGGTTTCTGTTCCTCCTGCCCTTCTGGGGATGTCGTGTGTCCAGAAAAGGACCACAACCCACGGCCATCAGCTGGACCATCAGTGGATTGAGGCAGGGCTGCTGGGCCTATTTGGAGTCTCACTGGCTCAAGCCTGGCAGAGACCCCGCTCTTTCCGAGACAGAACAAAGAGCAAGGCTGAGGCCAGGCCCAGAGGCCCAGAGAACGAGGACCTTGCTCCCGTCACCATTCCTTATCCCCATACTTAGATCCAGCAAGTCCCTAGGGGCCAGCAGAGCTGAGGCTCTCCCTGTCTAGGGCAGGGCTTGCCAGGGGAGCCCTGGCCACAGGGCAGTCAGGTGGGGTCAGTGTCAGCCCTGCTCCTGGGGGATTCCCAGACCCCAAGTGCAGAGTGGATAGACCCTGGGAAAGAGCTGGCAGGTGGGGTGTGGCCTGGCCCAGACTGGCGTCTACTCTATCCAGAGACTCTACTCTCCACAGACCTGAGCTTACTCTGCTATCCTGTGAGGGGCCGTAGTTTACAGTTGCTCCAGGCAGTGTTCTTGTCTCAGTCTCCAGAGATCAGGGTTGGGGTGGGGGTGCTGAAAGCAATGGAAAGGGGGTAGAGCCCGCCCTCCCCTCCTACCTGCCAGGCCTCCCCTCCCTCCCTCCCTCCCTCCCTCCCTCCCTACCTCCCTCCCTCCCTCCCTCCCTCCCTGAGCAGAGTAGAGCCTGGCAAAGTGCTTCGGAAGAGCTGATCAAAGACCTGTGCGAAGTGAGGAGAGCGCTTGAGTGCATGGCTCCCTGGGGTTGTGTGAGTGTGTATCCTGTAACCAGGCAACCAGGGTGCTGGGGGAGGGGGGCAGGCCTCTACTCCCAGGTCGCTGCCTGCTGGGGGTGGGGGCGCTTAGGCAGCTCCCACCCATCCATTTATCTATCCATTCACCCGTCTGTCCATCTTCCTGTCCACCCTGCCCTTCACATGGCCACTCACCTGCTCAGTAATTGCACGCAGGTATAAGCAAGGAGTGGGAGAATATGGCATACTCGGTCTCTGCTTTAAAAAGGCTCAAGTGAACAGAGCAGGGCTGAGCTAGGGACGGGTGCAGAGGCAGAGACACTTCCCAGGGTCCCAGACAGGAGCCTGAAGTGGCCCAGCTTTAGGGAGTTCCAGGGAGAGGGGCTGTCTAGGTCCATTTTGCTCTGTGACCTGCCTGCCAAAGGCCTGGTGCTGTACCTATGGCAGAGGAGGCAGCTGAGCTGGCGGCCAGCCCTTGGGACTGTGGCCCAGTGGCCTCCCCCCTCCTCTCCTCAGCCCAGGCCCCTTCAGGAGCCCTCTTATTTGCAATGACAGTGGCACAGGGATGTCCGGGGAACAGGCCTGCCAGGCTTGGCGCCCGCTGGCAGGAGCTGGTAAATCCATCACCGACTGGCTAAAGAGAGCCTTTGGTGGGAGGGAGGGAGGGAGGGGCCCTGCAAGAAGAGTTCAGATGGGCAGTTGATGGAGGTGCTGGGACAACCTTTCATGGTGTCTCGAGGCCAGCTTGTCTCTGGAGAAGTTCCCTCCTTAGGAGTTTCTGAAGCTCTGGAGACTCTCAGTGGCCTAGCGCACAGGGCATTAGTGGTGAGGACAGGCAAGAGACTGCCCAGGGAAGGTACTGCGCTGTGTGGGCACAGTTAGTTCTAAGCTCTGTCCCCTTACCCTCTGTAGGCCTCTGGTCCCCACGGGAACCCCCTGTGGTACACTGTTGGTAAGTGGTGAGGGAAAGCCCTGGGAGCAAGAGTGTTGCCCCTCACACCAGAGCCTCGCCTGGGCCCCAAACCAGGGCCTTGGTGATGCAAAGCTGGCTGAGTGCAGGGGCCACTTCCTGTCCCTGGGAGACTGGCGGCCAGGGTGGTCTGTCCTGTGGTAATGGGTGTGTCCCTGGCAAGTCCACCTTGATAGGAACTCCGCCACTTGCGTTAGGTCCTTCCTTCTTGCCTTCTTCATGGCCTTCTTCTACTTGTCTCTGAAATGGAGACGACAACTGAACTGGCCTCAGGAGTGACCCCGACACTGACTGGCTAGGAAGCATTTCACAAATGCTCCTTCCATTACACTAGTCACGTTGAGCACACGGAGGATCATAGAACAACTCAACAGAGCTGATCATGAACACCACCTCGGCCGTTTGGGGTGGGCTGCCCCTCTGGTGGCCGCTGTCGGGCAGTTACCATCCCCAGGTTTCCTCTAGGCTAGGATCCAGGGAAGGGTGTGGTACTGCTCCCTCAGGAGGCTGGGGTAGCTTCAGGACAGCATTGTTGGGGATCATGGTCCAGCAGCAACCTGACCTCTGTTCTTGACCCACAGATCTACCGGAGGTGCTGGCTGGTGTTCCGGAAATCGTCCAGCAAGGGGCCCCAGCGGCTGGAGAAGTATCCTGATGAGAAGTCAGTGTGCCTCCGAGGCTGCCCCAAGGTTAGGGGCCTGGGCCCTAGCTCCCCCCACCTGTGAGCAAAGATGACTTGCTGAGTCCTGAGGTCTGAGAGTACCTTCCTGGGGGGCGTAACTATGGGAGGTGGGGTGAAGTGCCCCAGCCGGGCTAAGCCTCTTGGGGTGTCCTCCCAGGTGACTGAGATCAGCAACGTCAAGTGTGTCACACGGCTCCCGAAGGAAACCAAGAGGCAGGCGGTGGCTATCATATTCACGGACGACTCGGCTCGCACCTTCACCTGTGACTCAGGTGAGGCCTCGGGGCCGCAGGCTCCAGCTGGTCGGGGCTGGTAACAGTCAGCGGTCCAGACAGAGAGCAGGGCCAACCCTGGCAGGAAGGGTGGGAGGTGTGCCCTGGTGGATTAGGTCCCCAGACTGAGGTGGGCAGGCAGGCCTTGCCCTCCCTGCAGAGTGCACTGACTCAAGCCAAGGAGTCCGGGTGGGCTGCTGGGGACTCTGAGCTGGTAGGACTACCAAGTGTGATTTCTCTCTAGAGCTGGAGGCAGAAGAGTGGTACAAGACACTGTCAGTGGAATGTCTGGGGTCACGGCTCAATGACATCAGTCTGGGAGAGCCCGACCTCCTGGCCCCGGGAGTACAGTGTGAGCAGACAGGTAAGGCTGGAGCTGGGTCTCAAGGTGGGGAGGGGAAGGTGGGGCCCTCAGTTAGCTCTGCTCTCATTCATCCTCTGCTCTGCAGATCGCTTCAATGTCTTCCTGTTGCCCTGCCCCAACCTGGACGTATATGGCGAGTGCAAGCTGCAGATCACCCACGAGAACATTTACCTCTGGGACATACACAACCCCCGCGTGAAGCTCGTCTCGTGGCCCCTCTGCTCCTTGCGCCGCTATGGCCGAGATGCCACACGTTTTACCTTTGAGGCGGGCAGGTAAAATACCCTCTTTGCTCCCACCCTATCCCACATGGCCACCGTGGAGACTGCTCTCTGCATGGCATCAGGCATATTACCCAGAGGGGATAAAATGCTTCAGTTTTACAGACGAGGAACTCAGGGCCTGAAGTGATTAGCTTGCAGGTCAAGTGAAGCCGTATACCAAAAGCACAGCTCCCTGGCTTGGCCACTGCAGCACTTTCTAGCTTTGGGATTCTGGCTTTAGCACCAGTTTCCTATAGGGGATTCACAAAGCACTGAGCCTGATGGGGAAGACCCTTGCTGGGACTCAGCCAGCCTTAGACTTCAGCTCTGTACCACCTGCTTAACCTTGGCCTAGCTACTGTCACACTGGGTGCTGGTTTCCTCTTCTGTAAACGTGTACGGAGACTGTTCAGTGTGCAGACCGGAGGGCGGCAGAACAGCCGAGTAGGTCCATTTACCTCCACTGGGTATGTGGCGGCTACCCTGTCCCCAGGGGCCTCGGTACAACCACAGCTGGCCCACAGAACTCGCACACCCACACGGTGGAATTCCTGACACCTTGCCCTCTTGCTCCCTGTCCTCAGAATGTGTGACGCTGGGGAAGGCCTCTACACCTTCCAGACACAGGAGGGGGAGCAGATATACCAACGGGTTCACAGTGCCACCCTGGCCATCGCTGAGCAGCATAAGCGGGTCCTGCTGGAAATGGAGAAGAACGTGAGGGTGAGGCAGTGGCTGTTGCTCCAGGGCATGGGAGGTGGGGCCCACGCCAGCTAAGTTTCCACCAGCGTGTCCACAGGTGAGTCAGGCAGGGCCTTGGGCCGGCAGCAGTGTCCCCAGAACTAACACAGGGGACCCCTTTCTGTGTGCCACAGCTGCTGAACAAGGGCACCGAACACTACTCATATCCCTGCACACCCACCACAATGCTGCCCCGTAGCGCATACTGGCACCATATCACAGGTTCTCAGAACATTGCCGAAGCCTCCAGCTATGGTGAGTCATTGTGTCCTGTCCCTGTGGAGGCCTCCTGGGCACCATGGGTCTTTGGTCCTGGATTCAAATTCTGAGCCTGCATCTCTGACCACAGGTGAAGGGTATGGGGCAGCCCAGGCCAGCTCAGAAACAGACCTCCTGAACAGATTCATCCTGCTTAAGCCACAGCCCAGCCAAGAGGACAGCAGTGAGACCAAGGGCCCTTCCCAGTGACAGCAGGACTGGTGGGTGCTGATGACTGCTGGGCCACCTGTGGGAAGGCCAACTGCAGCAGCCCGTGGACAGCCTTACGGAGCTGCTGGCCAAGAGCCTGAAGAGAGCAAGCCGTCCCTCCTTGCCCTCAAGGGTGAGGCTGGACCTCAGCACATGGCTGGCCACACCACCTGAGCATGAGGGGCTGGAGCCACCGTGGGACTATATACTGTTAATGGTTTTAATATATATGGCTTATGACATATTCTGTATTAATGAGGCTTCCCTTTATCCCTCCCCAACACATACCCATTTCTGATTCCATGACCAGGCATGGTCAAGGCTGTCTGAGTATGAGGGCAGCCATTCCTGTCCTCAGTGATACAGCTCTCCTGCTGCCAAGACTGTTGGAGCTGCCAGGGTCAGAGTAGGGGACAATCAGACCGGTGCTGTCTGTGGGCTCTTCCTCAGAAGCCTAAGGGCCAAGGTAGCAGGTAGCTTCTGTCCTCTGGGCCAGCAGTGACACAGGAAGGACCCAAACTTTGCTGTACCACGTGGTAGCCTTGCACTTAGGAGTTTTAAGCAGAGGTGGCATCTGGTTTTAAAATGCACTTTCTGCACTGGCTCCTTCCTGCTCAGTAGGCTGAAGATGTCTTCAGGCAGGGCGCCCATCACCTCAGCAGTAGAGGATGGCTAGGGCCAGCCCAGAGGGCTGCAGCAGGACTACTGTGGGGAGCACCTTGCTGCCCCTTTTACTGAGCGGGGGTACAGTGCTCCAGCAAGGGGAGTCCCTTGCCCTGGGCCAGCCACCCCAGGCCAGATTCCAAAACCAAGACCTTCCCATCTCCCCACAAGGTGCTGAGCTCCCTGCTGAAACGCAATTAAAGCAATTGATTTTCTAGTGCTGGTCTTTATTGACTACCGTGCAGAAGGGCTATCTTTCTATTCACATCAAACCTTTGGTTGCGTGTTTCTGTTTTTTTAATACTTTAGGGTTCTGATTTGTGGGAACAGACCTTGTAAATAACCACTGTTGACATTTGTGGCAGGATGATAAGGAGGCCCCCTCCCAGAGGTGCCCTAGAGCCAGGGAGATGGCATGGCCAGCCCAGCTCTGACTGACCCAGGCCATGACCACCCAGAGACAGTCAGCTAGTCTGTACAAGAAATGGGCCCAGGTCCCCAGGAGGGAAAGAGCTGGCTCAGCCAGCAGCACGATGACGCATGAAGGAGATTATGTTGTGCTCTTTATTGCCAAAAATAAAAACTTGTAAAAAGACATCTACTGTTGATCAATAAATATCCTTCCTTTCTGTGCTGGTGCGTGCTTATCCCCTGCCTGGAAACCACTATGGGTGGGTCTGTTTCAACCTGGAGACATGCTAAGGGCAGGGCCTGAACTTCACTAAAGAGAAAGGAAGTATGGGAGGGGTCTGTGGTACCCCCGCCCCCAAGTGTCAGGCCAGAGTATAAAACACCAAGTTCACCTGTGGACAGAGAGGACAGCCAGGGTCTAATACCAGTCCCCAAGGGTGACTTCTCAGCTTAGGGACACCTGAAACTTCAAGTGCCAGTAAGCGGGCCCTGACCCTGGGAAGAGGACCTGAAAGGTCACAGGCTGCTTCAATGAAGGTCCTAATGCTCAGTCCCAATGCCAGACGCCTAAGGTAGGGCTGTGAAAACTCCTTTCCTTGGGTAAAGATTTAAAAAGCTGGAGTGACCAGATGTCTAGGCCAGTAGCTCTCAACTAGGAAGCAATAGGGGCCCCCTGCTAGTGAGCTAGGAAACAGGATGGAAGGGATGCCTAGGGTTCTGAGGAATGCCACCGTGATCAGGAAGGTAGGGACAGGGATGCTAAATGCCTCATAAGAAACTGCCCTGCCTAATACCAGTGGAAGCCCTGACTCTGATGACCTTCCAGGCAGCTTGAGCAAACTGCAGTCCACAGCCCTGAAACCAGAAGGGCTCCCAAGACCTGAAGTCCAGTGGTCACCTTGAACCTAGTTGTCTTCAGCAGACAAGCTGCGGCTAGTTTATGGTGAGCACGTCACTCTGGATCTCATGGCTTAACTGAGTCTGTAAATCACTCAGCTTCTTCTTTAACCCAGAGAGGGCTGAGAGGACAATGGTTTCAGGGCGCAGTGAACCACAGGACTCCACGTTGTAGTAAAACCTGAGAGACAAGAGTAGGGTCAGAGCGCTCATAAGGCAGGCTTCCCTTCTATGCTGTGAGACTTCATTCCTACAAGGCACTTGATCTTGGGACAGGGCTGACTTCCCTTTACCTAAAACCTCTTATGCAGAGTGGTCCAGATCCACTTTGCAGCTCCTCAAGGAAGCTACAGCTACTTCAAAAGAGCATTGTTGAGCTGGGTGGTGGTGGTACAAGCCTTTAATCCTAGCACTTGGGAGGCAGAGGCAGGCATATATCTGAGTTCGAGGTAAGCCTGGTCTACAGAGAAACCCTGTCTTGAAAAAAAAAAAGGTGGGTGTGGGTGTGGGTGTGTTGAAAACTCTACAATGACTGTGTATGTGCATTTCTACACTGGAGACAGCAGGAAAGAACAAAAATCATACATGACACAGGCCAGTTCTTCAGGGGAGGGCTCCGGTCAGTTCTGCTCTGGCCTGAGCCTAAACAGGCAGGCCAGAGACAACATGGGATAACAACAAGGCCTATTTCTTCATGGTGACCAAAGGGGGATGAAGACCAACTCAGAATGTGTACGTAAGTCAGACAGTTAGCTCTCCTGTCACATGGGGGACAGAGGAGGCTTGCTAGGTGACTGCCTAACAGCCTCCCCCCCTCTATTCTTACAATTACAGTCCCAAGCAGGACCGGGTCTTACCTCTCTGGCTTGCCGTTGGGGTCATAGGGAGCCTGTGACTCATCCTCGTCCAGCTCGGAGTACTCACTCTTTGGCCTGAGGGCAAGCACAGGGGAGCACGAGTGGCTACTTCTGCCTTTAACAAGGTTCTCAGAGCACCCACCACCCCATCTCTCACTACGGCCATTGCTAGGCCCCGCTCCCCGCCAGCACATACCATTCCTCAGGCTTGGGATACACCGTGTGCCTAAGCGCGTTGTCTGGATCGTATTCAAAAGCCACCCCTGCAGTGGGGTTCCACTTGGCATGTTCCTTGCCAAAGCCCTTCTTGGCATAGGCTCGCAGTCTCAGCTCTTGGCCCTTCCTCAGCTTGACAATAAGGATGTCTGCAGGGAGAGGTGAGAGTGAGCCAGGAACCAAGAGAGGCCAGTTCTCCAACTTCTGACCCCGTACTGCATGAAGACAACCCACAGAAGGGTCTGAAGATGAGCGACAGAGACCAGGCAGCTCAAGACGGTACATCTGGTCTCTGCATCCTCTGGCCACCAGCATGTGTGCCCCACCCCCTCACCATCCCGCCCCACCCCCTTACCATCCTGCTCCACATAGTCATTGGGGTCGTTATCCCGGTTCCGGGATGTCACCTGTGGGAAGTCCAAACAAGTGTGCGTTAGCCTCTTACCTCTGTAAACTGTCAAGCCAGGGAAAGGAGGCCTGAGAAGGAGGCGGCAGAGCTGTCCAAACAGTCCAATGGCTTTTAAGAGGGTCTTTGGACAACACTGTTCAAGAACTCAGGACCAGCACTTCTAAGTGGCCATTTAAAGTAGATGGTCATAGGGCAGGTGACTTTAGGACCACATCTCATAAGGATCACCCCAACCGTCCCACTTGGAGCCAGACAGAGAAGAGCAAAGGCACTGACCGGAATAACCCGGGGGCTGTTGGAGATGAGATCCCGAGAGGTAACATGGCGAGTCTGGTCTTCATTGCACCTCACGTCAAGAGTGAACTCCACAGAACACTCAGGGCAGAACTCCTCGCATGTGCAGTCCTGAGGCAGGAAGGGCAGTAGGAACGAGTAGATTGGACTCCCTGCTTGTACTAACCAGCTCCTCTCCGTTTCTTCCTGTGAAGAGGGGCTGACCACAGTCCCAGGCCTCTTCTGGGCTGTGGCATCTGGTACACCATCCTCATGGTTGCTCAAGCTTATGGACAACTTGTCTACCCGCTGGCAACTACACTTCCTCTCCACGGTCACTGCTGCAAGCTACCACTAGGGGGCACACTGCTAACACAGCAGTGCCCAAACAGGACTGACTGCCTCAGAGGACCAAGGTTGTCATGGGACCATACCTGCCCTGCACTATGCGGACCAGCTTGGGAATTACTGAAAATACAACAAGCAAGGGAAGAACAGAAAAACATCTTTTCAAGTTAGGGGAAACAACACTATATAAAAATAAGGCAAATGTAGTAAAACATTAGCATTTGGTAACTGTAGAGGAAAAAGAACCAAAAACCAAAAACCAAAAAAAAAAAAAAAAGAGAGTGTTCATTAATGGTAGTGTTCTCAGCCAGGCATGGTAGCACATGCCTTTAATCCCAGCACTCAGGAGGCAAAGCAGGCAGATCTCTGGGAGTTCAAGGCCAGCCAGGACAACATAGTGAGACCCTGTTATAAAAAATAATAAATGGGGGGGGGGGGGGCGGCGGCAGCAGCAGCATGGTGGGGCTGGAGAGATGGCCCAGCTGTTAAGAGCACTTGCTGTTCTTGCAGAGGACCCAGGATCTTTCAGTTCCCAGGATCCATATCCAGCAGCTCACAACTGCCTGTAACTCTAGCTCCAGGGGCTCTGATGGCCTCTTTTGACCTTTTCCAGCACCCTAACCCATCTGCACATACATACATAGAAGCAGAAATACACACACACTAAAGTAAAAAACTATCTTTAAAAAAGAATTATGGGCATTGGGGGTGTGTGTGTCCCCTTTTGTAAGGCTCACTGAGATGCCTGGATGTGCTGAGAGCCCCATCAGAAGCAAGGACCACAGCATTAGAACATCATTACCACAATGGTTTCTAAACTATGCTACAGTCAGCCAGAGGAAGGCATCCAGAAGATTCCTGGGACAACTAGGCGCCACCCCCACCCCACCCCACCCCCTGTGCCTCCAGTCTACCCAGCAACACACATACCCGGGAGTACTGCAGCTTGTCCACAATGTCATCACTAGTGAGGGGGATCAATCCTGCAAGACACAGAAAAGTGCTTTGCAGAGCGGCCACGCCATCACAAGAACCTACAAGTCCCTTGGGCTGGGGACAGGAAGCACCCCACTTTAATCCCTTCCACTTCTCAATGTCCAAACTCACCAAGCCTGTGAGCAATGAATTCATCATGAAGGACTGAGGAATTGGCATCAATCTGAACCCAGTCGATGGCTGAAAAAGGCAACAGAACAACAGCACAAGTGAGTGAGACTACCCACCATCTGAGACCTCAGACATCTCCAGACCTACTTAAGTATTACTCAGTGCTCAGCACTCAGAAGCAGAGGCAAGTGGTTTTCTGTGAGTTCGAGGCCAACCTGGCCTACAGAGCGAGTTCCAGGACAGCCAAGGCTACACAGAGAAACCCTGTCTCAAAAACACCAAAAAAAAAAAAAAAAAAAAAAAAAAAGGAAAGCAAATAATCACTCAGTGTTCAGTGTTTACAAAGTTGAAGGTGCCCAGGCCAGGCTGCCAGAGACTGACTCCAAAGTGACAGCTGGAGGTTCAGGCATCTAATTTAAACCACACACATACCATACCTAACACCTTCCTGCCTCCAGTGAATTGGGTTTAGGGCTTGCTGGTACCACACAAAGAAACACTCACTTAGAGAATATTGTGAGAGTGGAATATTTACGGAGTTGAATGTTCCCTAAAGAGCACTTCAAATCTGCTATCCGTGTTAATATCAAATCCAAGAACAAAAGCTATCTTGGGCACTTAAAAGTTGGGGGATCATGGGTTGGAGGGATGGCTCAGAGGTTAAGGGGTTCCCAGCACCCATGCCAGATGGGTCACAACTGCTTCTAACCCCAGCTCCAGGGGGATCTGAGACCCCTGGCCTCCTCTGCAAATACCCACATACAGAGACATAATTAAAACTAATTAAAAATTTTTAGGGAAAAGATCATAAAACTAATGTGGCTCATGGCCCACACCTCACTGTAGGATAAAACCAGCTCACTCCTTTAGAATCCCAGTTTACTCCCACCAGTGGATAGACCTGAATGTCTTCCACGGGGAAAGTGCACTAACACCAAAACACGATCCCTCCCATTCACTGCTGGGAGTGTAGGACTGTGTGCTTATCGAGGCTTCACTCACACATGTACCTAGTCATTCAGAAGCAAACATCTGCATGTAAACAATGAAATTCAGAAATCAAACAGTGTTGGAGCCCAATTCTCAAGTAACTTGTATGGACAAAGGAAAAGAGGTCAGAAGACCAGACAATGATAGGCCTAACCTGCTCTGCCCAACCCAAGCAAGGGCCACATCGAACTTTCCTATGCCCTACCTCCCATCATCCCCATCCTCCCACACCCTGGCAGGTGAAAACTCCCAGCCTCTAAAAACCTTGTGTGTGTACAGATGCTGCTACTCCTTCCCTTTGAGCTCCTTCCTATCTCAAAAACAAACAAAAAACCCCAAAACCCATTCAGATCCCCCTGAAGACACCTGTCATATTTTGCCTTGTGTCTGTCCATGTCTTGTCTTTACATCTAGCTTGGAACTTACATGATCTACACATGCAGTAGAAATACGAGATCCATTAAAAAAAGACACCTACCAGAATGGATACAGAGTGGTGGTGCACGCCTTTAAATCCCAACACTTGGGTGGCAGAGGCAGGCGGATCTCTGTGAGTTCGAGGCCAGCCTTGTCTACAGAGTGAGTTCCATGACAGTCAAGGCTACACAGAAAAACCCTCTCGAAAAAACAAAACAACAACAAAAAGTGATATTAAACACACACTGAAGCATTATCCAATAATAAAGAACAAAAGTATGTAATTTGCAGAAGGAAGCCACAGAGCAAGCACACTTTCTCTCATGTGGAATTTCAACTTTTAAGAAGGGAGAGTTCTGGGTTGGAGAGATGGCTCAGAGGTTAAGAACATTGGCTGTTCTTCCAGAGGTCCTGAGTTCAATTCTCAGCTCACATGTGATCTGGTGCCCTCTTATGGCATGCAGGTATACATGCAGACAGAATGCTGTATACATAATAAACAAGTACTTAAAAAAAAAAAAAGAGTTCAGGGCATGGATCAGCAAAGTAAAGGCACTTGTCAAGACTCGAGTTCAATCCTTGAGGCCCATATGGTAGAAGATAATCCCTCCCATAAGCTGTCTCTGACCTCCTCCACACATGCACTGTAGCACCCTCACGCCCAGGGACATACAGATATACGTAAATAAATATGTTTTAAAGAAGAGAGAAGAGACAAGAAACTACAGCAGGGTACTATCAGGAAAGACGCGAGAGGCCAGTGGGAGGGGAATAAAAGGAAGTGAAGGGGTACTGAATGCAATTCAAGTACTCTGTGTGCGTGTGTGCACGAAAATGTCACAACGAAGCCCATTATTTTGTACAATTAAGATACATTTTCAAAAGACACCTACTAGTACCCAACACTGGCTTAAAAGCAAAGGCACATCATCTACAGGACTTCGGTAATCCCCCGGTAACACCGCTAACGACTCCTACCGTCTACACCCTACGGATGAGGAGGCCGCGGCTCTCCGCTGTTTAACAGTGTTTAGTCTTAATTTCTGTTGCTTTTGGGCGGACGGAGCAGAGCTGGAAGCCACGCGCTGAGGAAGGCACGCAGCAGGGCGGGCCTAGGCGGCCCCAGCCCACCGTGCAGCACCGCAGTGCTCCCAGCCTCCCACCTGGAGCGGGGGGCCGGCGGCAGGGGCCCCGAGGGAGGGTCGCATACCTATTATGGGCACCTCGGCGATGAAGACCCTCCGGATGGAATTGGCCACCCTACAGGAGGAAAGCCAGGCCGTGTGAGCGTCCCCGAAGCCACAGCCCCGCCGGGGGACCCGAGGACCCGGCCGCCCGCCTCTCCCCTCGCCGCCGCCTTACGCCAGGTCCGTGTTCTCGATAATGAACTTGACGTTCTCTTCGGTGAGTTCCGTGATCCGAACCGTTGGCTGGTTGGCGTACGGCATCGCGACCCGCAGCCAGACTCCCGCGCCAGTCCCGCAGCGCGCCTGCGCCGCCACCAGCAATTTGTCGGCTGGGTCCACGGCGCTTCCGGCTAGACGTGCGCGCAGCGCCACCTGCTGACCGGAGGCCAGAACTTTCCGGGCCTACGTTTTCTAACCGCACTCTCCAAAATGCCCTGCCTCCAAAATGCACCAGGCCCTAGGCTCTTGAAATCCCCAAGATATATAGCACAAAAGTACAGGAACGGGGTTATTCATGACAGTGTTATTTGTAATTGCTAAAAATAACTCATTAGGCAATGACCGATGGAGACTTGGTTAAACATACATACATGTGGGACGGGAGAGATGGCTCAATGCTTAAGAGCACCAGCTGCTTTTCCATAAGACTTGGATTGGATTCCCAGCACCCAAATGGTGGCTAGTATCATCTTTAACTTCAATTTCTGGGGATCCCATGCCTTCTCCTGGCATCTGAGGGCACCAGGTATGCACATGGCACACAGACATACATGCAACCAAAAGACCCATATACATAATTTAAAAAATACTCTCTGCCTGCTGTCCTTGGATCTGGAGGTAAAGCTCTCAGCTACTTCTACAGCACCATGCATGCTACCATGCTCCCCACCGTGATGATAATGAACTAAGCCTCTGAAACTGTCTGAAGCAAGGGGACATTTGACAGTATGTGAGGCCTTCACTTACTAACGTGAAAGAGAGGTGGAAATTTGACACATTCATTTGAGGGGACATCTGCTGGTTTCTGAGAGGAGGATCAAGGCTCTGAAGATTCTCAGGGGAACCATGTGAAGATACTGTAGTTCTCACTTCTCATCAAAGAAACTTCTCTTTGCAAAAGATGGAGGCCATTACAAAAACAAAACAAAACAACAACAAAAACCCCACAACCAATTAAAATGCAGAGAACAAGAGATTGTTGGGTGCCCAGTCTCAACTGTTACATCTACAACAAATTCAACACCTAAGGTTCAGGGAGTGGAAAGCTTGTAACCCAGGGGATCATTAAGTTTGCCGTGAGATTGTGTCTCCTGGAAATGTTACAAAGGCCACACACATGAAATCTCACCAACCCGACTGCCTAAATGAGACAAACAAGGACACCAATGGATGTGTTAGCATGGAAGGGGGAGAGGTCTCAACCCTAAGAAACAATCAGGGGATGCTGAAAGTGGGAGAAATAACGCCCTGCAATGGGTTATCCAATACAGTACTAAAAGTCCTGAGATCATATAAATACAGGTAATGTTACAAGGACTGCGCAGGTTGTATTCATGTATTAGGAATGTGTATGTGCATAACATAATTAACAAAAAACAGGACATGGATTTGAGAGGTGTACGGGAGGGGCAGGAGGGAAGAAAGGGAAAGGTGTGGTGATATACTGTGTACCCTAATAAACTTGATGGGGATCAGAGGACAGAGCCAGCCACTAGATTAGACATAAGAGGCCAGACAGTGGTGACACACCCCCTTAATCCTAGCACTCTGGAGGCAGAGATCTGTCTGGATCTCTTTGAGGAACACACACACACACACACACACACACACACACACACACACACACACACACCTGTAATCCCAGGAAGTGACGGCAGGGTGGAGAAGGTATATAAGGCGTGAGGAAACAGGACTAAAGCAGTTCAACTGAGACCCTTTCTGGTGGAGACTCAGAGGATTTCTGAGGATTTGTGGAGTTGGTGAGGCAATAGGTGGGCTGTGGCTTGCTCTGTTTCTCTGATCTTTCAGCTTTCACCCTGATATCTGGCTCTAGATTTTTTATTATAAGACTATTAGAAATTCAAACAACAGAAAGGGGAAATGATGTGGTTATATTGCCATTTAAAAAATAAAAACCATTGTAATAATAATTAAAAATACATAGGAATACAATGAAACTTTCTAAAAGAATGAGGTTGTACATCTATAGATAAATGAGGGCTGGGGAAAGTAACCCAAGTGTGTAAGACAATTTATGTGTGAGAACGAGGACCAAGTTCAAATCCTCAGAACTCATGTCAAGCAGGCATGGCAACGCAGCTCTGTAATCTTAGTGTTCCTTTCCGTTGGAAGGTGGAGACAGAAGAATCCCCTGGAAGTGCTCAGCCAGTTAGATGGTATATAAAGAAGCAAACAATGAAAGACCCACTCCTGAGCTAACTTCAGCAAGAGTGCGATAACCACACACACACACACACACACACACACACACACACGAAAAACACATGTATTTTATCATGTGTGTGTATGTACATAATGGTGCCAACACATCCTATGTGTGGAAGTCGAAGAAGAACATGGGACTCAATTCTCTCCTTCCACCATGTGGGTCCCTGGAACTGAACTTAGGATGGCAGGCCTGATTGCAAGTGCTCTTCCCCACTGAGCCAACTCAAAGGTCCCCAAAGTACTCTTCCACAATGCCCTTATGTGATAAGTGACACACACATTCCTTTTCTACTCTTGATCACCTGATGTACTTCTGAAGTAGCTACAATGCTCTCCCCGTCTACAGATCTGTGTAGTTGCACCCGTAGAGTTTAAACTGGCCTCAAAAGAGTGGCAGCTGCTCACACAGAGAAAAGAAGCCCTTAAACAGAAAGAACCCTGAAGGAACTACACTCGGAGGGCAGAAGTTACCAGAGAATAAAGAGTTCACTGTAACGAGGAGTGACATTTGTTCCTGAGATAGAGGAAGGCATCGACAGAGGGGGCCTGCTCCATAGCACACACCATCCCAGTGAATTAGGAGTCACGTGCGTCTGCTGAGAGAGAGGGATGCTACAAAGGACAAAGTGTAATAGCTGCAGCAGTAACTTTATGGGACGTCAAGAGGCATAAAAGAATCAAGATGTCAAGAGGCATAAAAGAATCAGGGGGGAACAGAAAGCCCACACGACAAGATCTGAAACTCAGCTTTCCCCATCAGCTGATTCAACAGGAGAGTACAGCAGAAGAGAGTGCTAACCATGGTGCAAAGGAAGCCCGGCCAGTGCAGAGGCTGGAGGACATGGAAGCCGAGGACTGCCCTCAGGCTAACCATGGTGCAAAGGAAGCCAGGCCAGTGCAGAGGTTGGAGGACATGGAAACCAAGGACTGCCCTCAGGCAGGCAGAGACTAAGAACAGACAAGGGAACTCATGGCCTGGGAAAGAGTTCTTACCCTCATCTGACTAACAGAACACCTGGGCCCAGAATGCAGAGCTGTCACAGTGACCTGGAGGTATGAGGCAGTGCCACGGCCAGAACCCAGGCCTCTTCCATACACTGTCCACTGCTGGGGTTTAGGATACTCAACATTGTCTAGATGGAAACTGTACAACAGGAAATTGTTTCAAACATATTTATTATTTTTACAGATTCTCTCACTAGTGACCCTGCAATGCATGCTGGTGTCTGTGAGGCCAGGCCTAGGATCACATTTCTGGCCAGGCTCAGCATGACTGTCCAGAAGGCACCTGTCTCAGGGGAGGCAGCTTTCTGAGGACCCAGAGGACTGTCCTGTGCTGGGGAGGAGCTGTCACTGTGGGATCATTTGCTTGTGATCTCCTGAGTATATTTCTCAGGAGATTTTGTTTGAGACAGGGTCACACTATGTAGCTCAAGAGGCTTGTAATTCTCTACATAGATAAGCCTGGCTTTGAACTCTCAATCCTGCTGTGGCAGACTCCTAAATGCTGAGAATATAGGTTACCATGCCCAGCTCCCAGAGAGCAGTTCCAAGGTCAAGACGTGATCACGGTGTCTGAGCTTGGACGTTAGTCTCCTTTTTCAATCACACGGCTGCAATGCAGAAGGCATCAGGAGGCCAGGCCTGGTCTTAGGAAGTGCAGCAGTGGCCCGATTCCAGATCAGAACAGAAGCAAGTGCACTGCGAGTTAGCCTCGCGGCCGTCACAGTGACTCCAAGCTCTTCATTGTGTTCTCATTTACATCCTGTTCGCTGGGTGGTGCGTGTCAAAGCCCTTCATCTTTACTGCTGCTCCTTCCAGGTACGTGGGTTCCCCTTCCCCTCACCGGCGCTGGTTTAGACCTGTCAGGTTCTTGAGCTAACACAGGGATAGAAGCAGAGAGAGCGGTGAGGCTGGCCTAACCTCCGCGACTACAATGGGAACCCTGGTTAGTCAAGGCAGAGGGACAGCTATGACAGAGTCAAGCCCGCTAGGGGCCCAGGGCAGACGTGACGAGGGATGGAATGAATAGAGGGACGTCCTGCCCTCCTCCCCAGCTCCAGCAGCTGTTTCTTGAGGCCAGCGAAGAAGAGGTGGGAATAAGATACTGAGGCTAAACCAACATCAGCTTTATTCAGCTTGCAGTCCAAAGCTACTCGGGTTGATGACATGTTACAAACAGTGGAACGGGAGGCAGACATGGTGAACTGGGCAGGACTTACCGTGACTGCCGCACCCATCAGTCCTTGCACCAGGGCTTCTCCAGTGGACTTCACCTAAGAGGAGTCAGGGTCAGATTCTGTTAAGCCCCCAGAGTGAGCTCAAAGGTGAAACGGGTAGGAGAGTTCAGGAAGCCTATGACCCCACAGTGGAGTCAAGGTGGTTAATGTACTGGAAAAGAGCCTACGGACAACAGTCACAGACAGAGCAGACTTATAAGGAAGGGCTAGCACGAGGAAGAAACAGCCAGCCTCCTTGGGAAAGCCTTTGGGACGGTCAGTTAAGGTCAACAGGAAGCAAGAGAACAGCTAGGTGATCACGTGTGGCTTGAGGCAGACAAGTGTGCCTACTGGAAAGGGTTTCCAAGTGGCCAGTCCCCAACTACCTGCTTAGCTGTGTGGCCCATGTTCATTGCATCATTAATCCGGTTTTCCAGGAAACGCCAAGTATCTTCAAAGTCCGGGGAGGAGTCCTGCATCATGACCAGCTCTGTGGTGTTGTAGATGCCAGCTAGTACCGCACGGCGGGTGTACCAGTTAAACTGCAGAGAGACCCACCAGCAGCTGCAGATCACTGCACTGTGTGGTAAAGGAGTCTTGGGTTTTCCCACTCAACACCTCAGGGACTCCCAGGCTCCCTCCTCATTTCTCTTCTCTTTCACTGACACATATGGCCCTCTGGACACCACTACTGCCCTGAACTTGGCTGGACATCAAAGCTGCCTGTGAGATTAAAACTGTAAGCTCCTGGTCCCAACCTCTTAAGTTGAGTCAGAGGTCTAAATTAAATACTAGGAACCATGAGGTTTAAACAGCAGCCGAGGTGATTTGACTGGGGAAATGCCCAACCCTCTGAGTCCTGGGGAGGTTCTACAATCCACCAGTCATGCCTAAACCACATGGGGAGAGCTGACGCAGGATCAGGGAGAGGTTATAACATCTGGGTGAAGCTGAGATTTTGAGTCCCCGGTGACTTCTGCCAGCACGGTAATTGCTCTTCAGAGGACCAGCTCAGCTACTTGGTGTTTTATTCCTTTAATTTCTTTGCTCTCTAATTTTGTTTTCCTCCCATCTCTGTTGGTGGTATATTCCCACACAGATAAAGTTTATTAAAGCACTTTGTTACAATATGGTGCATGTGTCTACATACCGTCCCACCCTGGAGACCACACAGGACTATCACATTTTAATTTCCTTTACGAAGGTGTATATATTAATATCCCACCAGAAACACGACAGCACTTAAGTCATATTCTTCCTGGTGCCTCCTTAAAGGGACTTATTGATCTCCCAGCAAAATGGGTCAAGATAGGGGAGGAATTTCTTTTTAAAGCAATGTCTCAAAGTTAGTCTCAGCAAAGGCAGACATGGAGGAATCTGCTGCAGAATCTGTCTTAGGAGACTGAGGGGAAATGGTTATGATAGAGCAGTCCTGTCAAAGGCCCCAAGGTCTGCGCCACCTCTACAAGTGGGAGGGATAGTCACTGGTTCATGCTCAAATGCTGGTCCTTGGATGACAATGACCCACATGCCACTCTGCCTCATCAAGACCTTTCCTCTTAAGATGGGAATAACACTGCTGGCCTTCCAGATTTTTGATCAAAGGAACTTCACAAACTTCAAGAAATGCCTGACCCAAGCCTTCGGTAGCAAGCTACAGGCCTACAGAAAATACTCACATCCGTGGACTGGTCCCCAGCATAATGCCACATGTCATCCACCATGCTGGTGAGCAAGCTCAGGCTGGGTGGGATGTTGTGAGGAAGCAGGAGGATGCTGAGGGCCTGAAGAACAAATGGAAGAAGAGGTACTGTGTGCAGGTAGCAGCAGCACAAACAGGGCTCACATGGGGGTGGGGGTTGTCACAGGGACAACCTCGTTCTTGCTCTTTGAAGCCCATCATGGGTGGAGGTAGCAGCAAGAAACCTTGACTAAGGGCAATGGGCTGGGGACATGGTTTTGTGCTAAGATGACCTACTCAGTCTCCAGGCCAACATTTCAAACTGAGAATACTGATGGCTGAAGGGGTCACTCCTGTCTAAAAGTCCTGGAAACAAGGATGGGAAGGGCACCCCACTCTGTCACAATAAATTTCTGTTGCCTTGTTTGACTCAAGTTGATTCCTGTTCCCCAAAACAAACTTCTCCCAGTTGATACTATGTCAGAACCAATCTGAGAGCCTCCTTTAGCAAATACCAGCTCCTCCAGGCCCGACTGAACAAGCTCGTAACAATTTACAAGTCTATAACGCTCCTGGCCGCGGGGCTGGCAGAGGTCCTTCTCTAGCTGGAAACCGTTCCCTTGCAAAGTGGCCCAGAAGGCAGCACTGTGCTGACCAGGCAGGTGGCTGAAACCCCGCACTGCACTGCCCGGGCTTTAGGAGCTACCGGTAATCAAAGTCCATCAGCTGGCCCACCAAGGTCACACACTCAAGTCTTCCAGCTGCACAGAGGACACTGGGCGCTTGATCACCCTCGTTTCTAATGTGCTTTTTAACTCAGAAAAAGTCCAAACCGTGACAGGCTTCAGGAAGGAGAAAAAGAAGCTTTAGAAAATGGAGGCAGTCCTTACAATGAATACTCTTTTGGCAAGCATTACCCTAGCAACACAAGATGCCCAGGCCTCAAGATCTGAAGCACAACAGGGCATTCACTGAGTAAAGATGCTGATACAAACTTCTGACTGTCCTGACCTTTCTCAAGGAAGACTGCTCCTCCTTGAAGGCCTGGTGGTACACTCAGACTGCTGGGTCCACCTGTGATATGAACTAGTATGCAGGGCCACTCACAGGTCCATGAACTTGACTCAGGTGGCTTGAATTGTTCCCCATGGCACTCCCTAGCAAGAACCTAGCTCTGCCAAGTGCACTAGGCTTTCCTGGGCCTGCGGTAAAGACCCATGAACTAACTTCTCAACAGTGTGCTAAGTCCTCCAAGGCACAGTGCTGGGATGGAATACTGTTACTGTTGCTCTGGGGCTGTAAGGTGTTGGACTCTGTACCCGGGGCCAGTGCTCGATGTAGGGGATCAGCATTCTCAGTCTGGTCTCCACGGCATCCCTCAGGAACTGGTCTGTCTTCCTCTTCCTGGAAGAGGGAAAGAAAACAGTGTGTCTCTAGTTCAAAAGCAGGGGCCACACTGCCTACTCAGCCCCAGGAGGAATGTGCCGCCAGCTCCTGAGGAACACTGTCAGCACGGGCTGCTGCATTTCAGACCCAGCTAAGCTGCAGGCTGTTAGCACTCCTCTCTGGGCACCTCCTGCATCAGCTTCCCGGCGAGGGCACGTGGCCCATCCCTTGCTGCCACCCTGAGCTAGAAAGCTGCACAACTTACTCTGCCTGGCCCAGCTGTACCAGCTTCTGCTCCTCTTCCAGTAGCTGGGTGAGGCGAGCATTGCACTGGGTCACAAAGTGAAGAATCAGCTCACTGCCGTCACTCCCAAACATGCTGGCTGCTGCGCTGGAAAGACCCAAGGACTACAAGAGAGACGGCAGAAGAGGGAGTAAGCATATTGACGCGAAAAGCCTGGTTACCACAAACACCTCTTTCCTTAACGGGCTGCACTTTCATGGAGACCCTGACCCTTCACTCTGAGCTCGAGTGATTTCAGGAACTGCCACTGGTCCAACGAACCCCCCCTTAGTTTATGCAAAGCATCCAGGTGTGCATGTTGGCGCTCAGTGGCTGGCTCGGGGATGGTGCATGACCAAATACAGAACTCAGGAGTCCACCTTAGGAATCCTGCTTAGTATGGGAAGGCTCTGGTTTCATTGTTGTTGCTGTGACAATACCCTAGCACTCAGGAGGCAGAGGCAGGCGGGTCTCTGAGTTCGAGCCCAGCCTGGACTACAGGTCAAGTTCCAGGACAGCCAGGCCTACACAGAGAAACCTTGTCTGTAAACAAAACAAAACCCAAAGCAACATGGGGAAGAAAAAGGAGTTTATTTGGCTTCCAATTCTAGGTTTCAGATGTTACTATCACTTCAGGGAAGTCAAAGCAAGCACTCAGGCAGAGTCGTTTCACATCCACAGTCAAGAGCAGAGAGAACAGGTACCCCCGCCATCCTACCGCTCGTTTGTTGCCGCTCAGTGCTCAGATAGCTTTCTCTGCTCTCACAGTCAAGAGCTCATCTCATGAAAGAGCGCCACCCACATTCTCCTCCATTAACAACCCAGACAATCCCCCAGAGGCAAGCCCACAGGCCAACCTGATCTGCATCAACTTCTCAATCAAGGATTCTCAGGCGACTCTAGGTTGTGGCAAACTGGAAACTAAAAACTAAGCATCATGGGAAGGGATAGTTCCCTTCCTGCTGGACTGCTGCCCTACTTCAGCCCAGCACGGGAGCTCGATGCACAGGAGCTTGAAGAGGACGGCTATGACCCTCCTGGTGAGCACATTCTAGCAACCCTGACTATGGCACTGGACCAGGCTCCTTCCCTCCCCCCATTAAATGGGTCAGAACACCCCTCCTGCCATAGCCCAGTTAGAGCTGAGCTGTAGCTCTGGAACCTGGGGCTCCACCAACACTGCAGGGGCATGGAGAGAACACGCCCTTCCTGTCACGCTCCCTCCACCCAGAGCTCCAGCAAAGAGGGTCTGCCAGGTGTCTGTCTTGAATCATTCAGTTATTTTGCAGTGTGGGGATGAACCTAGGGTCTGGGCATGCTGAGCAAGCATCCTACCACTGAGCTACAGCCCACGCTCTGCCAGATGTTTACACATTTTCTTCAGCTGAGCCACTGAGGAGCTAAACAAGCAGAGACGGCCTTTGCTTTCCTGATCCATATTGATTGTGGGGCATCGACGGAGGCGGAACTGCCACGGTAACAGGAACAGGCAGCAGGAAGGAGGAAAACACATTAATAGGACTTCCTGCTGCAGGGCAAGGGAGCTGCCTCTCTTCCGCAGGAGAGCAAGAGTGCAGCGGCGCTGACAGGAATGGCGGCTGCAGGATCATCACCGCAGGATCGCTGCAGGCCGCTGTGCACTTTACACACTCCGTTTCCCTGCCCCCACACTAGCTCTGTTCAGGGGCACTCCTTACAAATCAGGAGACGGAGGCTAACAGCTCTCACCCACAAACTGGGTCGGCAGTCTACAGGTAGCAAGCACCCAGTACGAAAGAAGATAAGAGAAAAGCCAGTTAACAGAGTATTCCATTTCACCCAATGTTTCCAAACAATCCTATTAATTTCTCTCACATTTGTGAAATCTCCATCAATTTCTTCCTTCCCCCACAAACTTCTGCTTCCTCCTACTCCTTACCCAGGTTCCCTAAGCTATCACATATACTCTGAAGAGAAATCAAAAGCCATCCTATGGGAATTCCCTTAGTGTTTAAAAACTAAACCCAGTGAGTTTGAGGCTAGCCTGGTCTACATAGTGAACTCTAGCACAGCCAAGCCTGTATTGAGAGACTGTGTATAAAAAACAAGAAAGAAAGAAAGAAAGAAAGAAAGAAAGAAAGAAAGAAAGAAAGAAAGAAAGAAAGAAAGAAAGAAAGAAAGAAAGAAAGAAAGAAAGAAAGAAAGGGGGAGGGAGGGAGGGAGGAAGGAAGGAAGGAAGGAAGGAAGGAAGGAAAGAGAGAGAGAGAGAAAGAAAGAAAAGAAAGAAAGAGAGAAAGAGAGAAAGACAGAGAGAGAAAGAGAGAAAGAAAGGAAAGAGAAAGAAAGAGAGAAAGAGAGAGAGAAAGAAAAGAAAGAGAAAGAAAAAGAGAGCGAGAAAGAGAAAGAGAGAAAGAAAGAAAAAGAGAGAAAGAGAAAGAGAGAAAGAAAGAAAGAGGAAGGGAGAGAGAAGGGAAGGGAAGGGAAGGGAAGGGAAGGGAAGGGAAGGGAAGGGAAGGGAAGGGAAGGGAAGGGAAGGGAAGGGAAGGGAAGGGAAGGGACGGAAGAAAGAAACTAAACCCAACGCTGCCTTCTCCAGCACGTCGAAGGCCAGTCCTCAACTTCTTTTCCCACCTTCCGCTCCTCCTTACGACTTTCATCTCATGGTTGTGATTTTGCCCGCCCCTCTGTTATCTCCTTCCCCACAAGTATTCAACCATGCTCAACTTCCACCCCGCTTCCCCTGCTTGGCAGTCTTCTCAGCCTCTGTTCTCTACTTCCTCCAGGCCACAGCCCACTCCCTCCCTCTGACTTCTGACCCAGGGCCCAGTAGCTATCGCTACAATAACCAACAGCTAGCTGTGGAAGGTATCTTTTGTTCTCTCTCCAGTACCAAGATGCTCTAACTCAGACCTTCTCTTGACAGGCTCTCAGTATGTAGCCCAGGCTGCCCTCAAACCTGCAGGATCCTCTTGCCTCAAATTCCCAAGTGCTGGACTAGCGGTGTGAGCCACATCATCTAACTGGGATTCTCCCTTCATACTCTTGCCATGTGCTCACACCCAGACACAGGCTGGAAGATTCAGAAGCCTCCTGAAGTCCTGCTGGCTCTTCTCATGCAGACCCATTATATATGCTTGACACCTCCTGCTCGGACGAGGGCCAGACATTAACAAATCAGAAAGTACAGAAGACAAAAGGCTAGGCCTAGGTTGTGAAGCAGTGAAGGAAAATATCCCCACCCCTAGTTTCTGGTAGCAGAGAGTGGATGAGAACAGCTCTCAGACTTAACAACCTTAAGCCTGAGGTCAGTGGATGGACGAGCTCTGGAGCTGATTATCCACCTTACGGTTCACTACTCCACAGCTTCTTCTGTCCAGGACGGTGAACAGTGATTAGTGGGTTCCAACAGACAAAGCACCTCAAGATAGGCACAGGCAAGGACTTCTTGAAAAGAACCAACAGTGTAGTGGGTAGCCATTCCAGCTTGGATCTGGAAGTTCCAACCCCCATTGAGACTCTGGCAACTATCACGCCTACGAGGCGGGGCCAGGGGAGGTGCCTGGAGACCCGAGACCTGGATGGGGGTGCTCTCTCTCTTCCTGGACCCTAGACGGTGGAGGTTGACTGAGCAGAGCTCCAGAGAACACCGCTGGACTGCGATACACCTTCCCCAGACCCCCGCAATCTACCTATCACTTAATTTGTGAGTTACGCCATTAAATAAATATCCTTTTAACTATGTGGAGTGGCCATAATAATTTCACCAATACAACAGCACAGGGAACAATCAAAGAATTGACAGACAGGATTATAGCAAACTAAAAAGAAAAGTCTGGGAGGAAATCTTTGCTAAGTACACACGACAGATAATTAACATTTAGTGTCTCTAAAAAACTCCAGCTCTTTCACTCAGAGCAGGCAGTAACACTACCATCAAGTTCAACCATGGCTAAGATGAAGGACTTGTGTCCTCTTGGCAAGGAGGAACTGATGAAATACAGGGACACTGGAAGGTGGAGCTGTCCCAGCTACGTGTCACTAAAGTGACAGATGGCACACAATCCTGGCTCTTCAAACTCCAAGTTGCCTGCAGATCTGTCAGCCCTGTTCCCACAGTCATTAACTACAGTCAGAATGAGCTGGGTTGGCGGCACAGACCTTCAATCCCTGCATCAAGGCAAAGGAGAAGGAAAACCTCAAGAAATTCTGTGAGGGCAAGCCTCTGGACCTGGGCTCGAGAAGCTAGGAGCCATACTCTGAGCTCCAAGCCTCTCACACCTAAGAAGCCAGAAGAAAAAGATAAAGCGCCATGCACCAAGGCTCCCAAGCAATAGCGGCTGGAGACAGGAAGCAAGTCCGCAGAACCCCTCAGCAAGGCTTGAGTGTAGCTTCAGCAATAAACACAAAGCTGACACAGACAAGAACAAGATGAAACAAACCTCCAAAAATGAAACAAAAACAAATCATGCAATCAACAAATACATTTGTGAACGGAATACAAAGTCCTCATGAGAAAAAAAAACACAACCAATAAATATTTGAAAACTATCCTTAACTATCAGAGAAGCATAAACTAAAAGTGTTTTGAGGGCTGGAGAGATGGCCCAGTAGTTAAGAGTCCTTGTTCTTTTCTCCCAGCACCCACACTGGGTGGCTCACAGCCTCCTCTAACTCCAGCTCCAGGGGATCCAACACCCTCCATTCGCGCGCGCGCGCGCACACACACACACACACACACACGCACACGCACACGCACACGCGCACATGCACACACACACATACACACACACACTCTCTCTAATAATAATAATAATAATAATAATAATTTTTATTTAAAACAGAACGGCTTTGAGGGCTGGGCATGGCACAAACATATAACCCCAGTTCTTGGAAGGTGAAGTAGGAACATCAGTAGTTTAGAGTTCAAGGCCAACCTCAGATATATACAAATCTGAGGCCAGTCTAGCCAACATCAGACTATCTTAAAACAAATAAACAAAAGTTTGCTTTGGGTCTACCCCACCCTGGTCAAAACAAAAGCTTCAAGAAAACAAGTGACGAGAAATGATGTCAAGGACATGAGAAAAAGGGAATTGGAAGGACTTCACCATGAAGCCCTGGCTGGCCCAGAACCCTGTAGTTTGCTGGCCTCATTCTTATGGTGATATTCCTGCCTCTGCCTCTCAAGTCCTGGGATTACAGACATGAGTCACTGTGCCTGTCAACACGAAGGTGGGGACTTTAGACACTGCTGGTGGCAATGTAAACTAGTGTAGGCACTGCAGGAATCAGTATGGAAGTTCTCAAAACACTAAAGAAAACTGCCATGAGATCTAGCTGTACCACGCCTTAGTGTACACCTCAAGGAGTCTAAGTCAGTGTTCACAGAGACACTTGTACATTCGTGTTTATTGATACACGACTCTCAACAGTCAAGATGTGGGTCCAGTGCTGATCTGACAGGCACCAAAACTACATGGAAAAAACCTGTCTCAAAAAACCAAAAAAAAAAAAAAAAAAAAAAAAGGAAAGGAAGGAAAATGTGTTAAATATACACAAAAGAGTTGTATTCAGACGTAAGAAGGAAATTGTTGTGGAATATTATTTTAACTGGGCAAAGATGTGTTACATTTGCTTATGCTGCAGAATATTAATTTAACTGTGAAAAGGTGTTACATTTGTTTCTGCTGCCTTTAATGATGTAAAGATGTGTTACATTTGTTTATGCTGAATTATTTTAAGATGTGCTGCATTTGTTTCACCTTGCCTGCCTAAGGCACCTGACTGGTCTAATCAAAAGCTGAACGGCCAATAGCTGGGCAGGAGAGGGATAGGTGGGGCTGGTGGACAGAGAGAATAAATAGGAGAAATTTAGGCTCCAGAAGGATGAGAGAAGAGGAGGAGAGAATGAGGGAGAAAAGGGACAAGCCCAGGGCCAGAAGCCAGCTGCCAGCCAGCCAGACACAAGAAGCAGGAAAGTAAGAGAGAGAGAGAGAGAGAGAGAGAGAGAGAGAGAGAGAGAGAGAGAGAGAGAGAGAGAGAGAGAGAGAGAAAGAGAAAGAAAGAAAGGAAGGAAGGAAGGAAGGAAGGAAGGAAGGAAGGAAGGAAGGAAGGAAGGAAGGAAGGTAAAAAGCCCTGACACAAAATGTAGATGAAGAGAAACAGGTTAAGTTATAAGAGCTAGCATGATATGAGCCCAAACTAAGGCCCAGCATTCCTAACAAGTAGCAATGTCATGATTTGAGAGCTGGTTAGTGGACCAAAGAAAAAGCCTGCTACAGGAAATGAAGGCATTCACAGGGAAACTGATGAAACTGGACATTATGTTAATTAAAATAAGCTAGATTCAGAAGGACACATACTTGAATGTTTTCTCTCACGGGCAAAATTTAGATTTAAGTGTGTGTGTAACATGAAAACAGAAAGGGGACTCTGAGGGAGCAAGGGAATGCAGTGGGATTATGTCATGAAAGCAGATGGGAAACTACTGGGGTGGAGGGAGAGAGGAGATCAACAAGAGAGGAAAAGGACAAAAAGGGGGGAGACACATGGAATACAAACAAAGCATAATGATATACAGGTATGAAATGTCATAATGAAATCCAGTTCTTGGAATGCTAGACCCCAAATATAACGGATAGTAAACACTCAGTGATGGCACACTTGCTTAGTATGCTTCAGGCTAAGTTTCCATTCTCAACACACAATAAAGAAAAAAAACTTGCCTGGGCTCGAGTGAGTTTGAGGCAGTCTGGGTAACTTAGCAAGAGAAAACTCTGACTTAAAATAAAGGAGAGATGGTTTAGTGGTTAAGAGCACTGGCTGTTCTTCCAGAGGACAGGGGAGTTCAATTCCCAGCACCCACATGGCAGCTTACAATTATCTGTAATTCTAATTCCAGGAGATCTGACAACTTCTTCCAGTCTCTACAGGTACCAGGCATGCATGGGGTGCACAGACACACACCCATAACACCCATACACATGGAAACAAAGTAATTTTTAAAATGTATTAAAAAAGAAACTCTGAGTCACCGTTCAGTGGCGGAGTGCTTAACTAGCATGCACGAGGCTCCAGTTCAGTCCCAGCAGCACACACATGAATGGTGGACTTGGGAGACTGCAGAGAACACTCAGCAGTTTACAACACTTGCTGCTCTTACGGAGAACCTGGTTCAGTTCCTAGCACCTACAAGCAGCTCACAGCCATCTGTGACCATTTGTTCCAAGAGATTCAACACCCACTTCTGGACTCCTTAGGCACAGGTACATGTGTGATGCATACACACACACACACACACACACACACACACACACACACACACACACACAAAACAAAAATAAACCCTTAAATTTAAAGAAAAATATTGCTAGACATAGCTTAACAAGGAAAGGAATTGTGTCATGTGAACACTGTCACTGTCCCTACAGAGTGTCTGGCACATAACATTGCTCAATAAATATTTAAAGAATGACTAAGAGTTCTTAAATTATTTTTCACGTTAAAAGAATAGGTGCTGGGTGGTGGTAAGGCACGCCTTCAATACTGGGGAGGCATAGACAGGCAGATCTCTTAGTTCAAGGCTAGCCTGGACTACAGAGCAAGTTCCAGGACAGCCAGGGCTATGTAGAGACTCTGTCCCTAAAAATAAATAAACAGACAGATTAAATAAAGAAAGAAGAAAGAAGACGACAACCCAGACAACCCTGCAGTTGTGAAGCTCTGAGCTAGACTGAAGAAAGCATGAGGCCCTTTGTGGTTCACTTGGGTTGCTGCCCCACCCTCAGCTCCACCTACCTGGGCTCCTTCAGCAATGGCCTCTGCAGTCCAGCCGTGGGCAGGCACGAACTCCAGGGCTGCTGTCAAGATGCGATGCTGCAGCTGCTCCTCACTCTCATAGTCCTCTTCCTCCTCTCCACTCTGGTCTGTGTACCTGAGACACCGGCCCAGCACACATCACCTCTACAGCACAGGGTACGCTACAGCCCGGCATGCAAATGAGCCCAGCCAGAAACAGGGGTCCTGGGTCTCCTCTAAGCATGTTAGGAGGGGCTTTACTTCTGTATTAGTATGGATGTTTTAATACCAACAAGGTTCAAAACGTATCATCCTTTCCCTCTCTCCACAGTAAGAAAGTGTCCAGGGATTTGAGTTCTTATGATATGAAGACAATGGCCCTGTACCAGCCTGGGTTTCTGCTTATCATCCTTAGACAAATGTGTCTAACCTGGGGCCTATAGGCTATATATGCCCCATGAGAGCTATGGATAGGGCTCAACATATTTATAGATAACAAGGTCATGTCTCAGAGTCATAGGTTGGACACTCCATGGTGTTTAAGGCTTCTCTTGTGTCTTCACTGGGCTGTAACTCCAGGAAAGCAAGAAAAATGGTTAGTTTATTCATAGGTATAGATCCTCAAAAAATATTTGTTGAGTTGCACAGTATTTAGCTGGGTGTCTGCCAGCAATCCTAGCACGTGGGAGGTTGAGATAGAAGGAAGTTCAGGAGTTTAAGGCCAGTCTCAGCTACACAAGAAGAACATGTCTCAAATTTATCATTAATCAACCAATCAATAAAATGAACATCAGGGGCTGGAGAACATCTCAGCAGTTAAGAGCAATTATTACTCTTGCAGAGGATCTGAGCTCAGTTCCCAGAACCCACACTGGGCAGCTCACAACTGTCAGTAACTTAAACTCTAGGGCAGCAGGTCTCATCCTGTGGGTCTCAGTCCCTTGGGGGTCTAACAACTCTTCCACAGTGGTTGCCTAAGACCATTGGGAAACACAGATATTAACATTATAATTCATAACAGCAGCAAAATTACAGTTACGAAGTAGCAATAAAAATAACTGTATGGTTGGAGGTCACCACAACATGAGGAACTGTACTAAAGGGTCGCAGCACTAGGAGGACTGAGAACCACTGCCCTAGGGGGTCTGATGCCTTGTTCTGGCCTTTCAAAATAGACACACACACATACACAATTTTTTAAAGTACTTTAAAAAAAAAAACTGGGCTAGGCATGGACACATATACCTTTAATCCAGCACTCAGGAGGCAGAGGTAGGCAGATCTCTGTGAATTGTAGGCCAGCATGGTCTACATGGAGAGTTCCAGCCCAGTTAGGGTTACATAGTGAGATCTTGTCTCAAAACAAGCAAACAAAACTTTGTAAAAAAACAACAACAACAACAAAAAAAAACTAATGAACACTCTAATTTCCCATTGAGGAAAGTTCAATTTCCAGTGGAGGGATTAACAAGAAAATGATCTGCTAGGGGTGGTGGCACACGCCTTTAATCCCACTACTTGGAAAGCAGAGGCAGGAGGATCTCTGTGAGTTAGAGGCCAGCCTGTTCTACATAGCTAGTTCAGGACAGTCAGAGCTATACAGAGAGATCCTGTCTCAAAAAAAACAAAGTCAGCCAACCAAACAAACAAACAAAAAACCCAGATCTAATGGAAATGTAAATTATTATTACCATGTGGAAGCCAAGTTTGCCCTATACAGGCAATGAAACTTTAAATGTGTTTATCTTTTGCCTCTATGCTCTATGTAGCCCAGGCAAGCCTTGAACCTGTGGTCCTCCTCCTTCAGACTCCTTATGTGCTGGCTAGATTTATGTCAGTTTGATACAAGCAAGAGTTATCTGCAAGGAGGGAACCTCAACTGAGAAAACACCTCCATAAGTCCCAGCTGTAGGGCATTTTCTTAACCAGTGACTGATGGGAGAGGGCCCAGCCTGTTGTGGGTGGTACCATCCCTGGACTGGTGGTCCTGGGTTCCCTAAGAAAGCTAAGCAAATGGCCGGGCGGTGGTGGCGCACGCCTTTAATCCCAGCACTCGGGAGGCAGAGCCAGGCAGATCTCTGTGAGTTCAAGGCCAGCCTGGGCTACCAAGTGAGCTCCAGGAAAGGGACAAAGCTACGCAGAGAAACCCTGTCTCGAAAAACCAAAAAAAAAAAAAAAAAAAAAAAAAGAAAGCTAAGCCATGAGGAGCAAGCCAGTAAGCAGCACTCCTCCAAGACCTCCGCATCAGCTCCTGCCTCCAGGTTCCTGACTGTTTGAGTTCCTGTCCTGACTTCCTTCTACGATGAACAGTGATGTGGAAGCGTAAGCCAAGTAAACCCTGCTCTCCCCAACTTGCTTTGGTCATGGTGTTTCATCACTGCAATAGAAAACTTAACTAAGACACTTTAGTAGTTGGGATTACTTCTTCAAAGTTCTTCACTTCAAAGTTCCCACTTCTATGGACAGAGACACATGTGCTTTATCATATATGTCTCCTACCAAGCAATGGAATCTAAATAGTCATCTAAGACAGGTTAAATACATTTTGGTTCATTCATTACCAGAATATTATACCACTACTAAAATGGCACAAACTGTGAAAAGACATTAGGAATCTACTGTTGAACAGGCTATGGTATACATCTATAATCCTAGCACTTGGGAGACTGAGTCAGGAAAACTGCTGAGTTCAAAGTCTGCCTAGGCTACAGAGTGAGCTCTCAGCTTTAAAAAAAAAAATGCTTATAGAGATATCTAAAGGCATTTTTATGTCAGACAACTTATCTCTGTGTATGATTTCAAGTATTCTCCACAATGCTTAGATTTTTCTAAAATGGAAAGGCACTGCTGTTATCCTTAAACATAACTGAAAGCACCAGGCACAGTAGCTGACTCCTGTAATACCAGTGCTTTGGAGACTGAGGCTGGAAGGTTCCCAGAGTTCAAGGCCAAGTCTGGGCTATCAGCCTGGGGGTGCAAAGTACCACCAGCTTAACAAGAGCTAAACAACAAGACCCTATCAGAAAGAAAAGAGGGAAGGGGAGGAAATCAAGAGGAGGGAAGGGAATAGAAGGGAGGAAAAGAAAAAAATGTCTGAAGGCAAGAGGGGCTGGTGAGGCTGGGCAGTGGTGGTGCACGCCTTTAATCCCAGCACTCAGGAAGCAGAGGCAGGCAGATCTCTGTGAGTTCGAGGCCAGCCTGGGCTACAGAGTGAGTTCCAGGAAAGGCTCCAAAGCTACACAGAGAAATCCTGTCTCAAACACACACACACACACACACACACACACACACACACACACACACACACACACGCGGGGGGGGGGGGGGGGGGGGCGCGCGCCGGCGGCGGCGGCAAGCTGGTGAGGAGAAAGGTACATTCTGAAGCATGCAAAGTGGCCAGCAATGGGTAGATCTGGACACCAATGCTTACCTCGGGGGCTGACGAGGAAGCTCTGAGTCGGGTGTTTCTGGCCCCTGTGTCTCAGAATGCTGCTGAGAAAAAGATTGGGGAGGCTGCTGCTTCTGCCCTTCTGAAGACCTGAACCCCACAGAAGTGTGGAAGGCACGTGGCATCAGAGGTGATCGGCAGCGGGCCACTGAAACAGAAACAAGACTGTCAGTCAGGGACATTCACCATGGAACACCCCTGAGACCCAGAGTGTCGATAAGAATGAGGAGGAAATCCACAGTAGGGATGCCTCTGCAGCCACTCATTCCAGTGTTGAGTGCCCCACAGACACCTTGTGAAACAGAAACCTTGAGACATGTAAACCAATTAACAGAAGACCTGACTGTCTTCTTGGCCTGTTTCTACCACTGGTCAGCTGTACAGCTCTGTATAAAACATTTCCCTCAATATGCAGAGTAAAATAATTGTTTTATTACTGTGTGTGTGCATAATGTACATGGATATTCATTCAACAACACGTTTGGAGCTCAGAGGACACCTTTGTGGAGTTGGTTCTCTCTTTTCACCCTTACATCCATTCTGGGAATGGAACTCAGGTTGCCAGGTTTATGTGTCAAGCACCTTTATCCAATGAACCATCTTGCTGGCCCCATAATATGCAGCTTTTAAAAACCCACAGATCGGGGCTGGAGAGATGGCTCAGAGGTTAAGAGCATTGCTTGTTCTTCCAAAGGTCCTGAGTTCAATTCCCAGTACACATGGTGGCTCACAACCATCTCTAATGAGATCTGGTGCCCTCTTCTGGCCTACAGGGATATGTGCAGACAGAACACTGGATACATAATAAATAAATCTTAAAAAAAAAAAACCCACAGATTAAGAGTGCTAGTCTCTACTTGTTCAATAACAATGTTAAGGTACCCTCCAAAAGTGAAATGAAATACCCATGTACATATTTTAACAGTGCCTACCTTCAAGTGTTTACATGGCATTTCTTTTCCTTCTTTTTTGTTTGTGTGTATTGTGTGCATGTTTGTATGTATATGGGTAGTTGAGCATGCACACATATGTGTAGGCTTGAGGTCAACTTTGGGAATCACACTCAATCTGTTCTTCCTCTTTATTCCTTGAGGTAGGCAAGGTCTCTCAGTCCGACCCAGAGCTTACTGATATGGCTAGTCTTGTTAGCAAGCTTGAACTAGAGATCCCCAGTCTCTACCTTTGGGCTTCTCTTCTTTCTTTCTTTCTTTCTTTCTTTCTTTCTTTCTTTCTTTCTTTCTTTCTTTCTTTCTTTCTTTCTTTCTTTCTTTCTTTCTTTCTTTCTTTCTCTCTCTCTCTCTCTCTCTCTCTCTCTCTCTCTCTCTCTCTCTCTCTTTCTTTCTTTTTTTTTTAAAGATTTATTTATTATGTATACAGTGTCCTGTCTGCATATACACCTGCAGGTCAGAAGAGGGCACCAGATCTCATTATGGATGAGAGTGAGCCACCATGTGGTTGCTGGGAATTGAACTCATGACCTCTGGAGGAACAGCCAGTGCTCTTGCCTCCTGTTTGTTTTGTTTCTGAAACAAGGTCTCACTGTAAAGTCCTGGCTGGCCTGGAACTCACTATGTTGACCAGGCTGTCCTCAAACTCCCAGAATCTGCCTCCCTGCCTCCTGAGTGCTGAACTAAAGGTGTGTACCACCGCACCCAGCGTTTTCATATTGGTTCTGAAGACCAGGACTCTGGTCCTCACACTCAAGCACTTTAACCTCTGAGCCACCCCCAATCCTTTGCAACCCCACTACTATAGGAGATATCGGTAAGGTCTCCTGTCTAAACACTCATACTACTTTTTCCTTTCCCAACATTTTATCATCAAAATTGGCAAACCTGTAGATAAGCTGAAGGAATTGTGAACACCTGTATATCCACTCCAGCTTCTACAGATTTATCATGCTCTTCATTAGTCCACTTTAATTTCTGACTATTTATTGCAGATCTCAGTGTTCTGCATTTCCAACATTTCAGCCTATGTATCATTAGAGTTCACTGATTATTGTTCCTTTATGAATTGTTTATATACAATGAAATATACAAATCTTTTGTTGTTGTTTTCGAGACAGGGTTTCTCTGTGTAGTTTTGTGCCTTTCCTGGAACTCACTCTGTAGACCAGGCTGGCCTCGAACTCACAGAGATCTGCCTGCCTTTGCCTCCCGAGTGCTGGGATTAAAGGCGTGCGTCACTACTGCCCGGCGAAATATACAAATCTTAAATATATCATCCTGTGAGCAATGTAAACATATACACTTGTATAACAGAAATCTTATGTAGCCAGACATTACTATCACCCCAGAAAACTCCCTCCCACCCTTTCAGTCCCCCGACTTCTGTTCTGAAATTTACACCCTAGATTACTTTTTACTTGTCCTAGGATTTTATCTACATGTTTTAAATTTTTCTCTAGTTTCTTTTGTTTCATATGTATTTTAAAATTATGTTTGTTTTTTAAGACGGTTTCTCTGTGTAGCCCTGGATGTCCTGGAACTCACTTTATAGACTAGGCTGGCCTCGAACTCAGAGATTCGCTGGGATTAAAGGTGTGCACCACCACTGTTTGGCTAACTTTTAAAGATTTATTTAAGTGTATGAATGTCTTGCCTGCATGTATGTATATGTACCACATGTCTGCCTGATGACCACAAAGGAGAGAAAGGGGTTTGGGAACTGAACCCTGGGCATCTGCAAACAGCGAGTACTCTTCACTGATGAGCCATTTCTCAAGACCTGCTTAGATTCATTATTTATTTATTTTTACGTGTATGAGTCTTTCGCCTGCATGTATGTATGTGCACCATGTGAATGCCTTGTGTCCACGGAGGCCAGAAGAGACTACTGGATCCATGGAACGGGCAGGAACTGAACCTTGGTCCTCTGGAAGAACAGCCAGTGCTGCCTCTCTCCAGTCCATTGCTTAGTTTTAAGTTATGTATACTGGTGTCAGTCTGTGGTGTGGGTATGAAGAAGTCATGAGATAACCTGGAGCTTACAGGTGGTTGTGAGCAGCCCAAAATGTGAGCTGGGATTCCAACTAGGGTCCTCTCAAGAGCAGCATGACCTCTTAAGTTGCTGAGCTACCTCTCTAGCTTCCCAGATCAGTATATTTTTAAAAGCTCGTCCTAGGTAACTCTTTGAAGAGTCTACAACACCACTTAGGAATGTTCTACTTTCTGTGGCTCTCTGAAAAGCCATTCTCCTGGGTCTGACTTTCAAGTGCCTCTTTTTTTCTTAACCCTTGTGCTTAAGCCTACATTAAAATATCTTTGTTAAATCCTGTTTTAAACACACACACACACACACACACACACACATATACACACATACAATATCAAAAGGTCAGTTTATATTATTTTGAGACAGTCTTCCTATATAACTCAGGCTGAGACAGGACAACACAAGTTCGGAAAAAGAAAAAAGGAAAAAAAAAGAAAAGCACTGTGTAGTGATATATTGTGCACCCTAATAAAGCTTATCTGGGGATCAGAGGACAGAGCCAGCCACTAGATTAGACATAGAGGCCAGACAGTGGTGGCAAATACCCTTAATCCTATCACTTGGGAGGCAGAGATTCGTCTGGATATCTGTGAGTTCAAGGCCACACTGGAAACAGAGCCAGGCAGTGGTGGCACACACCTTCATTCCCAGTACTGGGAAGCACACACGCTTTTAATTCCAGGAAGATGGCAGGACACAGAAAAGTATATAAGGCGTGAGTAATAGGAAGTCTCTATCTTGAGGCTGAGGATTTCATAGAGGTACATGGCTGGCTTGTTCTTTCTCTGATCTCTCAGCTTTCACCCCAATATTGGCTTTGTTTTGTTTGTTTGTTTTTTTAATAAGATTACAGCATGGAGCTGGAGAGATAGCTCAGTGGTTAAGAGTACTGGCTGTTCTTCCTAGAGGTCCTGAGTTCAATTCTCAGCAACCATATGGTGACTCATAACTATCTATAATAGGATCTGATGCCCTCTTCTGGCATATATGCAGACAGAACACTCATTTAAAAAAAAAAAAAAATTAAAAAGGTTCCCCCCCCCCTTTTTTTTAAAGGATGATGATGGCACACTCTTTTAAACATTCATGAGGCAGGGGCAGGCCAGTCTTTCTGAGTTCAAGGTCAGTCACAGCAAATTCCAGGTCAGCCAGGGACATACATAGAGTGAGGCCCTGTCTCAAAAGTGTTAGAAAGGGGAGGCGTGCTTTGGAGGTACCTGTTGCAGAGTGCTTGCTTGCATAGTCCTACAAGAGATGCATGTTTGATTTTTTCAGGGTCCAGCCATTATAAAGCTGCTGTGAATACACTTCAACTTTTTGTGGACACAATTTTTTGATTAAATACTTAAGATTGGATGTTAGACCCGGGTATTGTTTTTACTAAACATATTTTGTCCTAAACTTTAGATAAAATTGGCAAAAAGGAAGTCATTGAAAACAATAATGTGGAAAGAAACACAGAATACCATGCATAAAAACCCCAGCATTTTGTTATATGCACAGAACATGGAGCAAATACCCACAAAAATCTGAAGTGAGGGGGTGCCCAAAGTATAGCTGTAAAATCTCTGCAGCTCAGAAACTTTAGTTGCATATTTACGTTCATGTGTCATTGTAGAAATATTCTATTTATGGACAGTGTTTTTTGCTCTTCCACTTAATAACAGTGTACAAAGTCTTTGAAAGTAAATGTCTGTATTAATGCGGAAATAAAAACACCGAGCATACGGCAGTAATGACGGTAAGAGAATGTCACCCACTCGTGGTGTGGCAGTGACTGACTCTGGGGAAAACGGGACTGGACGCTCCCCAGCGGCTCCATCTGTCTGTCCCTCCAGCGAGGCTGGCCCAGCGCCCATAGCAACGGAGCCGAGAACGCCGCTGCAACGGACGAGCTGTGACCTTGGGCACACCAAGCCCTCTCCGAAGCTCCATGGCCTCTGGGGGACCGGGGTGACAGGCCTGCCCCGCTGCTTTTGCCCCTCAGACAGCTCCAGTCTGGAGAACTAAACCCACTTAAGCGATATTTTTCCAGCTCGCGAGTTCAGCGGCTCCACGCCGATGCCCTTCACCTTTACCGTGCTATCCCGCACCACGGCCTCGCTCGCCCTACGCCAAGAGCCCAGGCCCGCACCGCTCCTCCTTCCCCCGCTCTCCCCGACGCCCGGCCTCGGCCGTCACCTCACCGGGCAGGCACCGCAGCTGCAGGAGCCTCCAGCCCACCCGGCCGAGGACGCCAGACAGTGCTGCCGTCGCCGCCATCTTGGAAGTGGGCACGCACGCTGACGGCGGCGACGCGCCGGGCAGCGTCACGCCGTCAGTCGGGCCGCGTCTACTTCATAGGCCTAGGTGCTGTGCGGCTTCTTCTCGCGAGAGACGGGAGACGCGAAGCCGGCGTCTGCGGAGCGGGTATTCCGGCTAAGGAGGAAGGTGAGTTCGTTCGGGGCGGCTCGCGCGCCCGCCCCGGCCTAACGGGCCTCCTCGGGCCCACTCTCATCCTCCGGCCTCTGGTTTCGGCTCCCGGCGCCGTCCCTGGTTTGTCCGGGGAAGCCAGGGCGAGGGACCACCGTGGCCAGGGCCCCGCATGCGGCGGCATTCCTGACGCCGGGGCTCGGCTGGTGCCTCCCTCTTTCCGCGTGAAACCCGGAGCTGGCATCGGGATCGCCAGTTTACTCAGAGCCATCTGTGTGACCTTGGGTCTCCTTCAGGGCACCTGGCGCAAAGCGCGAAGTCTGGGAGAACCTGGAGTCACAGGTTGTCCCTTTGAGCCCGGCACTTAGTTCCGACTTACCTAGGATGCTTACTTAGAAAACGGACCCAGGCTTTGGTCCCGAGAGGTGACCCCCTGCCAGGGTGCGGTCCAGGGATCTGGCATTAACACAGCGTTTGGAAGTTTTGGGAGAGGCTTGCTTCTTAGCGTCTGATGTGCCCGCGTCCAAGCGCGGTCTTCAGAGGGGAGCGGAGCGCCTCGCTGCTCCACTGGAAAGATCTAAACTGTGTGTTTATTGTCATGATCGAGCATGTATGTGGAGGCCAGAGGACAGCTTTGTTTTTCATCAGAAGGAGTCCACCTCCCTTGTGCCAGAGTCCCTGGTGGCCTGAAGCTCACCGGTTAAGGCTGGACTGGCTTGGCTGGCCAGTCTGCCCGCCTCCAGCTCCCCCGTGCTGGATTACACACTCAGCCACATAAGCTTTAAAAAAATTACATATAATCTCTTTTGTATTATTCTGGGGGGAGGAAAGTGCACTGTGGAAGTCAGGGGACAACTTTCAGGAGTTGATTTTCTACTTCCACTTTGGGTTCTAAGGATTGAACTCAGGTTGTCCGGCTTGTGTAGCAAGCAAGCACCTTACCCATTGAATCATCTCGATGGCCCACACATCCAGCTTTTCTCTGTGGGGCCTGGGGCTCAAACTCAAGACCTTGTGCTTGGAAAGCATGGGCTTTACCCACCGAGCCGTCCCCAGAGCTCTGATAGTGCTTTTTGAGACAAGAGCTTCACTGAGAGGCCCAAGCTGACCTCAGAACTCATGATCCTTCTTCAGTATCCTAAGAGAGCTAGGATTACAGGCAAGCTCCACCATTCTTAACTACTAAGTTTGTTTGATCTTGTGGTATTGACGTCTGAACCCAGGACCTTACATGTGCTAGCTAAGCACAAACCACTGAACCGTACCCCTGTCCCTCATCAGTGACACCTGCAGCCATTGTCAGATCCAACCCCACCCCCCACCCCCATTAACCTTAAATGGGACCACAAGCCTAAGAATCCGCTTGTTAGGTGCCTTAAAGATAAATACGTCCATCTCCAGGAGTTCTCAGATGTTTGCTCTTGCTCCTACTGCCTGGTAATAACTTTTTTTTTCTTTTGAAATGGGGTCTCACTATGTAGCCTTGGAACTTGATATGTAGACCAGACTGGTCTCGAACTCCCAGAGATCTGCCTGCCTTTGTCTTGGAGGTGCTGGTATGAAAGGCACATATCACCACACATGGCTGCTAGTAGCATTTTTGAAAAGCCTTGGGTGGATGCTGTCTGTCAGTTGGAGAAGCATCCTACAAACAAGGTCAATTATGTGACATTGACTTCCACTTCACCTCTTTGAAGTTGTGAAGCCACCCTGAGTCACAGCTCCTGAGTATGCTGGCTTAGTGCTGTGTGTGTGTGTGTGTGTGTGTGTGTGTGTGTGTGTGTGTGTGTGTGTGTGTGTATTTGGTTTTGTTGTTTTGAAACATTTACCATAGTAACAAAAATGTGATGAAAATTGTCACACTTTGGCTCTTAGAGCTGAAAAGAACATTGTTCAGGAAATGCTGACTGTGAGCTGTAGGTGTGTGTGTGTGTGTGTGTGTGTGTGTGTGTGTGTGTTGGTGGAGGGGGAGGGTTAAGGTTGAATCTACTTGTGAGGTCCCTCCTGTTATGGAAGAAGAATGTTTTACTTACAGTCTAATAATTTACTGACAGTCCTGCTGGAACTGGATGTCAAAGGTGAGGCTCTCTTGTGAAGTTCTAAGGATGAAAAGGAAGCTTCGCATTCCTCCAGTACAAGCATCTGTAAGGAGGAGAGAGCTTTTACCAAGACTGTTGGAAACAAAGACAGACGACTGAACAGTATTTCATTGAGCTCTGTGTACCAGCATCTGCTGAGTGCTTTACGTAACTTATTGTTCCAAATTTCTTATCAGTCTTAAAAATATGAGGTTATTTACTGTTGCTGTTTATTGACAAGGAGACTCAGAAAGGCTGACTTGCTGTAGTCCTGTACCTAATGAAACAAAGCAGTTTTACAGGTTATTCATCTTTAATAATTTACTACCCAGCAGTAAGTACTCTTGTCTTCCCTGGCAGGCTCTTTTTTTGTTTTGGTTTGGTTTTTGGTTGTTTTTTTTTCCAGACAGGGTTTCTCTGTGTAGTTTTGGTGCCTGTCCTGGATCTCGATCTGTAGATCAAGCTGGCCTCGAACTCACAGAGATCGGCCTGGCTTTGCCTCCCGAGATCAAGCTGGGATTAAAGGCGTGCACCACCACTGCCCATCCCCTGGCAGGCTCTTAAATGTGAGATTGATCCCAAATTACCCAACTTAAAGATTTATAAGTCTTCTTTCTCAAAATCATGTGACAATTAAAAGCTTTAAAGTGTTTGTTCTCGATGGTGTACTTTTTAGGGATTTAAAATCCCAAACAACCAAAGACTCCTGCCTGTCTGATAACCACGCGGCATCCTTCTAGGCTTTTTGTTGAGTCAGAATAGCACAGAGCTGGTGTTCACACGAAGAAACTAGACAAAAAGGTGTGGTTGAGGAAAATGCAGTAAAGAGAGAGTCACTTTGGAATGGAAGTTAGACTTTGAATCTAGCTAGCTAAGGACTTCACTTTTGCCGTGGCAATGAAAACCATTAGTAACTTCTAAAGGGACAAAACTGTGTAATCAAGGGTGACTCTGGTTAAAGGTCATAGTTTTCAGACACAAAGAAAACAGTTATGTGAGGTGAACATTTTTCAAGCCAAGCATGAGGTTGCATACTTGTAATTCTAGTACTTGGAAAAGAGGAGGCAGGATCAGAAGTTCAAGGCCAGCCTGGCCTGTATGAGACCTTGAGCCTTCCCCCAAAAACGTAACAGAAAAATGAAATAATTACATTTTATTTGTGTGTGTGTGTGTGTGTGTGTGTGTGTGTGTGTGTGTGTGTGTGTTCGCGCGCGCATCTGTGCCACACCTGCACATGTGGAGGCCACAGGACAACCTGTAGAAGTCACTTCTCTCTCCTTGGGGGGACGTCAAGACTGAACTCAGTTCATCAAGCTTGGCAATAAGTGTCCTTACCGGCCAGTGATCCATCTGCTGGCCCCTGAAGTGAATGTTTTTATAGAAGGAAAGTGTAGTGTATGTGCCTTAAATTCAGCTTGGAAGTGTGGTGGTGTCATTCTCGAAGAGCTGGCCATCTCTGCAGAGGTCAGAGTGTTCAGCATGAGCCTCCTACCACTGCTGCTTTGTTTCACTTGCTTGAAGCTAGAAGCTTGGTGGCATTAATGTTTAAGGAAGGAGGAGCCGAACAGAGGTATCCCTTGGCCTCCTTCACAGTTACAGACCTGCTTATCAAGTGGAAGAGAAAACTCATCCGGGGTGGGAAGTTTTCATGGTTACACAGGTTTGGGTTCTAGTCCCAGCATTTGTTTTACTCACGGAATACTGGTTGTATGCAGTGTTGGCTGACCCAGATCTTTGCTGTACATTGGGAATCCCCTAATATCAGGCTAGTCTGAGGGTCAGTTGAGATAATGTATGTATACGGTGCTTCACAGAGGCTGGCTAATGTTAAATGCTGAAAACAGTGCTGGTCACTGCAGATTCAGTGCAACTGAATTTTTATAAGGAATGAAAAGGAAGTGTTTTTTTGATTTGCAAGTTCTAAATCTTTTTTTAAAGCTGTAACTATGGTTAGGACAGCTGCCAATTTCTTGCCTTCCTCTGTGAGTCCCTTCAGCCTGATGAATGGCCTGATTGTTTTGTAGTCAGCTCTAACTCCAGCCTCTTTACTTGATTCTGATCCCCTTGACTTGACTTTGCCATCTCCGTCTTGTCTACCTGTCATGTCAGGGAATGTTGGGATTATGAAACCTTGGGGCTGTAGGTTCCTTAGTCATACTCTCAGGGCTTACACCAAGCTGTAATGCATCCTTAGGGGGAAGTTGTTGGACTCATACTTGATGATAGCCCAGGATTAAACTCCACTTTTGTTGTCTTGATTTCTTTTGCCAGTGGCTTTTAGGTACGGCAGCACTGCAGGAATGGCAGAGTTTGGGATCTCCCCCGGCCACCTTGTGGCAGTGTTCTGGGACAAGTCATCTCCTGAGGAGGCTCTGAAAAAACTGGTAGATCGTCTTCAAGGGTTGACTGGCAGCGAGGGCCAAGTGTTCACAGAGAACGTCAGCCAGCTGTTGCAGGGTAAGTGCCACCTACTCTGTTCTTCTCAGGGCAAGAAGAGTTTTCATGGGTGAGCTGCTGCTTGTAGTTCCTGATACTTGATTTTGTTTGGGGTCACCCCATTTTTTCCACGCACTTGGGCATGTTGGTAATTTCTGCATGTTCTTTTCTTTGGTGGCTGTTTCTTGTTCTAAAAAGCTCCTTTTTTACTTCTTTCCCTGATCTTACTAGGGTTTAGTAAAATACGGAGCAGAACAGAGTCTTAACACCGTTTTGCTAATATCGGGGTCTTCATATTTGCTATGTAGTTCTTTCTCCTGGGATGATAGCTGTATCTTCTGGGAGGTCTATGGGAGGGTTGGGAGATCGCTCCCTGGGTAGGCAACTGTTGATTATTCTTTTCAGCTGCCCATAAAGAATCCAGCTTCGACGTTATTCTGTCCGGTGTAGTCCCAGGAAGCGTCTCTCTGCACAGTGCTGAGGTTCTGGCTGAGATGGCCCGAATCCTTCGGCCAGGGGGATGTCTGTTTCTGAAAGAGCCAGTGGAGACAGCTGTAGGTAAGGACATCTGTGTTCAGAAGAGGAGCGGTTAACACAACTGAGTCTTTTGCATGTGCATGCTGTCTCCCTGAGCCAGAGGTACCACTTGGAGATCAGTGTTCTGTAGTGGTTTCTTTTCAGGGATAGATGTTAGAATCCGAGCAACAGGTATTAAAAAAGTGTCATCTTTGGTGACCTGTCAGGTCATTAATAGAAGAAAATTGTCCCTAATGGTGAATGGCTGAATTCTGTCACCATGAAAGGCTCATCTTTGTCATGTCTCTGACACAGAGACCATTGTAGCAGGAAGGAGGAGCACTTAGCAACTTCCTGTGAATCTGAGCTTATTCCAGAATAGAGTTGAAAAGAAATGGCTAGAATTATGGGGCTAAAGAGTGATATGTGAAGCGTGGTGGTGGTGGTGGTGCAGCAGGCCTTTAATCCCTTGAGAGGCAGAAGGAGATGGACTGTGAGTTCAAGGGTAGCCTGGTCTATAAAGTAAGTTCCAGGACAGCCAGGGTCACACAGAGAAACTCTGTCTTGAAAAACAAATAAACAAACAAAAAAAGAGAGAGAGAGAGAGAAATATGTGAGTAATAGAAATGAAAATATTTTGGAATGACTAAAATAGGAATTGTATATGTAGAGCTGTGACCTTGTGATGTCTATCACAGACACCAGCTTTCTTGCTGGAAAACTTTTATTATTTTTAAGAGAGAATGAGTTTGTGTGCGTTTACACGTCTGTCTGTCTGACTGTCTGCCTGCCTGCCTGCCTGCACATGGGTATATAAACGTGAATGCAGGAGGCCAGAGGTGTTGGATCTCCCTGAAGCTAGAGTTAAGGTGGTTGTGAGCCTCCCATTGTGGGTGCTGGAAACCACATGAATTCTGAGTTGGAACTCCTCAAGTCCTCAAGATGATGCAGCAGTCACTTTTACCCACCGAGACCTCTTGACCAGCTCCTCTAATCTGTTTTTTTAAATTGCAATTTAAATTTTCAGAAAATTCAGTTGTTGAATACATAGTACAAAAATGAAAAGTAAGTGCATTGAAATTCACATTATTCAGGCCAAGAAGACGGCTCAGTTGATGTTGAGGTGCAAGCATGAGGGCCTAAATTCAACCTCTAGAGCCCATATTAAAAGCTCTGCAGAGGTGGAAACAGCTGGATCCCTGAGGCTCCCTGCTCAGCCAGTCTAGCCTACTTGGGGGTTCTAGCCCCTCAGAGACCCTGTCTCACAAAAATGGTGGTTGGCTCCTGAAAAAACATTTAAGATTGACCTCTGACCTCCACATGTACACATACACTCAACACACCACATTATTTTATATAGTTCATTTAAACCTAAATCAGAGTTTATTATATTTTACATTGCTGACTGGCTTTCCCCCACCCCTACCCCAAGATGTTACTCTGTAGCTAAGCTGGCCTGGCATTCACTATGTAGACCAGGTTAGCCTTGAACTCTTGTCAGTCCTTCTGTCTGTCTGCATATGAACATGAGTGCAGGAGGCCAGAGGTGTTGAACCTCTGGAGCTAGAGTTAAGGTGCTTGTGAGCCTCCCAGTGTTGGTGCTGGAAACCACATTCCCATTCTCTGCAAGAGTGGTCCGTGCTTGGAACCACTGAGCATCTCTCCAGCCCCTTCTTGCTGGAAATTGAAACCTTGGGTCACTAAATGGTGTCTGACAGAGCTTTACAGAGACAAAGCTTGGGTTTCTGTGTACTTGACAGTTTATAACTTTATGAATTACCCAACTTTCTCTGGATTTCTGAGAAGCAGAATGGTAATAGTGGAATTATGACCTATCCTAGCCTAAGAGAGAACACTAGAACAACCAAAAGATTTTTCAAGTTAAACTGCTGTCACTGAACTCTGTGCACATTACACAAAGGAGGTTTTTCTGTTTGAGAGCCTGCTGTCTCACAGAGCATAGAGCCTTAGAGTTCTCCCCAGCTTTGACGTGGGAAGCCACTAATGGGGATTTTCCTTGACAGGTGACAATGACAAAATGAAGACGCCCTCTAAACTGTGCTCGGCCCTGACTCTTTCTGGCCTGGTGGAAGTAAAAGAGGTAGGAGGGAGAGACAGCCTTCCTTGTTAGGTATGCAAACCTTGGGTGACTCAGACCCAGAGAGTTTGTCCCTGGTGTAGCTGGGGGCAAGTGAGGATAGAGGTGCTCTTCAGAACTAGGCGGTCATTTGAAACTCACTGCCTGAGACTTAAATACGAGATGCCTCGAAGAAGAAACCCTTGGGAGCAGATCCCTTCTCAAGACTCGTGGCTGGTACTGGTCTGCCTGGAACTCTTTAATGTGGTGGTTGGGCTGCAGGGGAACAGGTTGCTTGCTGCTGCTGCTGCCCATCTCAGTGTATACAAGTCTAGGCCTAGATGGAATACTGTCCCTTTAGACCTTTTGGTGGAAGTCTAGATGGGGGCTGAGCATTTAGGACAGTTGAGTAAAGATGTTCAAGTTAAGCAGAGGCATTTTATAGTTCCACAGTCTCCTCTAGAAACTAAATGTAAAAATATTAGCATTTCCTTGGTTTTGGAGAGATGTTATTCCATAATAACTGTTGGTGTTGTATTTCTGAATTTTTTAAAAATGTGATTCAGGGCCTTAAATTCTTTTTTGAGACAGACTCACTGTTGGATGTTGTCCAGGCTGGCCACAAGGCTGGCTTGGTGAAACAGTGAATGGCGAAGGTGCATTGATAATGTTGGATATCTTCAATTGCAGTTGCAGCGGGAATCCTTAAGCTCAGAGGAGGTGCAGTCTGTCAAGGAACACCTGGGCTACCACAGTGACAGCCTGCTCTCAGTTCATATCACTGGCAAGAAGCCAAACTTTGAAGTGGGCTCTTCCAGCCAGCTTAAGCTTTTCATTTCCAAGAAGTCTTCAGGTAAGACTAGCCTGGGGACATTCTATGTGAGTGGGCCTGAGGAGCTTGTTAGCAACTGAACCATGATCTACATAGTCTTAGATTATCCTTTAATCTGTCATTTGCAAATTGCAGAATGCTTACCGTGCTTTTATCTTAGACATATTAGTATCCAAACCTGACAATTTCCTGGTGCACTGAGGCCACCTCATATTGGAGGCCTGAGTCACTTGTTCAGTTGATGAAGTCTCTTCAGACCCTGAAAGAACGGGTTTATCTTTAGGAGATGTCACAATGGTGATAATGGTGCACAGGGTCTCTTGTTCAGTTTTCAGGGCTTTTTTCTTTTTCTTTTCTTTTTTCTTTTGTTTTGTTTTGTTTTGTTTTTTGAGATAGGGTTTCTCTCTGTAGCCTTGGCTATCCTGGAACTCACTTTGTAGACCAGGCTGGCCTCAAACTCACAGAGATCTGTCTGCCTCTGCCTCCCAGTTGCTGGGATTAAAGGCATGCATCACCACTGCCAGGCTGTAGGGCTTTTTTCTATGCCTGTAAAGTCACAAACTTATTTCTAAAGATTGCTTGCTAGTTTGATTTTTTAATGTTTTATATATTTCAGAATTTTAAAAATGTAATTATTGTTTAATTTTTTTAGATGTGCAACAGCCATTTTTAACATACCTTTTAAAGTTAACATTTTCATACTCAACATATTCATACAGAAAAATGGTTTCTGTCATGGCATTTTCATATACATCATTGTACCTTGCTCCTACCATCCCCTGTAGATACTATTTTAATGTTTCTGTCAGAGCTGTAATGACAGCTTTGTTGGTTTGATTTTGATGGAACATCCTCCAGGATGTGTCCTGTTGAAATGCTTAAAAACAAAACCTGTGTTTCTTTATTTTATTTTATATATTTATTTATTTATTTTTTTGAGACAGGGTTTCTCTGTGAAATAGTCCTGGAACTCACTCTGTAGACCAGGTGGCCTTGAATTCACAGAGATCCACCTGTCTCTGCCTCTCGAGTACTGGGATTAAAGGTGTGTGCTACCACCGCCCCAAAACCCGCATTTCTTCTGCTCAAACAGTTGTGTGCATGTTTGTGTGCATGCGCACATTGCTCATCCTCATCCTTCCTATTGCTCTTTCCTCTTGTCTCAGTTGTTTTTTGCCTCTGAAGAAGGCATAGATGTAACAGGTGTTTGTTGGCATATCCATACCGCATTCTTTTGCTGTCTAGTCTCAAGCCTTTTTCTTTCTGTTTTTTTGAGACAGGGTTTCTCTGTGTAGTCCTGGCTGTACTAGAACTCACTCTGTAGATCAGGCTGGCCTTAAACTCAGAGATCCACCTACCTCTGCTGCCTGAGTACCGGGATTAAAGGTGTGCACCACTGCCACCCAGCAGCCTTGATCTTTATGAAGTACTTCCACCCCAATTTCTGGTCCTCACTTCTCTGTCTTCTTGAGTGGCAGGAATTAGAGGCCCATGTTCTGGAACAGCCTCAGGAAGTGTTTGGACCTTTGATTTCATGCTTCCTGGAGGGTTGGGACAGCTTAGGTCAGCAGTTGACCATGTGGATGTTTTGAGTATCCAGCTATGGCAATGATGATCCCTGGTGGTGTATTTACCCAAAAGGCCTTAGTGAGGATTTGCCCCTCTAAATCCCCAGCCCTAAGGCTCATAGATTCTTTCTGGTGTCCTGACCTAGATGGAAAAATGTTCTGTCATTGACTGTGACCTGGCCACCAGCAGCACTAGAGTCTGTTTTTTATATAACAGGCTTAAGTGAGGCTAACTCTTTGCTGGTTTTGGAGTCGTTGACACTTCTCTCATTTGATTCTCAGAATAGCTCCCGTAGGGCAAAGGGAGCACGGAAGAGGCAGCATCGGGTGGAGGTCGTGACCTCGTGCACCTACAGCTGCAAGACTAGGGTGGCAGGCACCCCCACACGGTGCTTAGGGCTAGGTAGGGTGATGGGCGCGCTGGAGGAGTGCCCGGCACAAGGCAAACAATGCAGGCTGCCTTTCCTGTGTGAAGCTGTGCCTTTTGTTCCTAGTGGAGCTGCATGGGCTTGCTTGTAGTTTGCTTCCGACTGGTTAAAGAGTTCTCTTCTTGTTGGATGCAGTGAAGCCTGTTGTGGATCCTGATGCTGCCAAACTCTGGACCCTCTCAGCCAATGACATGGAGGATGACAGTGTGGTGAGTTGGCCCTGCGGTCACCTGACTGCCCCCTTTCAGGCCTTGCATCAGTGTGAACGGCTGTAGTGAAAAGTGGCCTTCAGTTTTTGTTTTGTTTTGATTTCATGTGTATGAGTCTGTATGTGTGTGTCTGTCTGTCTGTCTGTGCACTATGTGCATGCCTGGTGCCCTCGCAGCCCAGAAGAGGGTGTTGAATTCCCTGTAACTGAAGTCGAGTTACAGGTAGTTTATTTGCTGCTGAGTAGGTACTAGAAACCAAACCCACATCCTCTGCAAGAGCAGCAAGTACTTTAATCACTGAGCCATGTCTCCAGCCCCAGGAATGGCCTTTTCGATTTGTAGGTGTGAATGTGTTTAAGGCCCAGGATGTAGCAGTGTCTGATTTCATGTCTTTTATTAGGACATTCCATATTAGTAGCATTTTAATTTTTTTTTTTTTTTTTTTTTTTTTTTTTCCCCGAGACAGGGTTTCTCTGTGTAGCTTTGCGCCTTTCCTGGAACTCACTTGGTAGCCCAGGCTGGCCTCGAACTCACAGAGATCTGCCTGGCTCTGCCTCCCGAGTGCTGGGATTAAAGGCGTGAGCCACCACCGCCTGGCCTAAATTTATTTTTTAATGTCTTTTCCCCTGCAGATCTTTTTGTCTTCTCTTTACATGAAATAGTAAAGATTCTTGTAGACATAAACCAGGAAAGAATTTGGCAGCTGAGATACTTTCTTGGCCTCTGTCTAGGCAATTGAATGCTCACTGAATGAAATTTAATGAAATTCATTGAATGCTCACTGTCTTAAATTAGTGATTGCACCTTTGATCTGCCCATCTATCAGAAAAATTAAGCTGGGCTATGGTGTCGAACACCTTTAATCCTAGCACTCGGGAGGCAGTGGCTGGTGAATCTCTTGAGTTCAAGGCTAGCCTGGTCTTTAGAGCAAGTTGTAGGATAGCCAGGACTACACAGAAAAACCTGATCTTGAAGAAAAATAAAAATAAAAATGGGAAGTTGTTTCAACACCTTTACTGTTAAGAGTGATGAGCAAAATAGGCCATGGTTCATGCTCTCAGAATTTATAAATGTAACTGTCTTCACGTTTACAAAAAAGTTACACAAATATATGTATAATTATTTGCTTTTATTCCTCTGGAATTTTGTGGGAAATGTTTTACTTTGACTTTATTCCTGTGATTATTCATATATTGAAATAAATACAGCACTTCTCTGCATTTCACCTGTTCCTACTCTCACCATGAACACACACACACACATTCTCTATATAGTACCGGCCAACTTTGCTCTGTGTGTGTGTGTGTGTGTGTGTGTGTGTGTGTGTGTGTGTCTGCGAGTGGTGTGTGCTCTCTCATAGCCTGCGATTACCTCAGCTTTTCGTCAGAAAGACGGTGGCTGTGTTCTGATTGTTTTGATCACTCTCCAGGATCTCATCGACTCGGATGAACTGCTAGATCCAGAAGATTTGAAGAAGCCGGATCCAGCCTCCCTGAGGGCTCCATCATGTGGGGAAGGGAAAAAGAGGAAGGCCTGTAAGAACTGGTGAGTGCTGGGGGAGCGGGTCTGGCTGCTCAGGTTCTTCTCCAGTGGCCATCTCTGTTCCTTGTTCTCTTGAATGGGTTTTCCTGTGAGATGTGAGGTGTATAGAAGAGTAAACCAAACAAATAGGTAACCTTAAAGAATAGCAAAGACCCACACACCATCATCTGGAGGAAGAAACGGAAGCATCCTGGCTGGGCATCCAGCACTCAGGAGGCAGAAGCAAGCAGAGCTCTCTGACTTTGAGGCTAGCCTGGTCTACATAGAGAGTTCCAGGCCAGCAAGGGCTCCACGTGACACCTGCCTCAAACAACCGAAGAAAAAAGAACAGAAAGTATCATAGCCTTCATAGTTCCGAGTCAGAAGTCATTTTTCCGTATGGTTTAAGGGCTCAGAGACAGTTGTGCTGTTTTCTGTCTTCTGATGAACCCTTCCATAAAGCCTTGATCCAGAAGACTACTTTCTCCATTTCGGAAAGAAATCCTTGGGGCCCTGGTTCCTTGGTATCATTTTATGATAGTTTGCCTAGAATAGGGTCTGTTCTTCTGTGCATCTCTGCAGTCTTAAAAGCCAAGTCTGTGGTCCTGGGAGTAGTGTTTATTTTGTTTAGGAGTTTTTGTCTAGATAACATGTGACTTAGATGTTGACCTCTTTAGTTCTTTTTGTTTGTTTGTTTTTGAGACAGGGTCTCACTGTGAAGCCTTGGCTGGCCCGGAACTTGCTTTGTAGAGCGGGTAGCCTTGAATTCAGAGATGTACCTGTCTCTGCCTCCTGAGGGTTGACTTTAAAGGTGTGCTCAACTGAATTTGGCTGGCCCCATAATTTTTTTTCCCTCTTTTACATTTTCCAGTATTTTTCTTTTGTCCCTTTCTGGGAGATTATTAATCTTAAAAAAAAAAACAAAAAAACAAAAAAAACTGTTCTGCCTGCACGTACACCTGCAGGCCAGAAGAGGGCATCAGATCTCATTACAGATGGTTGTGAGCCACCACATGGTTCCTGGGAATTGAACTCAGGACCTCTGGAAGAGTAGCCAGTGCTCTTAACCTCTGAGGAATCTCTCCAGTCCCAAGACTATCAATCTTCTAAAACCTTTGTTATTATTTTATTACTCCTATCATGATTTTAGTTTATAGTTTTCTCTTTGCTATTACGCCCCCACCATCCTTTTTCATTTCGATATAAAGAAGCCAATACCCTTTCCTGGCTTTTGGAGACTGGGTAACTCTATCCCTGACTGGCCTGGAACTCACTGTATAGACCAGGCTGGCCTTGAACTCAGAGATTTACTTGCCTCTGCCTCCTGAGTGCTGGGATTAAAGGCGTGCGCCACCACCGCTGGGCTGTTTTTTTGTTTTGTTTTGTTTTAATTTTTAATATTTACTTAATATTTTATTATTTAATTTTAAAAATTTTTACACTGGTACCCATGAAGGTAACCAAACTTGAGTCCTCTGCAAGAGCAGTATGCACTGTTAACTGCTAATCCATACCTTCAGCTCTTCCAAGCTGCCTTTTTCTTTTAGTTGGCCTCTGACTCCCTGGTTAGAGGATTCTTAGGATACTTGGTGGTCATAGTCTTCATAATTTAAAAGTGGAGGACAGAGTCAGGTGTGGTGGTGCATACTTACAATCCCAGCATGCAGGAGACTGGGGCAGGGTTGCAAGTTCAAAGCTAGCTTCGACTATATCGTAAGACTGTGTCTCAAAAAACTTCTTAAAATAAATGAAAACAAGCTGATCATGTTAACTGAGCATCTAAGTGGATTGATTTGGTCACTTTTATTGAAGAGAATCTAGGTTGATGTTGGGGATGGGGAGGCTCCAAATCCCAGAGCCCTGTGTCCTATACTCAGATTGGCTGGATTGCTTCAGGGAAGTCTTTCTATGTAGCTACCAGCCCTTTGGCACCGCAAGGCTTCAGGGTCTGGCAGGAGTGATGGTTTATCTGTTAAGTGGGATCTTCGGTTTCCCTACCGTTTCCAACAGTGTGGTGGTGTTTCTGTAGTTCTGATGGGGGTGTGAGAGAGGTGAAATTTTAGGTTACCTGTTTCATTCTGTCCTAACAGGGAAGCCTAGCGTTGTGTTTGTGCAGATGCCGTGCAGGCTTGACTTGTTTATCAATCCACTGGTTGTTTTTATTTATTTTTGTTTGTTTTTTGAGAGTCTCACAATATAGTTAAGGCTGACCTTGAACTTGGAGCTGTTCTCTGTCTACCTCCCAGGTGCTGGATTTCAGTCCTGACTGCCCCGCGCAGCCCTCATCAGTCTTTAGGTGTTCCAATTTCCCAACATTTACAAATGAGAGGGTTTCAAGTAAAAACCCAGATTTTTCTGTTGATTATTTTTATTTTTGTTTGTTTGTGGTGTTGGGGATTAAGCTCACGGTCCCGCACATACTAGACAAGTGCTCTACCACTGAGCTGCATCTCAGCACCTTCTATTCTTGAATTTGGAAACTGGCGACTCTGCTTCTTTCCCCAGCAGCCTACCCCAGCCTGCTGGTCCGTAGCATTAACTCGACTCTTGGTAAAGAGAGAGAAATCTTCAAATGTGTGTTAGCACTGTTAGCGGTTGGAAGTTTCTGGGTAGTGACAAGTCTCACTCATCAGCCGTTGGTTTCTCCCTAGCACCTGTGGCCTTGCAGAAGAACTGGAAAGAGAGAAGTCAAAGGAGCAGCAGAGTGCTCAGCCCAAGTCAGCCTGTGGAAACGTACGTTCCTGCACCAGTACATCGGGACATAGACTAGCTGCCCTTAGGGATCTGTCTGTCGTCAGGCTTTCTCATAGTAGGCTGCTGTGAAAGGCCATGCATGTAGCTGTGATGAGAAGAGCTTGTCCTGAGCATGCCCATGCTGAGGGGTGGCTATCTTTTTTTAATTTTGTTAGCCCCTTTGTCTCTTCCTTGGTGTGGGATGTGGTTCACTCAGCACTTTGGCTGACCTTGATGTGATCCTGTAAGAGGCTGCCCAAGATACCAGCCCTCTGGCCTCCTTCAGACAGGGCTTAAACTCGGGCAGGCCATAAACTTGCCTCTGCCTCCCAAGCACAGCGGTTACTGGTGTGTGTGTGTGTCACCTCCCCTGGCTGGCACCCTAGGACTGACTTTTCATAGCACAAGAGACCTGTGGGCATACTAAGATGTCCTTCCTTTGCCCCCCAGCCTCTGTTGACTCCTGTTCTCTCCACAGTGCTACCTGGGGGATGCTTTCCGCTGTGCCAACTGCCCCTACCTTGGGATGCCAGCCTTCAAGCCTGGAGAGCAGGTGCTCCTGAGCAACAGCAATCTCCAGGATGCCTAGGAGGACCCTCAGGCCCACACACCTCCTCCTCCAGCCGCCTCCTGCCCCTCAGCCCCCGCCACTGCCTCCTCCCACCTCTGGATTCAATCACTCTGAAAACATTCGCAGGGAGAGGCCTGTAGCAGAGTGAAGCTGCTGAGGTGCAGTGGTGTGTGGTGCTGCTGTGTCCTGACAGACCTGCCTCTCTCAGTGTCAGGAGAAGCGTGAACCCTAAGGAGCTCCACTCCTGATGTGACAGTGCTGACCCTCTCCAACTATTTATGCTGTATAAGCTCCCGGCTCCACTCAGTGATGCTGCCGGACTGACTTCCTCAGTGTGTGATTCTTGGAGCCATGGGTCAGCTGTCAGAGGGCCCAGGGGCACCAAAGGAGTCGCTCCTCCAGTTGCTGTGACCCATCTTGTCCCTCTGCTCTTCCACCTCACCCCATTTGCTGTAGTGTTGTATCTGTGTCCTGTTGTCATCTCTGTTAAACAATAGGTATGAAACTTCCAGGTTTCTGTGTGTCCCTTGTATGTATGTATGTGTGTATGTGTGTGTGTGCGTGTGCGTGTGCGGTCTGTTCCAGTCGTCCACATTCAACTTGGACTATGAATATGAAACTCATTTTGGAAGAAGCCGATGTCACATGGGAGTGGGCCAGAGCTGCCCTTCTAGATTAGGACCTGTCTCCCTCTCCTGTAGGAGAGTCCAGGTTGAGAGGTGGGGGAGAAGCAGGGCAGGGCAGGCTGAGCCAGCAGCGCAAGTGTCAGAACAGGGGACCCCTTCATTCTCCTTGCTGCCTGCCTGCCACACGCCTGTAACCCATCGTGCCTGGTCTTTTCTGTTTTAAATAAAAGTGTGCATTGTTACCTGTCTTTGAAACTTGATTCTCCTAGCTTGCTTCTGCTGGTCCCTGCTGCTGCAGTTTAGCTGTGGGTGTAGGAAAAGCCCCTTTGAGAAGCAGAATTCCCATTGACCTCAGTGACCCTGGCCTTGTTACCTCCCCTCCAATTACAGCAAAACCTGAAGGACACTGGAGGTTCTCTTCTGGGCCTGAATGGAGAAGTTCCGATAAAGTGAAAGGATTTGTAAATGGACTCACAGTCCCTCCTAGACTTACAGTTAATTACAAGGGAGATTATCCTGAGTGAGTCTGGCCCACTCAGTTGATCCTTTAAAAGAAGTAGAGAAGGAAAGCATTTGTCTTGCTGCCCATGCAGAAGTTAGCTGTGAAGTGTGGTTTTTTGTTTCTGATTTTTTTTATGTACATTGGCATGAGAGCTTCAGATCCCCTGGAACTGGAGTCACAGGCAGTTATGAGCTGCCATGTGGGCACTGGGAATTGAACCTGGGTCCTCTGAAAGAGTAGCCAGTGCTCTTAACCCCTGAGCCATCTCTCCAGCCCCTAGTTGGGAAGTTAGGGGTATACCACGTGCCTCAACGCATAGCCACCAAGAAAGTGGGGGCTGGAGCCCCACAGCTCCAAGGAGCTGGGTTCTCCCAGCATTGTCTTCCTCGAAGAGTTTCAACTTAAGAGTTTCCAAGGAGAACACAACCTGTGCCTGAGGTCCTGGCTGGGGTCAGTGGATAGAGCACTTGCCTATGCACAAGACCTTGTTTTTGATTCCCAGTCCCAAAACCAAAAGGTTTTCTCAGGCCAGAGCAATTGACAGAGATAATAAAAGGGTATGTGGCTGACTGATTTGTCACATAGCAACAAAAACTAACAGCTCGAAGATGGGTTTAGGTTTAGCTCTGATCAGCTGCCTCAGCCACAGACCTGTTGATTGCTTCTGCAGTTGCCGAGGTGAGGGACAAACATTTTGGACTCTGGGTTGAGGAGGAGGAGCTCCTGGACCAGAGCTTCCTTGTGGGTTTAGTAAATGCCAAAAGCCCCCCAGACCTGCTTGTTGATTTCCGACTGTGGCTGGTACAAAGGACAATAGCATGGTTGACATGATTATTGGGGCCCTGGTGGCAGTCACTCTAGCCTTCCAGAAGGAAAGCAATCAACTCAGGGTCCTAGGATGGTGGAGAAAGCTCTTGCCCAGAGCATATGCAAGGTCCCAGCCTAGCTACAGCTGGACACTGAGGAAGGGTGGGGGGACACAGCTGTCTCTGAGCAGAGTCTTGCCTGCCTAGGGGGAAGTTTTAGCCATTTGTAAGCTTATAGTATAGAATCCACAAATGGTCAGCTTCCCCTGAATTCAGCCTAAGTTTACGTGAATGCAGGTGTAGGCCTAGGAGCCTTGTAATGATTGGTGTTTATGTGTGTGAGGGCATGTGTGCCATGGCGCACATGTGGGGGTCAGAGGGACTGGTTCTTCCATCATGTGGGTCCAGTGATCAAACTCAGGCCATCAGGCTTGGCAGCCCTTGGTTTTTGTTTGTTTGTTTTGTTTGTGTTTTGTTTTGAGACTGGGTTGCATGCAGGCCAGGCTATCCTCCATCTCCCTTCCCTTCCTCCTCTCTTCCCCCTGTCTGAAACCAGGTCTGGTTACCCTAGCCTGAATCTCACTGTGTAGCCCAAACTAGCCTGGAACTCACAGTGATCTTCAGCCTCCCTAATACTGGCATTGCAAGAATGTGCCATCATGCCAAACTTGGTTAAAAATTGTTTTTTTTTTTCTTTTTCATCTTATGTGTATGTCCGCACACCAGGTTTGTGTAGTGCCCATGGAGAGCAGATCCCCTGGGACTGGAGTTCCAGCTGTCAACCACTATGTGGGTGCTGGGAATCAAACCCAGGTCCTCTGCAAAAGCAGCTGAGTTCTTAACTGCTGAGGTTTCCTCCAGCTCCCTGGCTTAGAATCTGGTTGTGTGGCATCAAGACTCCCCTCGTTCTGAAGTCATTCACTTGGTCTGGGTACAGAGACAAGCCACATCCTCGCGGAGCTTGGAGCTAAAGTGTGAGGGAAAGGAGTGACTCGGGCTGCGCTGGCTGCAGATGCTCCTGGTTGAGAGGAGTCTGCAGGGAAGCCTGCCATCACTTGAGGCCCCTGGCTGATAGTTCTCTATGAAGACAGCAATGTTGCTTCACTCAGTACGTGGGGTGGAGATGGGAAGGCTAAGCAGAAACCCTACCCGCTAAGGTGGAGGTGTGGCCAGGTGGGCACGCAGCAGAGTTAGTTTGGACAGTTCAACACCAGCTGTCCATTAGAATCACTGGGCAGCTCCCCCAATAAAAAACAACCTCCTATGCATGAGTTTTATTTACGAAGACCAGTTAAGTCAGAATCTTCTGGAGTGGGCCTGGTGCTTTGCCAGGTTTTCCTGGATGATTCTAAAGTGCATTCTGAGCTTGAGAAAAATTTTCACACAGCAGAGAACAAGCTAAAAAAAAAAAAAAAAAAAAAAAAAAAAAAAAAAAAATACCCCAGCCAGGTATTGCAGTGCACAGCTGCAATCCCAGCACTCTGAGGCCAGCCTGGTCTGCAAAGTGAGTTCTAACATAGCCAGAGCTACACAGAGAAACCCTGTCTCCAAACAAACAAACAAACAAACAAACAAACAAAAACAACCCCAAATCCCAAGCAGTTATATTTGAAGAGAAGGAACTTAGGGTGGATTCAGGTAGCTGTTAAAAGAATGGAGGAGCGAGTTATGGGGCTACATCATGGTACTTACAGCAGTAGGGGTGAGCTATATCTGTGTGTGTGTGTGTGTGTGTGTGTGTGTGTGTGTGTGTGTGTGTGTACAGGAAAGAGAAATGGGGCTGAAAGGAAAATTAAAATATCTAAAGGATACACACATCTACTTGAGTTCATGTGACAAAGAAGTTCCAGAAAACTGGTGAGCACACCCAGGACCAGGGCATGTTCTGGAGTAGAGATGAGGTGGGAAGCAGGCTTCCAGGGTAGCAGGAAAGTGGGTTGGTTGGTTGGAGACTGGCTCTTATACAGTAGTCTAGGCTGGCCTAGAACTCACCTTGTAGGCCAGGCTAACCTCAAAAGGTAGCCCTGCCTCTGCCTCCTGAGTATTAGGCATGAGCCACCACATCCACCACCAAGGTTGTTTATTTTCACAGTGGTGGGGATTCAACCTAAGGCCTCTCGCACATGCTCAGCACACGTAAACCACTGATGATTCTCCATCTTGGGCTGGGTGGGAGGTATTGGAATTTTATTACTGACTTATGTGCCTTACACATGCATGCATTTTGTATTTGGGGATACTTCACTTATAAAACTAAGGAAATGTAAATGCTGGGCCTTAAGAAAAGTTCCACTAGGCCTGAACAAAGTCCTGAACCTCCTGTCACAGACCTTCAGAGACTGTTCCAGAACAACACAGCAGATACAGAGTCCATATAACCTGAAAACCCTAGCAGGCAGAAAGAAAAGGCAGGAGGCAGAGGGTTCAAGGCCAGTCTGGGCTACATAGCAAGATTCTATCTGAAAAGTGGAAGTTAAGAAATAAAGGTAGCACAGAATAGCAATAATATGTAGACTGTCACCACAGAGCAGATGAGTACTGACAAAAACCTGAAATTTTTTCACTTATTTGTGTGTGAGCACATGTGTTGTTGTAATTTGTGTGAGGAGGTCAGAGGACAACGTGGAATTGGTTCTCTCCTTTAACAGGTGGTTCCAAGATCAAACCTAGGTAGTTAGGCTGGGTGGCAAGCACCATTACCCACCATTCCATCTCACTGGCCCTGGGAAAAACTTTTGCTGAAAGTTACACAAACATATAAAATATGATGGCATGAGAGGACCTTAGGGAGACATGAGGAAATGCTCACCAGCAAAGCTCACCTAAGGACAAAGAATTATGGGTGTTGGGAATGTAACAAGGAAGAAGGAAGAACATGAAATGGACATGGGATAGAACAGAATCAACCCAAATTACTTGTATGGGAACATCATATTGGGAGGACTCTTGCTACCATGCATACATACATGTATACACCATTTTATGAGTCACTTACAATTCAAAAAATTTTTTGAGTTGTATGTGTTTGAGTGTTTTGTCAGCATCTATAAATGTGTATCATGTGTATGCAGTATCCCCAGATGGCAGAAGAGGGTGTCGGATCCCCTGGAACTGGAATTATAGATGATCATTAGTGGCCATGTGATTGCTGGGAATTGAAACCAGGTCTCTGGAAGAGCAGCTAATATTCTTAACTGCTGAGCCATCTCTCCAGCCTAAAATTTTAAAACTAAAAAGCCTTGGGAAATCAATAACAGCTGTGCAGAAGTAGGCAATAAAAGCCCAAAATGAGATGGAAAGAAAAAAAAACATAAAATATCAAAATAATTACTTAGAGATGCAACTCAAGAACTATCCAAGCTGGGTGGTGGTGGCACACGCCTTTAATCCCAGCACTCAGGAGGCAGAGCTAGGCAGATCTCTGTGAGTTCAAGGCCAGCCTGGTCTACAGAGTGAGTTTCAGGACAGGCACCAAAACTACACAGAGAAACCCTGTCTCAAAAAATCAAAAAAAAAAAAAAAAAAAAAAAAAAAAAAAAAAAAAAAAACGAAAAAAGAAAGAAAAGAAAACCTATCCAGAAATTAGGAGTTGATCTGTATGTCTGGAGAGAAGCTAAGAACTTACTGCTTTTCTAGAGGACTGAGTTCAGTTCCCAGCACCCACTCAGGTGACTCACAACTGCCTGTAAATCCAGCTCCATGGGATCTGACACCTTCTGGCCTCTTGGTACCCACACAAACAGGCACACACATACACAAAAGTCTTAAAAAAAAAATCATCTATGAGAGAGAGAGGTAGAGGGAAGCTGGTCATGGTGGTGTATGGCTTTAATCCCAGATCTCAGGAGGCAGAGAGGCAGGGGATTTCCGAGCTCTAGGCAAGTGTGGTCTACAGCGAGTTCTGGACAGCCAGGAATACATAGAGAAACTCTGGAGAGAGAGAGAGAGAGAGAGAGAGAGAGAGAGAGAGAGAGAGAGAGAGAGAGAGAGAGAGAGAGAGATTTCTGTCTAGGAGGCCTTGCTAATTCTCAGCCCGTGTGGCCCGCATGGTGACCGATGCTGCTTGACAAAGTTCCAGCATTTAGACATTGCAGTCCCAGGTCCCCACCATCACTTCACTTTCATTTTCATGATTCTCGCTGTGGGTTATGGGAGTTCCTTACGCCTCTTCCTTTGGGAAATTTTTGTGGCTTTGGTGAAGGATGAGAACATAAACAATACCTGTCTCTTTAAACAAAGTAATTCTTTAGAAAAAAAAAGTCCCTGCCACTCTGGGACCATATAGCATGATAACTCTGCCTACTCCCACACAAGAATCTCCATTGTGCCCCCTGATTACACCAACAATAGAGGAGTTTAAGATTTACTAACTGGGCATACCTGGTCCCAGGGCTGAAAAACACACAATCAAGAGAAACAAAGGGCCCACATTCAGAGAGCCCGAGGCCATTAAGGGGGAGAGTCCAGCTAACAAGTATAGAGTAGTGCTCACAATTAGTGCCTTACTGGATGAATGACAAGATTTGATCCGCCCCACGGGGAGCAGATTCTGTTAAGAAGTTAGACTGGCTCAATCCCCCTCTGTTATATACAGGGGCGTACATTGAAGGAATAAGAATGGTATGGTATAATGGGAAAAGAGTAAGATGTCAGGGCCTCCCCTTCTGGGAGCTTATGAGGGGAACAGGTCCGTATTATAAGACTATGACGCAAAGGAATGCAATCAGGAAATAGCTCAACACTCGCTATGCTACAGGGTCCAAACGCTACGTCATGCCCTTGAAGAATGAAAATCGCTCTTATGGGTTTGTTTCTCAGGACTTTCTGGCGCCTCCTGACCACAAGGGCTGAGCTGAGACCACGCGGGAGGAAGTGTAAGAGGGTGGCCGGCAGGCTTACCGAAACTCTGAGGACAAGAGGCATTTAGATTCTTGCTAACTTACTGCTTTCTGCCTTAAGAAAAATGCTGTAACGACGTTGGTGACCACTTTCACCTCAGAATCATTAAGTCTGCTTTCAGTAGTGTTCGTGGTTAAACTATAATGCAATTACAGAGTAGGTAAGGTGTAGCCTATTTTCAGTAAACGGACGGCCATCCTGATTCACCCTCAGGTCATGGCAGGCTCCTTCCCTCCCTGACTTCACGCCTCCTCTTTGAGCCCCTGCTGGAGCTGGGCTCGGGCACTCAACCTTTACCCTTAAAGGAGTGGTGTGGCCAGGTGTTCACGTATGTAACCCTGGCAATCAGGAGGACGATGCAGAACTGAGTTCAAAGCGAGCCGGGACTGCACAGGAAACCCTACTACCTCAAAAACCGCCACCACCAAACCCACAACAGGACACCGTGAGGGATGAAATGAAGCCGAATCTGGAGAAGTCTGGATTGTGCTCACAGCCTGACCCTCTCTGCCTCCTTTGCTGTCTTGCCACAGCAACATATGGAGGGAGGGGACAGTGCCGCTCTCTTGGCAGGGATTACTCCGGGGAGGGAAGGTGCCCCTTGGCCCTCAGTGACTTCAGGCATCAGCTCATGGGCTCCTTCCTGGTGGCCTGACAGCTGGTGTCCTGCAGGCCACCACCCAGCAGGAGTCCTTTACTTCTGCAGACCCTGTGACATTCAGAAACCACCCTGAGGTTCAGCCAGGCTCCAAAGTGCTCGGAAGTCCCTCCCTCCCATTCATCTGTGGATGCACGTACAGGTGTGCACATACATGCCGACCGAGCCCACGGAGGTCTTTGTGTGCAGTCTGGGCTGCCCTCAAACTTGCGACCTCCCTAACGTCAGCCTGCTAGCAGGTCTCACTTCTAGACCAAGTCCGGATTCCTTCGCTTGCCTGAGTAGTTCATCCCTGCAGTCGCTCTGTGGGCTTTGAAGAAAGGCATTGCTGGAGTCCTAGTTCCTATGGCTGTGATAGACACCGTGGCCTAAGTCAACTTGAAGAGGAAAGGGTTTATTGGCCTACGTATCTGAAGCCATAGTCCGCCATGGAGAGAAACCAAGGCAGAAACATGGAGGCAGAAAATGAAACAGAGGCCTCAGAAAAACACTGCTTACTGGCTCGTAGCTGATGGCTTGCTCAGCCTATACAGCCTAGGACCACCTGCCCATAGTGGGCGGGGCCTCCCGCATCAATCACTATCAAAACGCCCTGTAGACCTGCCTGCCGGCTAATCGGATGGAGGCGTTTTCTCCATTGAGCCTCCTCCTCTCGGATGAATCTAGCTTGTATCAAGTTGTCACAGGAGCCAGCCAACCCGGGTAGGGAATGCCCACATCGTGGAACAGGACCACACGGCAACAGCAGGGCTTCTGTAAGGGCAGTGTGAGAGGCAGGAGGGCTGGGACTTATCTAGGTGCCCCCTCAACAGTCAGTGGAGGTCCAAGTTCATTGTGGATGGAGCAGTGTGAGAGCCTACAGCTAGGTCGGCAGAGAATGGAGGCAGGAGAGAGAGGTGGGGCATGGTGAGGGGATGTGGCTAGGAAAAGGAGCCCCTCACCTGAGTCGGGGTGAAGACTGCCCAACTGAGAGTCCAGGATTTCAGCAGGGCTCACAAAACTTGCCACGAAAATTGCCTACATAGAGACATTCTTCTTTTTAATAGAGATAATTCAAATAAGGATGTTAAAACAGCAGTGAGTCATGCTGAAGGCCTGAGTGTCTGTGACCTTTAAACTCAAAGGTCCTTACAGGTTTATAACTAGGAAAGGATTAGCTTCTTTGAGAATCTCACAAACATGATTGTGAATTTTTTTTTTTTTTTTTTTTTTAGTCAAAACATGTCTTAACTCCCTTGTGACCTAGGATAGTAAGGATTTCTTTAATCCTTGGGATCTCTGGCTTTATCTCCTCAGCCTAGACTATCTCCAGTGCGCCCTACAAACCACCCTATGATCTCATTTTGAAATTTTCCTAGCTGAACATGGTGGCACATGCCTTTAATCCCAGTACTCCAAAGGCATAGGCAAGTAGATCTCTGAGTTCTAGGTCAGCCAGGGCTACATAGTAACACCCAGTCTAAAAGGAGGGAGGGAGGAGAGGAGAGAGGGAGAAGGAGGAGAGGAGAACCCTGGAACCCCCTTGAGAGTTGGACTTCAGGAGTCCCTAAAGCTGTACCCGCACGGATCTTGCTAACTCTGGACACATTCACACCACATTTCCAGTGTGTCCTGCCCGTTCCCTAAGAGCCTTTCTTTCCCCCTAAATTCCCATGCTTAAATCTATGTTAAAATACCTTCGGAAAATGTATTTTATCTGTATGGGTGTTTTGTATGCATGTGTGTCTGGGTACCATATGCATGCCTGGTACCTTTGGAGGCCAGAAGAAGTCATCTGATCGCCTGGTACTGGAGTTGTTATTTATTAAGCAGCACAATGTTATTCATTAAGTGGTGTTGTTTACCATTCGAGAAAAGCCATGAGGTACAACAAAACCCACTATAAGTTTATTAAGGGAAGGGAACAGAAGGGGGTGCTTAGGCCTATGGGAATGATTGTGCAGGAAGAGGGAGGAGGGGTATGTGGGACCCACTTTTTATAGGGCCCCCCTGCACATGCGCATATGGGCTTACCTAGCTATGCCATGCATGCACATAGATTGTGTGATCACACTGCGATCAAATTACGTGGTCATGAAGTGCACGGATTACGTAGGACGTAAGGCCCTGGGATGACTAAGCCTCTTGCTTGGCTACTGGACAGTGCATGTGTGGTCATGTAGCTGGGGGAGTAGTCAGGAATTCTAACAGGAGTTACAGACAGCTGTGAGCTGCTGTGTGGGTGCTGGGAATCAACCTGGGGTCCTTTGGAAGAGCAGCCAGTGCTTTTAATCACCAAACCACTTTTTTTAATGTTCTTTTTTTTTTGGTTTTTTGAGACAGGATTTCTCTATGTAGCTTTGTGCCTTTCCTGGATCTCGTGCTCTGTAGACCAGGCTGGCCTCAAACTCAGAGATCCACCTGCCTCTGCCTCCCAAGTGCTGGGATTAAAGGTGTGCACCACCAACGCCTGGAGAAACCACTTCTTAATAAATACCAAATCTGCTTCATACTGACTTGTTTTGAAAGGCTTTTTTTTTTTTTTTTTTTGTGGAAAAGTTAATGGAGGTCTTTGGAAAGATCTCAGAGCCTGGTAGTTGTGGCACATGCCTTTAATCCCAACAATTGGGATCTGCCCCTGTATCAAAAGCCCCTCAGATGCCTGCCCTGAGTAGATTTCTCCCAGAGTCCCAGGGAAGATGCTCTGAGCGGCGGGATATCTGAGGTATATCAAATGAATCTACTTACATGAAACTCTTTAGTCCATTCACTTTATTCTTCTTATACAAAATTCTATCTACACAGCTTCAATTCTGTTCTCATACTTAGCTCCTCTCCGTCCCCTCTCCTCCTGTCCTCTCCTAGTTCTAAGTTCTTTCCATCTCGTTCTCATCTTCGTCTTCGTTCATGTCTCCATCTTCTTTCCTCCTTCTTCTCTTTCCGTGATCCGTGGCCCCACACCCTACCGTCAGCCATACTCTGCCCTGCCGCTTTCTGCTTGGACAGGGTGAGTCTGCTCGGTAGCTAGGAAGCCTGTGCCATAGCTTGATGCACCTGGTATCTGAAAGCTCTTTTGTTCTTAGTTAAGATGTTAAAAGGGGAGGTCTAGAGATACCATTTGGGCTATGGAAGAAAGGGTTAAGCTTAATTTGCACAAGAAGCAAAGATTTGTACCTAACATCCACCTTGTCCTACTGGCCTAGGCGGTATCTCTGTATGGATATTTACCTTAATTCAGGAGACCGGCAAGTGGTCTGGAATGCTATTTCTGCCTGCCATTTGTCTTTGGATGTTTGAGAGGTTAACTCTGATAAAACACACTGTTAGAAGTTCTTAGAAGAAGAACCAGTTGGGAAAGCTACCATAGCACACAGAAAATCATTGCAGGACCTGGCTAATACATATCTAAAAGCTAATATCACCAAAACTCCTTGAGGGTTGGCTTTTTTTCTCTGGAAGAGCCCTGCTTTTCCCAAGTATTAGCCTTTGCTATAGTCAGCCGAATTCCTGCTCCATATTTCTGTGGCCCGCAGCACCTCTGGCTTTATAATGCCTTTTTTGTTTTGTTTTGTTTTTAGAGATAGGCTCTCATACACTCCAAGGCTATCCTCAAACTTACTATGTTACGGAAGCTGGCCTTGAACTCCTGATCCTCTTGCCTTCACCTCCCAGGTGCTGGGATTACAAGCTAAGCCATCAGGCTTAGCTTATAATGATTTTTAAAAACTCGTAAAAGTTGGATCACAGAAACTCAAACACTGCCTGGTGCTTGTGGCCTTGTGATAAATGGTTGACAGTTACAGATGAAGGGAATAGAAGAATGGTCCAGTGTTCTTGGTGGCCTTCCAAGTCCCTGTAAAGCCCCCCCCCCCCATTCCTGCTCACTCTGGTTGTGTATTTGGTAGTTTCATGGCTTCCGCTCCCCCAGGGGACCATCCAACCAGCCACAGTCACCCCTGCCTAAGGCCTGTAGCTTCATTCTGAGGCCAGGATGTTCCCCTTGTCAATCTCGGTCCACTAGCACTGTGCCGGCGCGCCCCCTACTGGGAGATCAGAGAACTGCCCAATTTCAATTTCCACATCTTCAGTGGGGCTTCGAGTCCCAGTGCAAGCAGTCTCTGGAAATTTCTTTCCCCATAGGTGTTCCTTTAGGAATCCAATCAGCCACAGTTGGCAAAATATATTATCGAATGTCCAGTATATGAACAATCCATTTACTGGGTTAGCTGACCCAAGCTATCAGAGACTATAAACTTATTGGGGGAATCTAAGTCTCTCTCCCAAGTGACAGGTGACATTTGGCCAAGATTAGGCATGTTTATGTAGGGGGGAGTCCTACAAAACTAAGGAGACTTTGAAAGGCCCCTTGGGGGTGGTGGTGCTGGCACTGATCACAGAAAGTATTTCAGAAATGGACAGGGGAGGCACTTTCAAGACAGAAGGAGCAAAGTCCGCCTTGTATTCCTCCTCGCTGTCCACCCATCCTTCCCATCCCTGTTCCTCTCTCGTTAGTTATGAGAGTCTCCAAGCCACCGTTCCTCAAAATGCCCCAGGAATGTGGTGGACATTCCCACACACCTCCTGCTTCCGATCACTTGGGGTCAGAAGTCTGCATTTTGTTGTCTTTTGTGGCCCCGCACATTCCCTGCCCAGTGGCCCTGAGACAGCCCTTTACTCCCCCCAGGGCCCACAGGAAACCTGCCTCCTCTCACAGGCCCTGCGGTCTGTTCTGCCCATCTGAGTTTACCCAAGGGTTGTCTCTAGAAGACTCCAACAGCAAAGAAAGACTGAGCAAGCAGGAGCCAGCATATTCTGAGGGCACCCTGGTTCTGGAACACAGGATTCGGGCCTTCAGGCCCCAGCCTTTGCTCTTTCTTCTTCAGTAGGGGCTCCTCTTGGCCTTCTCACACCCCACTGCTCATCCTTTCTCTAGCCCCTGGATCCAGAGGCCATTTTTTTTTTTTTCACAAAGACTAAGCTAAGGTTGCCTCGGGACTCAGAATCTTAAGCAGTTGTTGGAGGGACACAACTGGTCCTCAAGGGAGAGAAGCCCACTGTGGTAGAGGGAACTCTGGGTTCACAGAGAAGCCATGTCATGTCCACCAGCCTCCTGATTGTGAATGTGTTGTCTTATTCCCACCCCATCCAGGACAGTTGGCGTTTGTTCTGCAAGGCCAAAACTGGCCACAAGGTGGCAGCGACAGGTTAAAAATCTTCCCCGAGGTAACTCACTATTGCAACTCAGACAGGACAGACTACCTAGCAACCTGGCAGAGTCCAAGACCCTTGCCTGTGCTACAACCTGACCCTGAAAGAAAGGAATGCTGGGTAGGCAAAGTTGACCTGGAATACCAGAGTTTAACACTCCAGCTCTGAGCTAGAACTGGACAGACTCCTGTGCCAATCTTTCAGTGGCTCAGGGTGGTCTAAGAGAGCCCATAGAGCCCCCCAGTGGGACAGCAGAGCCAGGTCTACAAGCACACACTGGCACAGTTGGAGAACCAGCAGCAGCAGAGGCCAGTGGCGAGACAGTCCCTAAGAGCTTGGGAGGAAATTCCATGGACTGTGAGGTCAGCATCGGTGCCATGCTCCCTGTGTACAGAGGGGACTCAGGAGAGACCAGGGGTCAGGGGCCAGGAGCCAGGGGCCAGCTGGAGCTGGGGGCAAAGGAGAGGAAGTAGGTGGGGTGATCAGGAAGTAGGTGATCAGGATGCTGGAAACCCAGAGGACCCAGGGCCCCATGAAGCAGCTTAGCTGTAGACTAAGTTTCCGGTAGAGAGGCAGCTGAGGCAGGGGAAGGGGATGGTTGACGATTTTCCAGAGCCAGACAGGCTGTGAGGAGAGGACTCAGAAGTGAAGGAGAAGGGACAGGGGCTTCCGGAGGACAAACACACGCAGAAGGTCCGGATCTGTTTGCAACAGAGTCCAGAACAGGAAGGATAAATAACTCCAGGTTCACGAGGGCCGATTATAGGGGGTAGTCTTGGGGTGACTGGGAGACCTGGGGTGCAGAGAAGACAGGCCCTCCTTGGGACTCTCTTGGACACTTTCTATGGAATACAGAGGGGGGAGGGGCACTTGGGAGGGTCCTGCTGTGTTGTGTCTACCTCTGGTTTGCCCGGTCCCTGCCCCATGTCTCCACAGTTCCATCTCTTACTGGAATGGGATCGCGTCTCTCCCTCGGCCTCAGCTAACCTTTCTGACTTGGGCAGAGTGGGACCAGCTGTCCTATGAGGACCCTTCCAGTGTGATCAGCCACGGTGGAAGGGGTTCTGCACTGTGGGGACAGAACACACTGACCCAGACTAAGGGAAGAGGACTTTAATCAGCGGTGTTTTGTGCCTGTAGCTTGAGTCCATACAAAGGGACAGCGACTCCCACTCTGTGGCTCTTCTGGGGCTCTTAAGGCCTCCACTGGATGCAGGCAGCTTTGGGCTGAGGTCATGGACGCCGGTGCTGGAGTCTCCAAATGCTCCTGGGGGAAGGTCACCGGCTACTGCCTTAGGCTTTGCAGGTGTCTGATGGCCTTCTTCACATGCTTGTCTTTGGGGTCTGAACAGATGAACCTGCCCTGGACAGTCACAAACCTACACAGGAGAAGCCAGTGGGTGTGAAGACGGCAAGGCCTTCCGGAGCTCTGCAACCAGCCACACTTGCCTTGACCTTGAACCTGAACTCGCCTGGGCCAGAACTGGATGAAGTCACGTATGCCATTAGCAAGTCTTGACCACTGGGGTCCTGACTCCACTCCAGCCTCCCGAGGGCCAGGGCTGCAGGGCTTCATGCCTGGCCCCTCAGAGCACCTAAGCCCGGTAAGTAGAGGTGACTGTACGGCTGCTTACTGGCCCTGTCACCTGGGATGTCTATCCATCCTGGGGCCTCAATTTCACCATAGATAAATGAAGAGACTGAACCCCTCTCAACTGTGTGGGGTAGAAGAGCTCCCCCGAGTGCCCAGAGCTGCTGGCCCAGGGGAAGAAGGCTGTATTCTCTTCCCTCTTTCCCAAGGCCCACCCACTTGCCACTCTGGGACCGAGGTGTAAGAGTGGGACAGGGGGGCACTCACACAATAGCGTCCCTGGGACACTCGGCTGAGGTCCTGTACCATGTCACCAGCCTCCTGATGGGGATGGCCCCCTTGAAGTACTCCAGGCAGCACTCTCGGCCTACGTTGGTGGCTCGAGCTAGAAGAGCAATAGGAAACAGGTGTCCGAAGGGTCTGCGCATGTGCCTGAGGACCCATGGAGCACCCCCATGTGTGGCTGTGGGAACCTATGGACGATAACTGCGCGTGCTTTTCTTTGTCTGTATGCTGGTTTTTCCTGGTGTGTTTATGTGTGTGTGTTACCATGGTAGGTGGTGGGGTGTCTGTGCATGTGTAGGCTCTTTGTGTTTGCATGTTTGTATATTCATCTGTGTGTGATGGCATCCCAGCTGCCTGTATCTTGGAACCTTATTTCAACTTCCCTTTCTAACCTAAATATAAAAGTCTCCTTTCATACGTTCTTGGAACCAATTCTCCGTCTTTATGTTGTTTCCTGATGATGCATGAAGCCCATTAATGAAGCAAATGGTAGCAAATCTGAGAGTCCTTCATGCTGCACCATACGCCCACAATCAAAGCCACTATGTCCTCACATCTCAGGATAACATGCTGCCCATGGCTCTTCACCAGGCAGGTGTCCAGGTCAGGTGCCTGACATCATCAACACCATCCCCACCATCCCCAGCGCCATCCCCTCACCCCACCCAGTGTTCTTGCCAGCCCTTGTGACCTCTGTAAGAACAGACAGGGTATAAAGCGCACAGCTTGTGTTTCTGCTGCTGGTGTGTGTGGTGGAGGGGCTCCTTCCCTGCCCTCCTCTCCTGTCTGTGCCCAGCTCTCACCAGCGCTGGCATGCTGCAGAGACGTCCCCAGAAGCAGGGCAGCCAGGAGCAGTATCCGAAGTGACATCATGGTGCCAGAAGTGTGGGTGAAGATCTTCATGGGCCCCTCTGCTTGTCTTGGTGCCCAGCGTTGAGGTGACCTATTTAACCTCCCTGGAGGTCATTCCCCGCCTCCTGTCCCCTCCTTCAATCCTTCCAGACTAGAAAAATTCAAAGAAATTTGAGATAATTCAGTAGAAGTCCAGCTTGGGAATGTTTGCGGCTTTCCAGAGAATGGGCACTCCACTCAGGACAGAGGTGGGAGTCTGTGCGTCTGGGGCCATGGCGATGACATACTTCTCTTTTCAAAGGGACCGTCTCTCGGTTCCTCTATTAGCAGAACCCAGGGCCTCAGCCTCAGCTCCCTTCATCCCTTGTCCAGCACTGGTGAACTTCCTTCATGCGGTGTCCTAGAGGCAAGGTGGAGGGCCAACCAGCTCTCAGGGTCTGTGCCAGCGGGGCTGTGGGCTCCAGAAGGTCCACGAGAGGGTGAGCAGTGCTGTAGAAAAGGCCTAACTCCATCCTATTCTGAGGAAGCCACAGGCTTAGGTGAGGCTGAGAGACTGTGACCTCACGTCTTTCTCAGGCTGGCCCTGACCCCAGGGGGCTAGGCCAAGTGGGGCTTTAGTCATGTGGAGCTGTGTGTGCTTCAGTGGACTGAAAGGCCCAGCTCCCTGAATGGGGCACCTTGCCTCTGCTATGGTGGAATAAAGAGACTGAGAGATGGCAATGCCCACCTGTATAGGAGCCCCGCACTCTAGGCTGCCCTGGAACCCTGATCGGTATTCTCAGGCCCCGGACACAGTTTGTAGAAACTTACATGGAACTTTCACCACAGCCTGAGGCTGTCACCTCGGTGCCCAGGAAAGAATTTCAGGACAAGTCACTCTGAAGCGAAGTCAGGGTTTATTGAGAAAAATAATCAGGTCTAGTGGCTCGGGCCTGGCATCCCAGCTACTTGGGAGGTTGAGACAAGGAGGTTTCAGTTTTGAGGCTAGCCTGGGCTACCAGAGTTCATGGGTGTTAGTGAGACCCTATCACAAAATAAAAGGGAACACCGCTGCTTTGCTGTATAACTTAGGGTATCCCACAATGCTGTGTAACCTGGGGTATCCCACAATCCCACAGATAAGGTGTAAGCCACCATGGCTGGTTTGGGTGTTTGTTTTTACTCTCTAATTTTTACTTACTTTTGTGTGTACGGGTGTTTTGAACGCATGGCACTCTAGCGGGCACTCTACTGAGCCACATCCCAGCTCCACCAGGAATTTGTGCTGGAACTCTGGGCTCTCAGCCCCTTTCCCTTCCCATGTCTGGTTCGTTTTCTTCCTATCCTGCCCCAAGGCCACGCATCACTGAATTTGGTCAGTCTTCCCGACTGAGGCCTTCCGGGGGGGGCCAAAGCATTCAGGCGGGGCGGGGCGGTGGAGGCCTGCGGAGGCCTGCGGAGGCCTGCGGGTGCCTCGGCTTTGACTCCGACAAGAGTTTGGGGCCCACAAGTGGCCAGAGGCAGTTTGCAGTCACACCCCAGGCCACCTCACCCCTCTCGCGCTGTCAAGCCTGGCCTCATGTTAATCCCTGGACTGCCGTGCAGAGACACACCTGAGATCAAAAGGAAAAAGTCCAGGCGTTCTCCTCCCCTCTCCCCTGCAGGAGGCTGTGAGGCTAAGGGTCTGCGGCCTGGGCTTTCCTCTACTTCGGCTGAACTTCCTTGTGGGCAGGATCCTCACCGCTGCTTCATTGTGTGACCTGGGGGCCTCTCATAATGCTCTCGGGGCCTCAACTTTGTCCTCTGTAGAGGGAAGTCTAGACTGTCTCCAGGAGCCTACTAAAGATGGCAGAACTGGCACAGACCGGGCTTCCTCTGGTAGGCCTCATCCCAGCAGCTGTCTGCTTCCCTTGGAGTCCCCCGCAGCTGCTGCCACAGCTGAGCAGGGGCTTCGCCTTCAGCTTGTCTGGCTGGGCCCTTGCTCCTCAGGCCAGGCTTCCCGTGCTTCAGAGAGACTGGCAGGGGAGGGTGCACACCCTTCTGGCCACAGAGAAGAGCGCCCATGCCTAGTGGTGTCTCAGCTGAGAACGGGGGGGGGGGGGGGACGGGGGGGGGGGAGGGGGGCAGGAAGCTGTAACCTGGAGGACAGGAGTCCTGCTTGAGGAGGCGGTGGGAGGGAGCAGACTGCTGATCTGCCCCCTTGAGTTTCTCCAAGCCCCACTGCACACCCCTTCCAGGCCCCCTGTACCCTCTTCCCAGGGGCTCCTGCTGAGCATCTTTCAGCAGAGGCCAGCCCATGATGCTCTGGGCTAGAACACAGGAAGGTATGGTTATGCTGCAGTCAACAATTCTGTTGCTGGGGACACAGACTGAGCAGCGTTTTGGAAACTCCCCGTGTGGGTTTCAAGGCCTCTGTTCTGCTGTACACTCAGATCTTTTCTCCAGAAAGGCCCAAATTCCCTGTCCTTCTAAGGAAGCAGCCTCGGCAGCAGGAACAGAGGCTGTGAACTGTCACCTCCAGGCAAGGAGGGGACAGAGCAGCAGAGCCTGGGTCGCCTGGGTCGCCCATGCCGCTCATCCCCTGCTCTTGGGGAGGTTCCCCAGGAAATGGGAAGGGGCTGCAGGTGATACAGGCACTTTGGAGGACTGGCAATTCGCAGGTCCTTGCAGGTAGAATTCCTAGGGGTGGGAAGGGACATTTATTCCCAGGGCACAGGATAAGCAGAGGTACAGAGATACAGAGGTACAGAGGGGAGCACATGCAGAGACAGGCTGGGAGACTAGTGTGGAACCCGGGGGGCGGGGGGCAGCCCAGCCACCAGGCCAGAGCTGCACAGTGTGACACTCCTTAACTGGTGACTGCGGACAAGGAAGAAGAGGTGAATGCAGGGGCCAGGCCAGTTCAAGGCTGCCGCTGGGGACATTTGCGAGGGACTCTCCTCGCCAGGGATTAACCACATCGGACCGGCCCCATTATTCCAGCAATGAAGTGGATTCCCTGGGGACCTTCCAAATGGGATGTCCAAGCATCTTTGGGCATGCCATATGCAGACCCGTCGTCCACCTAAAGGCAGCCAGACTCATGACCTGTGTGTGCTCTGGCTCCCTCTCCTGCCTCCACCTCTGAGCTCTGCCTCAAGGGAGTCCTTGGGGCAAAACCAGCTAGACTGCAGCTGCTAGAGGCATTAAGAATGCTCCCTATTTGAGCCAGAAGGAGCTGGACCAGTGGAATTCTGGGTCTTTTACCCTGAAAGGCAGGAAGTGTCCCTGCAGACTCTCCCTAGGATTGGAGAAAGCCTGTTTCTAAGGTTTGAGTCAAAATTTGGATGCCCTACATCACAGAGCAGGTAGCTGGGCTGGAAGCTCTTCGACGCTCTCAGTGGTTTGGGGCAGAAGTGTCACCCGGGGTCTTGTCCAGGAAGCCCTCAGTTCTAACACCCAGCACTGCTTCCCCAACATCATCTGAGGAAGGCTACTCCTCATCTCTCCGACCCTCGTGCATCACCTCCCTCTTTACTTCCCTGGCCTCAGCCCTTCCTGCAGCCTACCACCTCCTGTTGCTCAGCTTCCAGTTAGCTGACACGCAGGGCTGCTCCTCCAGTCTAAAGCTTTTACCACCACCCTGCACCACCACCACCATCACCACCACTCCCACCCCCCTCCCACCTACCCAACCCCCCACCATTACCACCCCCACCATCACCATCACCACCATCCCACACCACCATCACCACCAACCCCCACATCACCATCACCACCACCACCACCATCACCACCCCCACCATCACCACCCCCACCATCACCACCAACCCCCCACCATCACCCCCACCCCCACCATCACCACCACCACCATTCCACACCACCATCACCACCAACCCCCCACATCACCATCACCACCCCCCCCACCATCACCACCACCACCATCACCACCAACCCCCCACATCACCATCACCAATCTCCCACCCCCACCCCACCTTCCTTTCACTCTAGTCTTCTTCGGATCATAACTGGGACTCCTTCTCATGCCTTTGAACGTCCCCCTCCATTTACTGTGTGCTCAGAGGTCATTAATTTCCTATTATGCCAGTCTTCACACTGCATAGTATGCTGCCTTACACTCAAAAGACTGGAATCCACAAGAAACAAGGACCCCTTGGCCCCTAGAGGACCTAGTAGGTGCTCAGCAAAATGCATCTGCTAATGAATGGAAGAGGTGTGTGGTTGGCTGGAAGGTGTGTCAGTGACTGGATGGGTGGATAGGTGGGTGAACGAGTGTGCAGATGGACCAGGAGGTGAACATATAGATAGATGTGTGTACACATGCACGGCCACTTACCAGTTTCTGAACCACAGGCAAATTCATGCTCAGCTCCTTCCCTTCAGAACAATTACTTGTTTATTTTGCTTTAATATCTGTTTTCCTACGCAGTGCAGGCTGTCTTGAACTCATAATCCTCTAGCCTTAGCTTCTTGAGTACTAGGATTAGAGGGATGCAACACCATGCCCAGTTTAACAAATCATCATCATCATCATCATCATCATCATCGTTTCACTAATGTAGCCCTACTGGCCTTGAAGTCACAATTCTCCTGCCTCAGCTTCTCAAATATTAGGATCCTAGGTATGAGCCACCATATGGGATTTAACTTACTGTTTTGGTGTGACCTACTATTCATGAGTCTCTCTGTCTTGAATGAGGTAGAGAATTGAGCGAAATGCCTTTTCCATGAGGAGATCGGGCATATATATTCAGGGTAGGTAGGGTGTAGACATGACTGTCTATCTAGCTCACAACTTCCTGTGGGTTGTGGCCACGCCCGACAAGCTGAATTACTTCTATGGTAGCCGGGACCACACAATCTTCCTTCGTCCCAGCGGGGCCTCCTTTCTCATCCACAGCTTTGGCGTTGACTCAACTTCTGGCAGAAAAATCTGCCAGAAGCAGGTGAGCGGAAGTAAACAATGGCCACGATAGTGACTGATAATAATAGCAACCGTTACTACCTGTGAGGATCCACACATGCCAGCCATGACGGGATCCCAGGAGCCCTCCCCACCCATGCCCCTGCTTCATAAAGAACTCTGCCTGACCCACGCCCTTCTCCATGCCTCCTCACTTCTTCTTTCACTGACAGCACCACCTTCTCCATCCTGTGGTCCACCCTTCTCACTAGCGCTTCCCCCCACCCACTGGGAGGCCACGGCTCCTTGGCAGTGTGGTTGGAGGGAAGCTGCTCTATGCGGGGGGGGGGGGGGGGGGGGGGGGCTCTAAATCCTGTGAGGCCACTCTTCCCAGGACGTGTGGCCGCCCTGCAGACACCCTGGGATCAGCTTGCCATTCCTGGGTCCTGTCTCTCTCTTCCATCTGTTCATACTGGTGCAGCCAAGGACATTTTTGTGACTCTCACCCTTCTGTCTACACAGTGGGTCTGATGCCGGACACTCCACCAAGGTGAATGAGCTGAGGTGAAGTTGCTTGTTCCAAGCTCCCACTGAGAGCTCACTCCTTTCCTGATACTCCGTCCCTCTGGGATGTGGGATTCTTCCCCTGGGCTCCCTGGGGCTCCCTCCACAGGAGCACCCCTGTGTTCCCACAGGTGGGCCAGTGGGCACTCAGCAATGATAGCTCATGGTTAAGTCGTCCTCAGGACAGCCACAGGATCCTCTGCATTTCAGATGAGAAAGTGGGACCCTTCAGGGAGATTTAGAAACTGACCCCAGGGCACAGGGCCAGCAAGTAGCAGGAGCATGCCCAGGCCTCTGTTCTAGACTTCACTTTTACCTCAAGCACCCCACTGCCCTCCTTAGGTTACCTTCTCCAAGCTTCTGTCCTCTGGACATAGGCTTCCTTAATCTACACGGGCAGTGCCGGACACTGACCCCTGGGCCCCTGCTTCTTCAGGCTCATCACTTGTCTGTCTGAATTCTCCCAACCCTTGCCTTCTCATCTGCCAGATCTGTGAAGTCTGCCCCAGCAACATGCTCCTGGAAGGCAGTAACATGCTCCTGGAAGGCAGTAACATGCTCCTGGAAGGCAGAACACCATCCTCTCCAGATTCACTCAGCCTCGGCGACCAGCTTCCCCTCAAAACGAGCAGCATTCTCTCCTCCCTGCCGTCACCCCCCAGGCTGAAGCTTTGCCCTTGACTCATTCCGGGCCTCCAGCCCCCACACCTCGTCTCTGTCAGTGTTCCTCACCTCCTCCTCACTCCACCACCTCGTTCTCTTCTCTACCTCCCACACAATACAGCCCACAGGGCCCACTTCCTCCCGGGAAGTTTCTTCCACTGCGGTCTAGCCTGCATACCTGCCCCTGGTGACGTTTGCCCACGCCCACTTTGACCATGGGGTGTCTCACTAAGGATTATCAGTGGAACAATTACAGTGTTGCATGCCTATAACCCCAGTTATATCCAGGAGGCTGAGGAAGGAGGATTGACCCGCTTAGGCTACAAATGAGATGCTATCCTCTCCCAAAAAGTAACCATCGCCCAGGGCGGTGGTACATGCCTTTAATCTCAGCACCCAGGAAGTAAAGGCAGGTGGATCTCTGTGAGTTCAATGCTAGCCTGGTCTACATAGTGAGTTCCAGGACAGCCAGGACTAAATAGAGAAACCCTTCTCCCCCCACTCCCCGCAAAAAGTAGCCATAAATGGTTCTGTATGGTTTGGATATATGAAATGTCTCCCAAAAGGCTTATAAGTTCATGCTGGAGAGATGGCTCAGCAGTTGAGAGCATTTACTTCTCTTCCAGAAGACCCAGGTTTGGTTCCCAGCATCCACTTGTTAGCTCACAATAACCACCTGTAACTCCCCAGTTCCAGGGGACCAGACATTTCCTTCTGGGCACCAGGAATACATGTGTTATACATACACACATACAGGAAGCATTTATATGCATAAAATAAAATAAACAAACATGGCAGTTTGGCTCAGTAGCTAAAGGCACTGGCTGCCCAGCCTGATGACCTGAGTTTGATCCTAGGAACCCACATGGTAGAAGCTGAGAACCAACTCCAGCAAGCTGTGCTCTGACCTACACAGGCACATGGCGGCACATCTCTCTGTCTCTGTCTCTGTCTCTCTCTCTCTCTCACACACACACACACAATAATTTTTTGCAGTAATTTAAAAAAAAATTAAAGAGAAAGGTGATTACCTCACAAGGGTGCTAACATCATTCTTTGGTTTATCCACTGATGAATTCCAACTAAATGGGCTGTGAGAAAATGGGGTGTGCATAAAGGAAGTAGATCACTGTTGGGGGGGTGCTGTGCCCTGTAAAAGTATCCTGGATCACTTCCTCTGTATTCTGATCTCCTGGAGACAAGCAACCTTGCTCCACCATGTCCCTCTGTCATGCTTTTCTGACTCCACACAGACCTGAGTGAACACACTAAAGACATAAGCCAAGCTAAGTCCTTCCACCTCTGACCTGCCTCCCCCATGTGTTCATCACAGGGGCAGAAAAGCTGACAGCACAGGTCCCTCATGTCCTTCCATCTCTGTGTGGGTGAGACTGTCCCTTTCAGTCCTGGAGGATGTCTCCAAATCTGTCCACTCCTTGAGCATAATATCCTGGAAGATGCAAGGCCAGTGCCCCTTGCAGCGGGGGAGTTAGGAGCAAACGGTAAGCTGGGTACTGGCTGGGACTCCAGCTACCATTCACTTTGGGTTCAAAGTCACCTCCCTCTGAGCTTTAGTTTCTACATCTGCAAGATGAAAATAATAATAGCGATGACATCAAAAGTCTACGGTGTCTTTTGTGACTATAGCCGGCAAATTGAGCCTGTTCCTGATTTTAAATGCCATCTATGTGCCGGTGACTCCGACTTTCACAAACTGCAGACTCAAATATCCAGCTTCCTACTCAACACACCAAATAGGCATCTTCAACCCCCATGTCCAAAGCTGAGTTCCCTATTCCCTCACTCCCACTCCTATTCCTCTCCCCCATTCTCCACCAGCCCCTTCCTTCCGGCTGAACGGGCCAGAAGCCTGGGTGCTGTCTTACCGCCTCTTCCTCTCTCCCTGCATTACATCTGCTGGAGAGACTCAGATTCTATTCTCTCTCCCCTGGATTCCTTCATCTACCTCCTGGCCTCTTCTGCCACACTTGCTCTGCATTCCGTCCCCAGCCCAGCAGCCCAGAAGTCACAGCTCTTCTGGGCTTAGAAATCTCCTGAGGCTCTGTGTTCACTCAGGGAACAAGCCCACAGCCCTCCTGGGCCACTCTGGCCTTCTTGAGTCTTCCCTCCTCTGGCTTCCACACTGACTTCACACTCTTTCCCAGAAGAACAGTCTGAAGACGTCAGCACAGCCTCAAGATGCTAGTTCGGACGTCCCGAGGCGCCCCTGTCTCAGCGGGCATCTCACACCTCCTGGGCACTTCTTCCTTTTCGGCATTCTACTGTGGACTTCCTCTCGGGTCTGCTGCTTGTCACCTGCTTCCCAGCTGCACCCAGACCACGTCCCCACTGGGTCGAAATGTGTCCTTTGTTTAGTGCAGTTGGTCGTCCCCCCCCCCCCCGCCCCAAGTCAGCTGAGAGAGAGGAGTTGTGGGGGGAAGCAGGGAGGAAGGGAGGGAGGGTCATTCCTGAGGTAGAGCGCATAAGCCTTTGCACAGGCTCTCACTCGTGACAATGAGCCTGTCCCCACAACTCTAATGTCTGGGTCTCAGGGTACTGAACTCCCTCCAGCCTATAAGTCCCAAGGAGCACTTGTTCCGTTGCCTGGTTATTTCAAAGGTGAGTCCTTGGTCCTTGAACTGGAACAGTTCAAGGCTCAATTGATGGGTGCAATGAAAGAAGCCATTGAGAAGTCAGCAGTCAGCTCATAGGGTGGGTGACAGCTTGTTTGGGCTGCTAGGGCCTCGTTCCTGCCCATTCAGACCCTCTTAGTTCAGCACCAGGGCCAGCGCTAGGTACCGAGGTCTAAGGAGGCGTAGTCTAGACTCTGAGGAACCTACTGGATATGGCCTGGTTAAAAGGCTTGTGTTGAAGGATCCCCCTGTAACCTTACCCAATCCCAGGCAGATCCAAAGGCCATCAGGAAGATGGGTCAAGCCTCATCAACACTTGGTAATTTGACCTCATAACCACTTCATACCTTTCCCTAGCAGACAGGATTGGGAAGGGTGGCTCCTTCGGAGCAGGGTCCAGACCAAGGAACCATGACCCTGGAGACCCCTTTCCAGAGAGAAGCTGGCACCCCACAGCCTCTGCCTCAGCCAGAAGGGGCAGCAGCTTTCTTATCTTGCTTGCTGCACAGCCCCATCTTCCTGCCACGCCTGGGCTCCTTCCAGCTCTCAGCTGAGCGCCTATGCTTCTATTTTTAAATGGAACTAGCAGAGCTGAATCCACCTCCACAGATAACTGGAGTTGCATCGGCTTTATAGATTTCTCAGGGAGGACGGACATCTGTCCCATTCATCCTCTCTACTTCCCTTGTCCTCCCCAGCCAGATTCTCCACCTTTTCTCTCCCCAGGAGCAGATGGAGGGGCTCCTTCCTCTCTGTGTAGCCCTGGCCATCCTGGAACATGATCTGTAGACCAGGCTGGCCTTGAACTCAGAGGTTTGCCTATCTCTGCCTCCTGAATGCTGGGATTAAAGGCATGCACCATCACCACAAGGTTCTTAGGTGGGTCTTTAAGGATGTATAGGCAGGTCCTGGTGGCACAGGCCTGTAATCCAGCTATTTGGGAGGCTGAGGCAGGAGGATCACAAGTTTAAGGCCAGCCTGGTCTACTTAGTGAGACCCTGTTTCAAGATACAAAAGTAAAAGCAGGACTGGAATCCTGCTGCTGGGGAGATGGCTCAGTGGTTAAGAGCACTGGTTGCTCTTTCAGAGGACCTGATTCAAGTGCCCTCACCCATGCGGTGGCTCACAGCTGTCTGTGAACTCCAATCCCAAGGGATCTGACGCCCTCTTCTGGCTGCTGCAGGCACACTAGTGGTACACAGATACACATGCAGGCAACATGTCCATATACATAAATAACTGAAATAGTTTTAAAAGATGTGAATGAGCGGTATAGCCTTTGTGTCTGGATATAGATGAGGCCCTGGGTTCACTCTCAAGCATAAAGAAACAAAAACAAAACCCCAGCATACAGTGGGGAAGGGGATGGTGAGGGAATTGGAGAATAAGGGGGAAGGGGTGGAGCAGCAGGGGGCTCCAGCATGCTGCCCCAGGCTGCTCAGGAATATGAGAAGTCAGACCCACCGAAGGCAACCAGGCCGGCAGGCACAGTGCTGTGAGCTATGCCCATGTGTCCTCTCCAGGCACCCAGATGTGTTAGCCATGTCCCCGAACATTCAGGTTCTTCTCCAGTCACATCCTCTAGGAACAGCAGAGTCGGGCATCTGCTGGCCCCACATGTTCCTTTGTACTTCTCTAAGCAATATGTGCACCTTAATATACAGTTGTTTCCCGGTACCTCAGGGCGTGGATCCAGGGCTCACCGAGGAGCCCAGCATCTGAGGATGTGAAATGACACAGTGTTTGCCCAGCCTCTGCTCTTCCTCCTACACACTCATCTCTAGATGATCACTTACATTGTCTGCTGTTGCGTAAGCACGGTGTGAACCGCGTCTACCCAGGCCTGCTAGGGAGTAGTCAACGATAAGGGGGAAAAGTCCTGTGCAATCAACAGAACTCCAGTTCTTTATGGAGACAGAACTCGGGGCCCTGCGCATAGACAGCAAGCATTCCTCCACTGAGCTACATCCCCAGCCCTGTTTCTATTCGTTTGTTCTTTCTTAAGACAGAGGCATCGAGTAGTGGTGGCGCACTCCCGAGGCAGAGCCAGGCGGATCTCTGAGTTCGAGGCCAGCCTGGTCTACAGAGTGAGATCCAGGACAGCCATTGCTACACAGAGAAAGCCTGTCTCAAAAAACAAAAAAACAAAAAACAAAACAAACAAACAAAACAAAACAAAAAGACAGGGTCTCACTAAGCAGCCCTGGCTGGCCTGGAACTCGTGATGTCGTCCACATCCCACAGAGCTCCACCCGACTCTGCCTCTCTATTGTTGGGATTAAAGATATGTGCCTGATTTGTACCTGATACTTGCTTTGAGCCATTGTTGGTTGGTTTTTTGTGTGTGGACCTTGGGGAATAGGCTGACTGCGTGGAATTCTGAAAGGATCCTTTGGTTTTGCACTAATAGTGTCACACTGTGTGTGTGTGTGTGTGTGTGTGTGTGTGTGTGTCACACCCCCTCACACTGCTCGCTAACCCTTTGTGTCATGGGTGCTTACATCCCCCTTCCCATGGCTGTATGTTATCCTATAGAGTAAGTACAGCACAAATGACGGAAAGCAAGCGGAGCTTTCTAGAGGCGGACCGCTGCTCAGTCACTTACTACCCATGTGACTTTGGATATATTCTGGAACCTTCTCTGTGCCTTTGCACACCCACCTGGAAAAGGTTTAAGAATGGACTCTTCTTAGAGCAGGAGTTATGAGAGTCTGAAGGCTCACAGCAAAGATGGAGATCTGGCTTGGTGGTTAGCATGCATGAGGCTCTGTTTGCCTTTTCTCACAACACACACACACACTCCCCACACCACACCACACACCCCACATACACACATCACACACCACACACACACACCACACACACACACACCACACACACACACACACACCACACCACATACACACACACACCACACCACACACCACACTCATACACCACACCATATACACACACACACACATACACACACACACACACCACACACCACATACACATATCACACACCACACCACACACCACACTCATACACCACACCACATACACACACACACATACACACCACACACACACACACCACACACACACACACACACACACAGTTCATGGCTTTTTGTTTAAGTGGACCTCTCAGGAAGGTGTCAGTGAGATCGGAGCCTCTGACAGCTCACAATGGCTCTTCCTGTCATCCCCTTCTTAGCCTTCACATCGAGGAATAAGATGGGTCATGTGCATGGCGCCGCCATCCTATATGTCTGGTGGTGATCCTGATACAGGGGCCACTGGAAAGAGGTCCCATGCATACAGCAGAAAGCCACGTGGACCAGGAAATAGGTTAGGAACAAGCTTAGGTTCTCAGACTGCCCAGAGCTCAGGGCTGCTGGACTCCTCTACTGGCCACCTGTCGAAAGAGGCTGGAGGACAAGCAGGGCATCGTCCAAGCCCAGGCTTCCTGGGAATTCTAGCCAGGCCTAGGAAGCAACATCCTGAGGATGTGACAGTGGGTGGAGGCTCACCGAGTGCAGCGGGGACTTGGGTGTGTTGCACAGGCACCCATTGACCTCTCACACCTCATGGAGGCAGTTAGGTATATGCCGGAGCACGTGAAGGGGCCGGACCCACAGACCCAAAGCTGCAGGATCTCCAGAACACAAGGTAACACAGGATATCCAAGGAACCCCAGTGAGCCCAGTACTGATAGTGCAGCAGAAGCCAGAGGCCTGGAACCAGACCAACGACTCCCTGCAATGAACACTTGCAAGTAAAGATGCATGGACCAAAGGGTGAACTGTGTGGCTCACCGGGCCACACTACAGCTTCCATGCTGAGATTTTTTTTTGTGTGTTTTGTTGTTGTTGTTGTTTTTACTTTCAAATTTTGTTTTGTTTTGGGAGAGGTTGCAAAGGTAGAGGGCAGAAGCAGAAGCAAGGGGACAGGGAGATGAGTGGGATTAGGATGCTTGATGTGAAATCCACAAAGAATCATAAAAAAGTTTAAAAAAAGAGAAAAAGAAAAGGTCTTTGAAAGAAGTGACGCCCGAGCTAAGTCAAAGGTGACTGGGAGTTAGTAGGGGAACAAAGACGGGCAATCTGTCTATCCCAGGCAAGAGGACCTACAATGTGTGTGACCCAAGGGGTGGGTGGGTGCGTTAGTCAGGGTCTGTAGAGGAAGAGAACTGACAGAATGAGCTGTATATACACAAGGGGAATTCACAGAAAGACTTAGAGGCAGGCTGGGCAGTGGTGGCGCACGCCTTTAGTCCCAGCACTTGGGAGGCAGAGCCAGGCGGATCTCTGTGAGTTCGAGGCCAGCTTGGTTTACAGAGTGAGATCCAGGACAGGCACCAAAACTACACAGAGAAACCCTGTCTCAAAAAGCCGAATAAATAAATAAATAAATAAATAAATAAATAAATAAATAAATAAATAAATAAAATACAAAATAAAAGACTTACAGGCTGTGGTCCAGCTGGTCCAACAATGTCTTCCTCTCAACAGAAAGTCCAAGAAACCCGTAGCTGTTCAGGCCACGAGGCTAGAAGTCTGCGCTGGTCTTTAGCGTACGTTGCAGTTCCAAAGAAGCAGGCTGTAACGCCAGCGAAGGAACGGACCTGCCAGTGAGAGCAAGGGCAAGCAGGCAAAGAGCAGGGCTTCCTTCCTCCATGTCCGGTACGCGGGGTGCCAAGAGAAGGTGTGGCCCCGATTTAGGTGAGTCTTCCCACCGCAAATGAGCCAATCAAGAAAAACCCCTCCCAGGTGTGCCCAGCTGTGTGGGCTTTCTGTTTAGTTCAAGATGTAGTCAAACTGACAGCCGAGAATAGCCATCACAAGTCCACCCCTTGACACACACTCGTATCTCCTTATGTCAAATGCAAACAATAACCAGGCCATAATTATGCCTAACAGAACATAATTACCCCACGTAGAACCTCAAACACTTTATGCATTTTAGAACAGGTGGCAATGTTGCTTGAGGGACATTCTTTTAGTGTCTCATAACTTAAATATGAGAGGCGCTGATAGTGCCTCAATTAATGTTACATCACATGATAAAGTAATCAAGGAAAGAAAACAGATGTCTGCACAAACACATTCTTAACAAAATACGACAGAAACACACATGTGAATTTAATCTTCGTTTCTGCAACTGGTCACGTGGCCTTGGCTGGTATTTGTAACTACCTTCCTCTACTACCCATTCTGTATTTCCTCCACCCTCAGCAAGCACCTCCCCAGGTCTTGGCTCTGTGTCAGCCTGACTGTATTGGATTGTCGTAGTTTTAATCACAGGATGTAATAACTTCAAGAGATGCCCTCAAGTATCTCCTGCAGTCCAGATGTAATTTTCCTTATCTCCATTGCGAAGCAATCCAATTTCCCCATGGTAATTTGGATCAATCAGTCCTCCTGGCACTGTTACTCCCTAGCCTGTTGGCTTAGGCCTCAGAAGCCCCAAGTGGCCAGTGCTAAGTCTGAGTTTCCAGTTCAATGAAACGTTTGCTGTATCTCCAGGCTGAGCACTCCCCACTCTGGAACCCAAACTCGGCAGAATTTAAGATCTCTGGAACAGAAAGCAAAAATGTTCCTAGTGTGTCAGTAGGGGTGACAGTGAGTGGACCGGTCCCCTTTCCACCCTTGGGTAAAGTTTGCGACAATCAGCTGTCTTTCTCCATGATCCGTTTGTCTTCAGCTCAGGTCAAAGAGGAAGGTTAGAGGGAGATGTGGTGGGAACCCCTCCCACCCCCCACCCCACCCCTGCATCTTTCAAGTCTCGACTGTGACACTCTTCTGCAATCCCTCCAGGGACGCGATACTGTTTTTGGTTCGCTGTTTCCCCTGGTAAAGATAACTACAAAGACCTTCCATCTGGCTTTTCTAACCATAATAAGCCTCACTCCACAGGTCAGGAAACCAGAGTGGAAATTCTGCTAATTTCTAAGTATACCAATTATACTTTCTGGCACTGGGGAAATGACCACAGGATGAGTTCTGTGACCCACTGGACCTACTGTGAGTCGGACGGACTTCAACCAGAACTCCATTAATCATCTGACCTCCGTAAACTCCTACTTTAACTGGAGGGCCACAGTGTTTCTTGGGGTCTCCTGGAATTAGAATACATTCAGAACCAGGATCCAGCAGACCCAGAAAGTCCAGTTGTTTCCTTCCCCCCAGGGTACAGACACCCTTGTAAAAGGCCATGGGTCCCGAACAATTGGGGAAAGGCTGACAGTACAACTCTTAGGTATTACATCACGGTCCTTCCTCAGGGGAACCTGCCTGCCCTTCAGTCAAGGGGTTCTGGGCCTGAACACTGGCTCAAGTCTAAAATCAATTCACAGGCCAAGACTCCCTTTTCCCATGATCCAGTGTAGTCTTTCTTTCATTTGTTTAAGAATTGTTTCCAGCCAGGCAGTGGTGGCGCACACCTTTAATCCCAGCACTCAGGAGGCAGAGTCAGGCGGATCTCTGTGAGGCCAGCCTGGTCTACAGAGTGAGTTCCAGGACAGGCACCAAAATTACACAGAGAAACCCTGTCTCGGGGGGGGGGGGGGGGGGGGAGAAAGGAATTGTTTCCGCTTATACAGATCAAGCAAAAATGCAGTCGGCTTCCTATCTGTTACATGCTTGGAAACACCATGACTGACTTGCCACTGCCAAAGGTCCATACAGGTCATGCTACTACATACATACATACATACACATACATACATATACATACATACATACATACATACACATACATACATACATACATATGCTCACTTTGCTTGTGCTGCTCATTACAGGTCAGGCCATTATGGACATTGCTTTGCCTATACCGTTCATTACGGTAACTACAATCACCTTGCCGGTAGCATTCAGTAATGCCACCAGACCGCTGCTACTTTGGGGCCCAATAAACCCATTGAATTCAATCACCCAATAGCATCTCTGACCTTAAGGTCCAGCCCAAGAAAAGGGCAACTACAAAGCTCTTCAGAGATGTGTTTGCCCCCTCACCATTTTGCATCTTACAGGATTAGTGAAGGGCATGTCTTCCAGGCCTTCCCACTTCAGAGGATTAGGTTTTACACAAAGTACTCACTCTAGCATCATGGTTCCCCTGAGTCTGAAAATCCCTTCATCACTGTTGTGGGATATTCACCAGAGAAGACTGCTTGGACATGGGTCTAAGCCAATAGAACGTCTTTATTAGCCAGCCAGCAACTACACTGGGTGTTTTAGATCCCAGTGTAGCCCTGAGCCTTTCTCAGGGTGAGTTTGTGGGCACAAAAACCATGTTCTGGGTTGACACTTCAGTTAGCAAGAACAATTAGCCTGGCTTTCAAAAGCGTCTTCCTTCTGCATCCTCTGTACAGGTTGCCTTGCCTGGTGTGGCCCAGATTTGGGGTGGGTCCTCCAACCTCAGATGGTCCAATCAAGAAAAATCCCTCACAGGTGTGCCCAGCTTGGGTCTTTCGTTAACCCCAGATGGACTCAGGCTGACTACAAAGAATAGCCATCATGGCAGAGACATGGATGCAGGGACCACACGGGTGAGCAAAGCTGGGGCTCAGGTGACCAACGGAACCTTTGTAGGACACTGATACAGAAAGTGGCCTGGAACTGTGACAATGCATTCTGAGTCCTGCCCCCAGGTCCCGAGAGCCCAGGTTTCCATGTCTGGACTTAGAGAATGCACCTGAAAAGCATTAGCTTGACCAGGGCGCTTGGCAGAGCTGTGCCTGATGATGTTAGCATTCTCTCTGTTTACTCCCTTGTGCTCTCATCCAAGTCATTAGAACCCATTTGATGAGAGCCGAAGGCAGCCGAAGGCCCACGTAGATGCCCATGCCCTCTTCACTGAGGGTGGGTAACGAGGAAAGAGCCAGCATGTGGGCAGCATATTTATGTCCATTAAGAGACAGCATTCAGCTAGGTATGGTGGTGCATGCCTGCAATCCTGGCACTTGGAATCTGGAGATAGGAAGAGCAGGAGTTCAAGGTCATCCTCTGCCATGTAGCAAGTTCAAGGCCAGATGGATGCCTGCGATACAAGACCTGTGTCCCAATCAGAAGATGCCTTTGAATGGCATCATGCCCAGTCAACCTCCAAGCAGAGGTTGTCTTTTCTCGCTAGTGTCGGAACCACCTGGACGGGCTGGTTATGCTGACTCATAAATAACCTCCAACCCTCCCAGATTAAAACCACAATGGTTTATTTGTTCTAACCCTTCATGTTTATGTTGATCAGCTAGCCTCTTTCCGCAGCCAGACACTCCAAGTCCCAGGTACTTCCTGGGCTGAGCCAGTGGTCCTGTGTCTCTTTCTGCATGGCTTCCGTCCCAGAACCCTAACTGGAGGCGATGAAGAAATGACAGGAACATCTGATGGAGAAGCCCCAGCATCCCAGAAACGCGGTATGCTTGTATACACAGCTGCACAGGGCGGCGGGGTTGTTACACAGGGATTACTACATGAAGAGGCGAGGTGACTGCACACAGCTCAACAAGGAGAAGCAGTCCTCAGGCCGTACACATGGGAGTCGGGGGAGAGAAAGTTTAGGGGGGCACTGGCTGCACACGCTGTCACTATTTTCACCTGGGCCCAAGGAAGGCTTCGCCACCCCTCCGAGCCTCACCTGGGGAAGGCTTTGGCACTCCCGAGAGGCTAAGGCATTTGGGTCCTTGACATGGCCATGGCCATCTGGAGTGCGCGCACTCACTGAAGGCTCCACTTGCTCCCTGCAGTGTGGAGGCTCTGATGAGAGTCCGTCTAATCAGCCGACACAAACTCTGCCAAGTTGAGACCCACACACTGCTTCCCGTCTCACTCACCAGAGCTGCTGGCTCAGCCCCAGCCAGCCCAAGAGGAGTGCCAGGTCATATGCCTGAGAGGCAGCACTCCAAGGACATCAATAACAATCCCAGTCCCCAAGGACCTGAAAACTTAAAAACTTCCCTTTCTGTCTAAGCATCTTCAGAGTCTGGTTTGAATTATTTGTGATTCAATAATTTTACTTTACTAGGTTCAAAACGATAGAGAGGAGAAAACCCCTATCCACTTGAACAGCAAGAAACAGCTTGTGGGGAAATGGTGCAAACTGAGGATTATTCTTTTGTTGACATTTTATGTATTTTTGTTTTATGTTTATGGATGTGTATTCATGTGCCTGCAGTGTCTGAGAAGGCCAGAAGATGGCGTCAGATTCCCTAAGAATCTGAGACTGGAGTTAGAGATGTTCATGAACCACCATGTGAGTGCTGGGAACCGAACCAGGTTCCTCTGGAAGAGCAGTCGGCGCTCCTAACCACTGAGCCATCTCTCTAGCCCCAAATGACAACTTATTCTTATCTGCTTAATAATACCATAAAGTCTTTTTTCCTCCCTTCTCCCCTCCCTCTCTCTCCTTCCCTCTTCCTCCTCCTCTTCCCTTTTTTGAGATAGGTCTCACACTATAGCCCTGGCTGGCCTTGAACTCTCAGCAATCCTGCCTCTGCCTCTCTAGTGATGGGACTACAGGCACAAGCAAACAGGAGCAATGTCTGGCTCTGACACCATGATATTTCTTTACTAAACCGAAGACTGGGAAGACTGTATTTGTTTACGGTCACTCTGTGATTCTATGCTCTTATTTGAATACCCAATGACACCTGTATTCCCAGAGACTTGGGAGGCTGAGGTTGAGAGGATCCTGTGCCTAGTTGTTTGAGGCCAGCCTTGGCAACATGTGATATCCCCCCCTCACCACCACCACACCTCCCCAGTTAGGCATGGTGGCAATCCCCACACTTGGGAGGAGAGGCTGGAAGATTAGGGATTCATGGTTACCCTTGGCTACACAGTGAGTTCAAGGCCCATCCGGCCTATGTGAGACCTTGTCTTTTTTGTTTTTCAAAGATGTCCTTTATTATTTATTTGCTATGTGTACGTCTGTGTGTGAGTATGTGTACATGATACGGTGCCTTTGGAAGCCAAGAGGGCGTCAGATCTCCTATACAAGCAGTTCTGAGCTGCCTGCCGGGGGTGGGAGAGCTGAGCTCAGGTCCTCCAGGAGAGCAGCGAGTGAGTGATTTTAACCACTGAGTCATCTCTTCAGACCCCAAGATCATGCCTTCAAAGCGGGGTGTGTGTGTGTGTGTGTGTGTGTGTGTGTGTGTGTGTGTGTGTGTGAAATCATTTTGAAACATGGATCCTGGGTTCTGTTTACTTATTGGGAACCCACTGGGATACATCACTTTACCCACTGGGATACATCACTTTACCCACTGGGATACATGGCTTTTCTTGAATGTTTGGTGAGGATTATGTCATGACTTCTCTACTTTGAGATTAGTTATTATTCTTGGTTTTTAAAATTATTTATTTATTTATTAAAGATTTATTTATTTATTATGTATACAGGAGAGGGTGTCAGATCTCATTACAGATGGTTGTGAGCCACCATGTAGGTGCTGGGAATTGAACTCAGTACCTCCGGAAGAGCAGTTGGTGCTCTTAACCTCTGAGCCATCTCTCCAGCCCCTATTCTTGTTTTATATAGGAGAAAAAACAAGACCCAGGGAGGGTAAGTAACTTAGTCAAAGTCACACAGCCAGCGAGTCCCATGTTGTATTGTGTCCCAATATTGATTGCTAGAGACAAGGCCCTCATCTGGAACAGTTCTGTGCTGCCCCCTAGGGGCAGCAGAGTCACCTGGAGGTTAAGGAAGGGCATCTGGAATTCTCCTGGCTGTAGAGGCAGCTCTGACTGCTAATGTGTTGACATTACAGAGGTCCCTCTGGGGTTCTACCCACTGAACTTGGCTGCTAGCTCAGGCAAGCCAGCCTGGAACTAGGTTTTCAAGTCCTTGGAGTTGAAACATTATTTACTGAGCACGTGTGCATGGACCCTTGAGGCCCCTGAATTCTTCCCACCACTCAGAGCAGCTGTATTCACGTGCATACCACACTTGAACATATAACATATACACTCTAAATGCACGTGTGCACACACAACTCTCTCTCTCTCTCTCTCTCTCTCTCTCTCTCTCTCTCTCTCTCTCTCTCTCTCACACACACACACACACACACACACACACACACACCCTCTCCAAAACATCTATTATTCAGCTCAAAGCTGGAAATTCCCAGCCATTTGGTTTGTGTGTTTTTCTGTCTGGCCTCGCCCTTCTTAGGAATGCACACTGGAGCTACTCTAAGGGCAAAAGGCCTAAGGTGGTGGGAGAGCTGAGGCTGGCTACTGCCTAGGGTCCCTGATGCCCTGGGGAGGGGGGGTGCACCTGCTGCCGTAGGCTTTGAAACTCAGGCCACATAGCAAAGTCTGAATGTGAGATGGAAGCAAAGGGCGAGGAAGAGGGGGCTGCAGCTTGATGCTGAAAAGTCCAGGCCCACATTCCCGGGGGCTGAGTGCTGGAGGTCTGAGGGGGCTCAGGAGTCTGCACATTTAAGAATCCGGGGTGCATGCTTTCAGAAACAGTGCCAAGTTGGGCATGGTGGCACGTGTCCCAGCTCTTGGAAGGGTGAGGCGGGAGGGTAGACTATCTAGGCTTCATTCGTTCGGCAGGTAGCTCTGCCCTTTACGTCTGCTGGACTCCTTGCAGTGAGGTAAGTTGGGGGGAGGTCGGAGGAGAGCATCAAAGCCAGCCTGGGCCACACAGGCCGAGCTGGTCTCACAAACCAAAACAAAAGCCCTCAAAGCCTAATGACACGTTCCCTAAGACCTGAAATCTGGAGGAAGGCTTGGTCGAGTGCAGTACCCGCGGACTGGAGCAAGTCACACTTCTCCATACCTTTCCATGGGGATGATACACAGGGCCAGGTACTCTACCACTGAGCTGGCCCTCGGCCCAAGTTCACTTATCCGTGGCAAACTTTACTTGCACGATAAAGGTCACTACCACAAGAGTTTGGCATACAGCCTGGCATGTGGAAACTGTGAAGAAATGGTCGCTATCAGCATGACTGCATGGGGGTGCAGAATATCTGCCCTTTCAAACTTGGCATTGGTGGTAGGAATTGCTTCACCTGACTAAGTCTAGCTTGCTAACTGAAAGAGAAAATGCGAGGCCGCAGCGTTGCAAGGTCCCTGGGGAGCCCTGAACCGGGATCCAAGTTTCCCCACTCCCTTCCTCTTCCTGAACTTTTCGTAGGATGTTGTGCACACCTCCAGCAATGCCAGCCAAAAGCCCTTGTGGCCATGTCTTGCAGGGTGGGAAGGGCCTGGGACACCAGGCGGCAGTGGTTCCTTCTTGGATGTGGGAATCAGGTCAGTAGGATGAACGTCTAAAGAGCTCCCATCAGAGAGGAAGAGCTGACTGCGGCTTGCATGGAGGTGAGGAGGCAGCCCCTCTCCTTCAGGAACTCTAAGTCCCTGCTCCTGATGCAAATGGGTAGGAAACATTGGGGTGAGGGAGGCCCCAGAACCGAGGGAAGTGAAATCATGGTCTGTCTTTCCTTGATGTGTTTTTGATAGAGACAGGAGACCCGAGAAACATATCCTTACCCTGGGAAAAGCAAGAGGATGAGGATGACAGATGGAGCCGATGGAGCCCAAGAGCCTGGAGCACGAGAGTGAGAGACATTGAAATGCAAAAGTTGCGCAGCCTCTAACTCCCACCCTAACCTCGGCCTGGCACCATGAGGGAACACAGGCCCAGGGGGTCAGACCTTTCGGAGTCATTGAGAGAATATAGAAAAATGAATGTATGTGGCCAACTTGCTGAATTGAAATGCTGCCTCTAATTTTATTTTTAAAGAATGACTTAGTTTTATTTTATGTGCATGTGTGGGTGTGTGCATGTGTATGTTAGGTGCCTGTGGAGGCATCAGCTCCCCTGTGAGTTGCTCGAGGTGAATGCTGGGAACCAAACCTGTGTCTTCTATAAGAAGCAAGTGCTCATAACTGATTGCTTAGCTCCTTCTCCAGCTTCATGCTGCCTCTGATTTTAAGATGTTCTTGTTAGAAAGATGTTCTGATAGTTAATAACAACAGAATATGTAATCCTAACTACTCAAGAGGTTGAGGCAAGAGGATTGTAAGACCTGCCTGGGCTACAGAATGAGTTCAAGGCCAGTGTGAGCAACTCAGACCATGCCTCAAAACAAAATGTTGGAAAAAGCTGAGGGTGCAGATCAGGAGTACCACACCTGCTTAGCATTCTTGAGGCCCTGGGTCTTGGTACTACTTCAAAAATAAAGATAAGTAAATAAATATATAAAATGAAGAGAGGAAGGACCCTGCTTTAAAAAGATATCTATCTTAGAAGTCACGAAAGACACCAATAGGCTGAACTTGACCCGTGGCACCTTTGGGCTGTTCTCAACCTGTACAACAGCTCAGACTTTGGTCATATCTATGAACTTCCTGGTTTCTTGAGAAGAGTCTCTCTCTCTCTCTCTCTCTCTCTCTCTCTCTCTCTCTCTCACACACACACACACACACACACACACACACACACACACACACACACACCAAGAATGAGTAGAGACACTATAGAGGAAAATGTGGACACCAGACAAGTGGCCTCATTATCAGGGGTACCTAGGTGGTGGTTCGTGGGACACTGAGTAGGACCCACAGGAATCCTGAGTCTTGCCAGACCAAGAGACCAGTCACACCTACATGCATAGAGGCCCAGAGAGGTGAAGGCATTGGCTCACCATTACACAGCATGGCAGCACCAAGCTAGTCCAGGGCCTAGTTCTCCTTATTCCCATCTGCAGCACCTTCTATAAAAATCCCTGCCCCTGGTGTGAATGAGCTAGAGACAGGGTCTCAGAACTTGCCCCCTCTCCTGCCCCTCCCCCTCCCACTGCCCCCATTCCTACCCCTCCCCAGGCCTGCCCCACAGAAAGCACCCTTATTTGATTCACAAGACTTTAAAATTTTATTAGTAAAATACAAAATGGCACAGACATTGGTAATGATGCTCGAAAAAGCCAAAGGATTAACCAACTCCTTCCAAAGTCCTCCCCAGATCGTCTTGGCTCTTATCCTGCTAGGGAGAACCCACAAAGTCCGACAAGGGGACCGCATGTCCCAGCAGCTTTCTCAATAGGGAAGGGGGCGTCCCAATCCTGGAAGGCTCCCCACTGAAGGAGCCAGGACAAAGTGCACTCAGGCTGCTGCTCCTCCAGCCCACAGTTAATACCCTGGAGCCAGACTAGAGTCTGCCACAAGCTTCCCAGGACGGAGGGTCACCAAGGGGCTGGCTTCTTTACTCTGGGACAGAGCCAACTCTTCTGAGCTTCCTGTCAGGGAAGGAGTCACTGGGTGAAGCCCACCCATGGGAGGCTGGGAAGGTAAAGGGTTGGGGCTATTAGGAGCAGGGTTGGGTGAGCTGCCACCAGGGGCCCTGAGGGGCGAGGTCTGCAAGTCCAGCTCCAGCTGGGGGCGCTGCCCAACTCTTCTCTGCCGGGCATGCTGGAGGCTTCATCAGTCACTCTGTGCCCAGGACAGAGTCTCTTCCAGGGATTTTCACAGGGCTCTTGGAGAATGTTATGGGAGTCCCGGCCCTGCCTGTGGTGGCGCAAAGGTTGGCATGAACAGTGCTTTCAGAGTTGAGAGGGGACCCAGCCTCCTAACCACCTGGGCTGTGCACGCCCATGTGCAGGTCCCTAAACTTCAATCAGGTGTGTGGCTGCTCCAGGTGCTTACCCGGGACTCCCCGCTTCCCAGGCGCGCTCGTCATCCTCTTCCTTCTGTGGCTTGTGCTTCAGGCTGGGCAGACCTGTGGCTGTAATCTTGGTGAGTGGGCTAGGGGTGCCTAGTGAGGACACAGAGGGGCCTTCTGAGTTTAGCCTCTGTTTCTGCAAGTCCCTACCCAACTCAGCCCCCATGTGGGAGCCCACAGGGCAGGACGTGAATCTCAAGTGGCCAGCCCTCGGAGTCACAGGGTGCAAAGGTGTCTGTCAGTCCAGTGGGATGGCAGTGACTATCAGTGTTGCTAGGGCCGGGGTTGCATCCAGGGATGGGGACAAGGATCTCAGAGAAAGTGACGATATCAGGGCCGGGGGATATTGCCATCTCTGGGCCACGCTTCTTTTGCCGATGGGGCACCTCGTTGTGCAGGGAGCTGCGTGGGGACTAGACCCTGCCTTCAGGTGCAGCATGCCCTCACAGCACAATCTGGAGGGATGCATCAAAGCCCCACACAAGCTCATCTCCCTTCCCAGAGAGCTCCAGGAAACACAGCGTTAACCTCATGCAGGAAAGGACACAACACGGTGTGGATGGTGGTGGTGGTGGTGGTGTGCTCTGTACAGGGGACAGGGAGAGATAGCACCGTGGCTGGCCAGAGAGGGGGCGGGGCTGGCAACCGCAGCAAACCCAGGAGCCGTGAGGAGGTCAGGGGGACAGGCAGATGGGCCTGACCTGCTGCTTGTGAGATGGACGGACCACGGTGCTCACAGGAAACAGGTGTCATGGGGGCTGGGAATTCAATAAATAATTGTTCACTAGGGGTTGGGATGTCAAGGGCCCCTCCAACCAGCCGGCAGCAGAGGAGTCTCTCAAATATAGGTAGGCTGGAAGGCCACCTGCTGTGTCTGATGAGTGGGGGACGGTAAAAGGTAGCCTCCAGGGCCACATCTGGGGGCTCGGAGCACGTGGCTCCTGGAGGACCCAGCCTCCCCATTCCCATTGCCCCAGCTTGGGTGAAGGTGGGTATGAGGATGGGGGTCCCCAGACAGCTGTCTGAATCAAACTAGGGACACAGGCAGGCAGGCAGCTCACACCGGCACCAGGACGTATGAGTTACTGCCACAGCTCCGGGGGACGTATCGGAGGCTTTCCACCATCTCCCCTGCCATTTTGCGGGGACAGCCCTGGAGGCTCTGGTAGGCAAACATGGCCACCCCCAGACAAAAGAGTAGACCCAGGAAGGCCAGCAGCCCCACTGCCTGCCTACGGGTGGCTGCCTCGGTGTCAGGGACAGGAGTGATAAATACGCTCCGTTTCTGGGGAGCCGAACTGGCAGGGATGGGCTCCTTTGACTTGGGAAGCCAGCTACCCGAAGGTGTCAGCTCCTGGCTGGGGGTCCCTTCAGAGGAGGCGGGGGCCTCTGAGGGGTGGACTGTGTTGCCAGGCCTCCTGTCCTGGAAATCATCAGTATGAGCTTGGCTTGTCTCCTCAGGCCCTAAGGACTCCTCAGGCCCTAGACTGGGGCTCTGTCCCTGGACCCACGTGGGCTGGACTTCAGACCCAACATTCTCCTCCGGGGTTGCATGGAAAGTGGTGGGCGCCTGGGTGGATGGAACTGTAGTGGATGGGGCCTCAGTAGATTTCTCCTCAACCTGGAGTCTAGATTCAGGTCGGTAGATAGCAGAACTCTGCGAAATGGTGGTAGGGATGGTAGCCTTCTCAAAAATCCCAGTGCTTTGAGGCTTGGTCACAACAAGCCCTGCATCCCGAGCCTTGGAAGTTAAGGATGATGGTCCAGTCACTGCTGCTGGCGGCGGCTCGGAAGTCCCCATTGGACTCTGGGCCTCCTGGGAAATAGCAGTCGGCTCCAAAGGAAGGCCTTTCACTGTGGCTTTGGGCTCTGCCGGTAAAGACGGGGACGGTCCCCTGGTGGGCAGAGTGACCCCAGATGTCATATTAACCAACTTCTCAAACTTGCCAACGTTTTGAGTCGGGGTAGTGGCCTGGCGGTCCAGGTACGTCATGGCTTCTTGGACCCATTGCTCCTTTGTGTCAGCACAGAAGTTTCTGTGCTGTTTCGTCTCCAAGCTACAAGGAAGACAGGGGGGGCTGGTGACACCCAGATTCTAGACGGCCAGGCTGGGGTGGTGTGGGGCACTGCCCACATACCCTGCAGGGAAGCTGTCCCGACTGACTAGCATGAGGTGTCGGACCCCTCCATCCCCTCTGTCTCCCAGCCCTGGGCTGAGACATGAATGCCTGTGGTCTGGAGGGGAACCCACCGCCTCAGAACGGGTATTCTCAGCCTGAGGGACTTCCCCTTTCAAAACCAGGAAAGCCCCCAGGCAAATGGGAACCCTACTTCTGTGTTATCGTGAAGCAAAATAAAGGGTAAGCCACTACCTAGAGAAAGCATCTGAGTCAGAGCAGGCATCGTAAAATTCAGGAATAATTACAGGGTCAATAGCCACATCATTACCATCAAGGCAAGCAGTTCTGGACTCTGATAACCTGGCTGCCATAGGTGTTCTTGGACACCAGTATGTGACAAGGGCGGGTTTCCTGGCTCTGAAAAGATCCTGTGCATAAGTTCTCTGTCTCGTGGTGATGGCTGCTCTCTGAACCCCAACTTCCTCCTCAGGGTTTTGTCCTCAGGCTGAAGCTGCTTCTCAGAGCCAAAGCCCAACAGTATCCTCACTAGGATCTCGAATGTGGTCTACATCTAGAGCCTCCCGTGAAGCTGTGCGTGGCTGCTTTGTCCCAACAGCAGCTCAGAGCTGACTGTCATTCCACGCTACAGCCTCTGCAGGTCATGCCGGGTCTGCACCGCAGTCAGCCAGCACGCTAACCCCATTTAACCAGTGGGAAGATGAGGCTGATAGAGATAAAGAAGTGTGCCCAGCTGGGGTATGCTGGAAGCCATGGCACTCCCAAGGGTGCCATGGTCCCCTCTTCCTCTCTCCTTAGAAGACGGAGGCAGGTATTTGGGGGGGAGGGGTCTCTGGAAGAGGCAATCTGTGGTGGGAAGCAGAGAGGGCAGGCAGGAATGCATTTGGAACCTCACTCCTTGAGGGAGCTGTCTAGGGGACAGGAAGCGCTGGACTTCCGCTAGCAGAGCCTGAGTTCAAAAGGACTCTGGTCATTTCCTGCATGGCTAAGGTTGCTCAGGGGGCCACCGTTGGTCCTGGGGAAGATTCAGACTGAGCAAATGGGCAATACTCACCATGTGCTCCAGACAGAACGAGGGACCAACCTGACCAGGTAGAAAATGACTGACTGGCCTGTTTCCTGCCCAGAGGGGAATGCTGGGAACTCTCCCGTCGCTTGGTGGCAGCCACTCTCATGCCTTCCAAGGGCTTAGCCAACCACTTCAGTTCCTCCATCTCCTCTCACCCTCTTGCTACCCATCTCCCAGATAGGGCAACTGAGGTGTAAAGGTAGGAAGTGACCAAGGCCCCTGGCTGACCTACTGGAGTCTGGATCCTGCTCTGGTAGGCCACTCGTTCAACCTCCTCCATGGGATCTAATGGGCTGAGGGCTGTGTAAACAGGACTCTGGCCTGAGAGGGAGCCCCGTCCCGGGTGCTGCCCTGGATCACAGTGGGCCACCCAGGAAGCCATTCCTCACCTCTGTTGTTGGGCACTGATCATAAGGTCAGTGAGGTAACTTGTGGGCCGGGAACAAGGGGGCACTTGCCAAGGCCTTTGGCAGGAAGCCCAGGATGAGGCAGTTAGGAGAGGGTTACAGATGTTACAGGACCTTCTGGGGCCCCGAGAGATACCTACATGATGGTGCTCCCACAGGATTCCTGATAGCGGAGGAGCAAATTCTTCGGGATTCGTGAGGTCATCTTCTGGCATATGTTCTTGCATTTCCCCACGCCGAGTTGTTGACCTGAGTCCACAGAGGCCCCCAGTCAGTAGGACCCCTGGGCATATCTGGTGTCCCCTCCCCATTCCAGCCTCTCCTGGCTATACTCCCAAGCCAGAGCCCTTGACCCACAGCTGACTCACCCTTGATAACCTGCCAGACAGCAAGAGTCTCTGCCTCTGGATTTGTTTTGGACTGATAAAAATAAACCTTTATTTATAAAGCTCCTTTTGTCTGGCACCTAGGAAGCATTTAATTTTGTTGTGGTCATTTTTCAAGTCATGGTCTGTCTATGTAGCCCTGGCTGTCCTGGACAGGACACTTCCAGCAGAGTGCCCTGTCATCTACTCATTAAGTAGACCAGGCTGGCCTCGAACTCACCAAGATCCACTTGCCTCGCCTCCCGAGTGCTGGGATTAAAGGTATGTGGCATGGTGCCCAGCCGGGAAGGGTTTAATTTTTAAAATGAAGTCATAGCAGAGGAGAGGAATCTAAGGGAGACACAGATCTGCCTATGGTCACCTGGCCTGCATGGTAAGGGAGTGACCTTGCCCAGTCCCATTCCCTGGCCCGTAGCCTTACCTGCCCTGTCCATCCCTGTCTTTGGCCCTATAAGTCATGTGCTTAGCCATCACCCTACACCTGCACCCTCCTCCTCCTCACACATGGATCAGGTAAGCTTGCCTGTCTGGAAATGGGGGGGTCACCTACTGAGCAGGTGCCCCTGAGTCCTGCAGAATGAGGTTGAGACAGGAAAGGCAGGGGGTGGGGCAGGATAGGGGCCCAGGGCATGCAGATAGCTATGCAGCAAAAGCCCCCAGACAGGGGTTTCTGAAGGGGTAAACCCCGTTATCTGACATAAACATTTGACATTTTTTGCATTCTCTTTTTGTCAATCCCCTTCTAAATCAGTGGTTCTCAACCTTCCTAATACAGTCAGTTCCTCATGCTGTGCTGACCCCCGCCCATAAAATCATTTTCGTTGCTACTTCATATCTGTAATTTTGCTACTGTTATGAATTGTAATGCAAATATCTGATATGCAGATGGTCTTAGGTGACCCCTGTGAAAGGGTCATTTGAGAACCACTGTTGTGAGTTTCCAGCAGAGTATCCTGTCATCTGAACCGTGTATACTTATGGAAAATGGGGAGAAAAAAAATGAAGAAGAGCGTGGATTCTAGATCTGGGTAAAGGCCATCAAGCATCTAGAACCCAAGACTCCCCAAGAAGTAGTGTGGCATGACCAAGCTGATCCGGTTCAGTCTTTAGGACCTGGGAGCCCAGTTGTTCCCCAGCTCCCACTAAAGCACACTGCTTGTGCACTAGTACTTACACACAAATGATGTGAAAACACTCTCCATCTTGCCAAGAATGGCCACGGGAGGCTGGAGGTGGAGCTCAGGGACACCGTGCTTGCCTAGTAGGCATGAGGCTGGTTGTCCTCAGCACAGTCCCTAAAAAAGAACTAGCCAAAGGCAAGCACACATCCGGACTTCCTAACCAACCCATCTGTCCACCTTGTGGGAAAGGAAGCTTGGGCTGTGGGTCTAAGCCAGGTCATCAAAGGTCAGCATTAGTAGCTACTAAATTCACTGGCTAAGTTACAATGCTTTCCCCACTTCCCCAAGAACCAGGATATGAAAGTCACAGTTCAGGGCTGGGGAGATGGTCAGCAGGTAAATGTTTGCCACAAGAGCTTGAGGACCTGGGTTGGATGCCCCAGAAACGGTGTAGAAGGCCAGGCATGGTGAGGAGGCAAAGACGAGCATCGCTGGAGCTCACCGGCCAGCCGGGAGAGAACCAGTGAGCTCCAGACCCCAGGGAAGAGACTGTCTCAAAAACCAGGTGGATAGTGGAGAGAGTTCCTGAGGAACAGTGCTGGGTTGATGTCTGGCCTACACACAGAGACACAGACACAACCCCCACCCAAATTATAGTACAGACTTGCCACCCTCCTCCATCCCCAGTGGACCTAAGAATAACTCAGCTGCACCCCCTCCCCCAAGTCCCTGTGGCAGCAGCTTGGTGGCCACTCCTGCCTGGGTCTCGCAGATACCTTCCTGAGAAAGCCCGGAGGTGACCTGAGTAAGAGGAAGAAAAGGAGAGCGTGTGGCAGGCAGGAGTAGGTCAGAGAGGACCCCACTGCCTGCATCTGCAAAGCTGTGCGGAGCCACAGAGCCGGCCTCGGCTGTGAGCCCTTCTGGGGGGAGCGGCACTTGGTTCTACCAGGACAGCCGCGTCACTGACAGGGGGAGGCCTTTCCCTTCTCCAGAACAAAGTCCTCATTTCTAGAAAAGGAGACAGTACTTCTGTGCAGCTAGCCATCTACTACTGTCCGCCCAATGAGTCGGGGGGATCAGACTGCATTGTGTCTGTCTCGCTGGCACCATGCATCTCTGCGCTGACCACGACCTGGGTATTCAGTAAATATTCATAAAATAAGGTAATATTTCAATCTGCTTGTCTCTCCTTTAGATCCACCCACTCACCAGCCCACCCATCCCTCTATGCACCCATTTACTTATCCATCCGTCATCCACCCATCTTTCTACCTCCTACTTCCTCCGTCCTCCTAGCTACCTTCTACTCATCCCCATCCATCCATCTGCCCTCCTGCTCATCTGTCACTCTTTCAAAGTCCCGCCCTCCCCATCAATGTCTTTTCACCCACTGCCTGTCACCAATCCACTCACCAGTCATCCATCCATCCATCCATCCATCCATTTTCTGAATCAGCCAGCACCCAGTTGAATTATTTCTGAGTCTATACACAGCTCGGAGCTCTCTTGTCTTTAACCCTGAGAGCTTCTTCCTGCAGATGCTGAAGTTCTTCGCAGTGATCACTGTTTACTGAGGTAACCAACAAATGCTGGCTCCTCCCTCTTGCCGTCCCTGAGCTATGAGGAACCGGGGGTGAGGGGTGTAAATGGGGCCTGTCTCTTTCTTCAGAGGGGCCCCAGATCTACAGGGAGGTAAGATGATGAGGACGAGAACCTCTCTGCTAGCACCTACTGTGCATCAGATCCTATGTTATCTGCTCCTCTCTGCTCCCCAAGCCCTGCCAAGGGCTCATAGCTATTCTCTTCTTACAGATGCAGAAGCTGAAGATCAGACAGGTTCAGTCACTTGCCCAGAACACAGTCTACTTTGTGGCAGAGCCGGTTTAATCCTGGTAAAGGATTCAATGTTCTGGCCATAAACAAGCATATTAGGATTTACAGGAATGTGAGATAACTTTCAAATATGAGTAATCAGGGGAGGCTTCCTGGAAGAAGTATGCCTTAGGTTGTCTCTAAGGAATCATAAGACACACTGGGTCCTAGGTGTGTGAGTAGAGGCTTGAGCCTTTACTCAGACACAACCCCCACCCAAATTATAGTACAGACTTGCCACCCTCCTCCATCCCCAGTGGACCTAAGAATAACTCAGCTGTACCCCCTCCCCTAAGTCCCTGTGGCAGCAGCTTGGTGGCCACTCCTGCCTGGGTCTCACAGATACCTTCCAGAGAAAGCCCTGAGGTGATCTGAGTAAGAGGAAGAAAAGGAGACTGTGTGGCAGGCAGGAGTAGGTCAGAGAGGACACCACTGCCTGCATCTGCAAGAGCCACAGAGCCAGCCTCGGCTGTGAGCTCTTCTGAGGGGAGCGGCACTTGTGGCTTTCTCAGGAAGGTATCTGTGAGACCCAGGCAGGAGTGGCCACCAAGCTGCTGTCACAAGGACTTGGGGGAGGGGATGCAGCTGAGTTATCTGGGCCCTTCCTTAATTTTCTCACCTTTAAAACGGACATGACAGTATGGAGTGACTAGAGACGAGATGTTTTTTAATGGCTGGAGCACTCTGCTCTTGGGGAAGCTTTTCTCAATGACCATACTGTTCACATTTCAGACCTGCTCATTCCTTGTTGTGGAGGCTGATGCATGGACTCTATGCCAGGAGCCAAAAATATTGGGACATCTGTGATAATAAAAAATGTCTCTGGAAATTGCCAAATATCACCTGCGAGGACCATCACCCTAGAGAGAGCTCAGCCATTCCCTAACCTTCTTCCCATAGATGATGTCAACATGGTAGGCAAAGGAGCAGCACATTTCCTACCCCAGCCCTCTCCCAGGAGACTGAGACAGGAAGAGCATGAGTTTGAGGCCAGCCTGGGCTACACGGAAAGACCCTGTCTCAGAAGCAAAACGAAAACCAAGCAAAAAACACACAAGTGCCCCCCCCCCCAACAACAATGCTTTTTCCTTCTAATAGACTAAATGGCTGACAGGCTTATTTTTGTGTATACTGCAGTCAAATTTCAGCTGGCTTCCTTAGCCCCTTTATTCATGGCTATGGTCCCAGCACCCAGAGATGTGCTTGTCACCCAGCAGGTGTCCTGCTCATGTTTGCCAAATGAATGGACAAGATGCACGCAGAAGTGCCTAACCGCATATAAAACCTTGACCAACGGAGATGTGGGGGAGCTCTTAATTAAATCCACAGGGCCCTGGATCTGACACTGGAGCTGTATGCCCCTGCCCCCTCCACCCCCACTGAGGGTGGGGGAAGCAGGCTGTAACAGCTGAAAGCAGATTTTTTTTCCTTTTCTCTTTCTTGCTGAGACTTGAGTGGGAGTGAATGCGTCAGTGCTGGGAGCAGTCTTCCCTGCTCTAACCTGCATTTGCAGGCCTGTTACATAAAGCGCTGAGCGATCGATCGCCTGACATAGCCCTGCAGACCCACATTTGGGGACTGACGCAGAAACCCTGCATCAGCCATGCACCTGCCTGCAGCAGCCCTAACGCCTGAGATCCCCCTGCTGGGGAGCTCCAGGGTGGACCTAGCTGAATACCTCATTTAAGGGGAGAAGAAACCGAGGCTCACAAGGGTTGCATCATGCCCACCATCTCCTAGCAAAGCCAGCGAGCACGATTAGGGTCCTCAGACCTCAAACATTCCAGGGTCTTTTTTCCAGCCATGCCTAGGATTTTCCTACAAGCTTAATAAAAGTGAGATCCCACTACCACCATACACACCCTCCAAAATGCCTCCCTAGACACTGGAGCCTTCTCACCAGTGAGGCAATGGCTACATTGCCAGGCACAGTGGTTGAAGCCAGAGAAGTCAAGACCCAGCTCAGGGACACACAGCAAGGTGATGGCAGAGCATCCTCCATCTGACTCCCACTTCCCCGTGCTCACTGTCTCCAAATATCCCAGGCCTGCAGCCAGAGCTCAGACAGCAGAAAGCCGGGCACAATTTTATTCCACCACCCCCACCCCACACCCACTCATCACCAGCTCCCTGTGGCACTGGTGATTTAGTTCCATGGAGATTTCCTGGAAGCTGGGGGTTGGTTCTTATTCTTCCAGTTTCACTGTGTGCCCTAAGGCAAAGTGCAACCTTCTCTGAGCATCATCCTGCCAAAAGGCCTGGACCCTCCCTGAGGATGGGGCTAACTCTAGAGGCACGGTGGTCGACAGAGGATGCGCAAGCCAGTTGCTCTCTCCTCCATTAAGACCCTGGGCATCACCCTCTCCTGCCCTGCGTGCTGGCTCTCTAACCATCTCTGGGTCTCCATCTTCCCTATGTCCCTAGGAATGTCTACACCTTGTGCTATCAGGTAGTGGAGTCCAGAAAACAAGCCCGTGGAGATAAAATATTTCCTAAGCTGGGTTTGGAGGAGGTGGCCAGGATGATGCCCCCATCCAGACAGACAGAGGGACAAGCTGCATGCCAGTATAGAGGCAAGCCCCATCCGTAAGCTGCAGTGACCTTGACCTTAACTACTCCTGGGGGCCCTGAAAAACAGAGCAAAAGAAAGTCCTGACGCTTCTCTGGCCTCGGGCCGGGGCTTATACAGGTTATAGTTAATCTCACTAGGAAGAACTAACAGAGTCCCCCAGCCAGGAGCCTGCTCAGGTTCTCCCAGCCCTCACTCCTCACCACACACCTTGTGCCTCCCACAGACCCTCCAAGCTGTCGCCCCCATTCTTGCCCCAGTAGCCACTGGGATGGCCGGGGCCAGCGGGGACCGAGTTCCCCAGGGAAATGCAGTCTGCACCCCAACACACTCCTCCCTTCTTTCCCAGGCAGGGTCGAGACCCACTCACCTGCCAGCAGGGAGCATAGATGGCAGAACGCGGCGAGGTGCAGCAGCCGTGCGAGCAGAGAGGGAGCCATGGCTGGAGTGCAGGAATCCGGTAGGTTAGGAGGCTCCGCCGCGTTGCAGCTCCGAGTAGTCCTCTGCCGCCAGCCTCGGTTGCTTTTTATAATGGACTGGCAGCCTCCGCCCCCGGCGGCCCGCAGTGGGAGGCGGTGGGAGGGGAGAGGAAAGAGCCTGTGGCTGCCGCTGGATTCCTCCCAGGTTGCCAGGGAACCATTCGCGCTGAGCTCTGCTCCGGGAGTGGCTCGGTGAGAACCGGGGGGGGGGGGGGGGGGGGGGGGGGCGTTGGGCTACCTTCCCTGGAGAGCCTAGGTCTGATCTAAGTGGACACTGAGCCAGGGACATTCAGAGCACTGGGCCCCGCCATACCGGATCTGCCAAGCCCTTTCTTATCTGGGGGCAGTCGGGGTCCCATGTGATGCAGAACCCCCAGCCGTCACCCCTTAGAAGCTCCGAGTACCTACGTTTCCGCCAATGCATCTGCAGGGCTCAGCACAGAGCCCAGCAAACAGTTTGCTGAAAGAATAATCCAGTCCTGCCTCCTAGGGGCAGATGGGGAAACTGAGGCCCAGAGAGGGGACGGAGCATTTCAAATCATACAGAGCTTCACTGTGTAGAATAAACTTATCAGGAACACAGAGAAGAAGACAACAGAGTGGGGATTGCCTAGGACATGGAGAGGACCCTTAGCTTCAGACCTGCTTAGTTAGCTGTTGTTTGCCGGCTCTAGCCTTTGCCCTACCCTCTGCCAGCTCTGCCGTCTGCCAGCAACCAGACCAGCACGACCACGTTATTGTCAGGGTCATAGTCCTCTTGGCTCTCCCTGGACCCTAGCGCAGAGCCTTGGAGAGGTCCTGCCTCCCAGCAGGGCAGCTCTGCCCTCTGTACACGGAGAGTCTGGCTAATAGAGCTCTGATCTTTTAGAAGCTTCCTCGCTGAGACCAGGCAAGACCCAGCAGCAAGGTCTTGCTTGGGGTACTGCACATAACTTGCTTTCCCAGCAGGCTTCCCTGAAGACAGGGGGTACAATCCTGGGAGTCTAGAACAGTCAGCTAAAAAGTAGAGCCTCTCCAGTCACGGGCCGGCAGTGAATTGCGCTACTCTTTTTGGGCTGCTAGCCAGGGGGAAAAACCAGTTTGTCTAGAAAAGAGTCCCAGGCTATGAAGCCAGCTGGATCATAGCCAGCCTGGTCCAGACTTGGCCAGGCAGAGAAGTTGCAGCTGCTACACCAGAGGACCTCTTGTTCTCTCCTGCTACCCACTAAAACAGGGCTGGCACCTGGGGGGGGGGGGTGGGGCAGCTGGATACCTATAGAGTTAGGGACGGCTCCCCTGGCAGGGGTCAAAGTCCAGTTGGGGCCCAGATGACCTTCCCTTTCTTGGCTAGATAAGAAGCTAGGAAGCCTCATTTTACAGCTGGAGAGACTTAACAAGGGGTGATAAAAATGGCTGTGCAGGTCAGGCATGGTACCTCATACTTAGAATCCCAGCACTGAAGAGGCTGAGGGAGGATTGCCTGAAGTTCAAGGCTAGCCTGGGCTACATACATAGTTACTCTTTTTTTTTTTTTTTTTGGGTTTTCGAGACAGGGTTTCTCTGTGAAGCTTTGCGCCTTTCCTGGGACTCACTTGGTAGCCCAGGCTGGCCTCGAACTCACAGAGATCCGCCTGGCTCTGCCTCCCGAGTGCTGGGATTAAAGGCGTGAGTCACCACCGCCCGGCTTACATAGTTACTCTTGTATGGCTAAACAAATACAAAAAATCCAGAGACCTAGGCTTCTTTGTGCTGCGCTGTGTAAGAGCAGAAGATGGGATAAGAAGAGGTGGGAGGAGGAGAGAGCAGAGGGAAAGAGAAACGGAGAAGAAAAGGGAGGGGGGGGAAACCAGGGAGCATTATGGGAAAACAGCACTTGCATTTGTAAGGGAGAAGGACGTAGGAATGGAAACCTGGGATCCTGGGCTTGAGGGTGTGCTCCAGAGGACAATCTGGAGGGACGGGGGAGGACTGGCAGGAGGGATGGGGAGGACTTGCAGGACGCAAGCCTGACTCTGGAGTTGTGGCACAGTGTTTGGATTCTGTAACACTGGGAGGGAGTTGCTAACTTACTGGGAGCCAAGCACTCTCTAATAAGGTTTCCCACCGTGCTGGAGGTGTAGCTCAGCTGCACAGTGCTCACCTAGCATGCAGAAAGCCTATCCCCAACATCTCAAAACAAAACATAAGTGTTTTCCACGGCTAACTCCTGTAGTCTCGACAACAAACCCAGGGTATAAGGCTGATATCTCTGTCACTGTGGCGGTTCACTTTAGGGACAGGGTAGCTGAAGACAGGAAGTGAAGAAGGATGGATTGACCCAGCTAGCTGTTCCTTGGGTTTGAGTCTCCATCCCTTGGCAAGGAACCATCTGACAAGCAAGGGTCGGAATGCCCACACTGTGGATGAAAAGATAAAAACAGCTTTACTCTAACTTGCTCACTCGGTCCTAGAGACAGCCCGAGCTCCCTACGGGTTCAGCTTCTTGCTTACAGGTGCTTGTCACCACCCATCTCACCCAGGTATCCAGGAGAAACTGCAGAATGCAGTTTGGACACAGTGGTCAGGCTTTCAGCCCACCGGACCCAGTGAAACACAACTCTGCAACCTTAAAGGTCCCACTAGGGCAGGGTGCAGGATCCGCATCTGTACAACGGGATGCTAATGGGTGCCCCAGCAAGTGCCTGGGGAGTGAATAAAACTAATGGCTTTCCCGGTGCCTGGCATGAAAGAGTGGTACACTCTTTACAACGGTGTTTACAACGCCCTTGTATGTGTCTGGGACTGTGGTAAGACAGAGACCCAGGGGCAAGCAAATCAGCCATAATCACTGGCCTCAAAAAGCCCCAGCTCAGTAGCAGGAAGAAGATACAAGGCCTTCCAAGGCCTCTCAGGCTGTGGGCTGAGGCAGGAAGTAAGGAAGCAGTAAACTGGCAGTGTAGCTCAGTGTTAGGGCATTTGTCTGGCACATATGAGTTCCTGGGTTCCATCCCTAGACTGTAAAAATAAATAAATAAGAAAGGAGGGAAAAAGTGGGGCTGGGGCTGGGGTGTGGTTCATTTGGTAGAGTGCTTGCCTAGCTCATGCAAAGCCCTGGGTCCCATCACCAGAACCACAGGAAACCAGGTGTGCTGGCTCACACCCCTAATCCCAGTGCTTGGGAGGTGGAGGCAGGAGGATCTAGATCATCATCAACCACGTAGTCTGTGATATATGAGCCCTTAGGAGAAGGAGGAGGAGGAGGGGGAAGAGGAGGAGGAGGAGGAAGAGAGGAAGGAAAGCAAGAAAGGAAGGAGATGAATTCTTAGCCCAAAGATAAGCAAAGAAGATTTGTTTTTCTCAACCTTTCTTTGAAAAATTTCAAACAAAATAGAAGAAAGGCACAAGGGTTTTCATATTTTAACCTCCACGATTCAACGGTCAACATTGTTCATATTTGTTTCATCATTTTGTTTGTTTTTTTTTTCTTGGCCAAACTATTGCAAAGTAAATTCTGGCTGCTTGACATTTTGCCCCTAATAGACCAGTGTGTACCTCCATTTTCATTCATAAGTATGAGACAATTATAACTGTTCCCCTCACAGAATTAACAGTAACTCTCCTATGCCATCCCATACTGTAGATGTAACCAACCGTCTTATTAAAATAAGAAACACAGAACCAATGTAAAAGAGAAAGCTGAGAGGTCAGAGCGCAGAGCTAAAATCTTACCTCCTGCAGTGCTCCTAGCTTCCCCAAGAGAGAGCTACTTCCTGTGTGTCTGTCTTTAAACAGTCTTTCTGTTCTGCCTTCTCATTGGTTGTAAACACATGACTGCCTCGTCACTGCCTGTAAGTACCACCCTCCAGGTCTTAAAGGCGTATGTCTCCAATGCTGGCTGTATCCCTGAACACACAGAAATCTACCTAGCTCTTTTAACCACCATGCTCTTGCTATGGCTCTAATAGCTCTGACCCCAGGGCAACTTTATTTATTAACATACAATTAAAATCACATTTCAGTACAAATAAAATACCACCATACCATACCCAGTTCACATTCACATTTGTCCAAGAATGTGTTCTTCTCTCTCTTCTGCTGCCTCAGATCCCTGTCTTGTTTTCCTTTTGATCTTCCTTCTTTCTCCATTTCAGGATTTATTTTTGCTTTTGTGTATGTTGGTCTGTGTGTGCCACCTGTGAGCAGGTGCCTGTTGAGGCCAGAACAGAGTATGAGATCCCCTGGAGAGGGGGTTACAGGCAGTGGTGAGCCATGTGACGTGGGTGCTGGGAACTGAACCAGGTCCTCTGCAGGAGCAGCATGTCCTTTAACTGCTGAGCCATCTTCCCAGCCGTTTTTACTTTTCCTTCCCCCTCCCCCTCTCTTTCACAAGGTCTTGATATGTAGCCCAAATAGGCCTTGAACTCAAAATCCACCTGCCTGAGCCTCACTAGTGCTGGAATATCCAGGCTTGAGTCACAGTTGGCAACTCCTGCTTTTATTTCTTGAATTAAGCTACCATTAGGTGTGTGCATGGCATACAGCTATTTTCTGTCAGTCCTTGTGGATCACTTGCATGTTTTTATTTTTATGACATTGACCTTTCAGAGTCAAGACTATGTTTGAACAATGTTCTCATTCTACCTTATCTGGTTCCTTCCTTATGAGTCATCTAATTTTTCTCTTATCCTGTGTGCTTCCTATAAACCAGAACTTTAACCAATATGTTGGATGAGGCCCCAAAACACATTCAAGGAAGACGCTGGGATGAGTAATACTGTGAGGCATGTATGAGCAGAGTGCTCACACTTTTCCTTTTGATGGAATAGATGGATTGCCGGGTGAACGAATTGACTTTATTGTCGAAGTACTATTGTCTTCTGACCCACAAACTTTGGACCATGCCCTAGGCCTACAATATGCATACAGGCAGGCTTGTTTGTTTATTGTTCATTCATCCATCCAACTTTCTCTCGTGTAGTCCAGGCTGGTCTAGAATTTACTATATACTCCAGGCTAGCCTTGAGTTTGAGACCCCCTGCCTGTGCTTCCCAAGTGCGTGGTGACACCAGACTTACAGGCAGGGTTCCAACCACTCTCCAGGCAAGGAAGAGCCTGATCCAGACAGAGGTGCAGGCTCCTTCCTAACCAGGGGGATGTCTATGCCAGTGGTTCTGAGGGAGGGCTCCAGAGAGGCTGCAGCTGGACCACAAGTAAGGACAGGGAAGCTGGGGAGTGAGGCCGGAGGGACTTTGAGCTAAGGAATGACCGGGGAAGCAATTTAAAGTGTGAAGCATGAGCAAGGGGGCTTCCTCTAGTCATGCTGAGGTGACTCTGAGGCCACCAGCAGCGGGAAGGGGGGCAGGGGTTCGCAGCCTTTTCAGGCTCCCTACTTGCCCTCAGCTCTTCTCACTTCACTCTGTCTGGCCGATCAGGAGGGCACAGCCACATCCCCCCCCCCCCCATCTCTTCCTCCAGCTCCAACCCATAGACTTTCATGCTCAGGGAGCTGTTGACAGTCTGTGCCTATGCCTCAACTCATCTCCTATTCTTATTTTCACCTCACTTACTAATTGATTTGTATAAAATGTGCATTTTATTCCATGTCATTATACAGTGGGGTACGTTTTGAGTCGGGGAGCAGATTCTTATGTAGCCCAGACTATCTTTGATCTCCAGAGCTCCTGCCTCTGTCTCATGAGTGTTGAGGTGTGAGGCTTATTCCCTCAGGCCTCAGGTTTTTCTGTGAGAGAGGTGGAACCCAGGACTGTGGACTTGCTAGGCATACACTCTACCAACGGAGCCGAAACCCAGGACCATGCAGTGTTACCCAAACAACAGACAATAGAGAAGGTTGTTGTTACTGTTTCATTCCAGATGTTGGGTGTTGTTGCCCTACTAAGCATGAAGACGGGTTGGTAAAATTGTCATGCCATTTCAGGGATGTGGAAGGGAGGTCTGCCTGGCACATACGTTAGCCATGGACGGTAAGATGGGTAGTGAGGCTGTGGAGTTGGGAAAGGAGACTGACCGCATATGGAGAGATGGCAAGTGTGGGGGATACCGAGGAAAGGGATCCTCTCTCTGAGGGACTTCTTAGAGCCTACGGAATTCTCAGGGAAACCAGTGACTCTGGATCCAAAGAGAAGCTGCCTTTGCTGCTGGAGGGGACGGAGTCCCCTGCCAAAAACAAGGCATCAGAATTCCCTGAGGGTCTCCCAAACCATTATCTGTGGGATCTTAGGCATGGGCATTATTTAAGAGCTTCCCTGGTAAAAAGATCAAATAGCCAGGTTGAAAAACCCTTGAATGGTGTGGCATTAGCCTTCCCTGTGTGTTCTTGCATAGGAAGGGCAGTGTTTTCATTCATATTTTATGCTTCTGTGGTGTTTTGAGGAGAGGAAACCTATCTAAGATCTAGGAAAGTGAAGCTGCATACCCTGTCCATAAGCCCACCGCTTCTCCATCCAGCAAGCAAGAACAGATAAACTCAGGAGTAAATATAAAATCGAATCTGAGGTATCAGATTGGCTGTGCTCTTAGGTAAAACTGCTTTTAATCCTCAGACCATAGTCTTACACTTTTTTTTTCTCTTTGAAATCACATCCCCAGCACCATATAGATGAACTCTTAATGTTTTTTCATCAACAGTTGTATGAAGTACCTTCCCTAATCCTTTACTACCATGGAAGGAGTAGAAACCACACTGAATGCTATCCCTTGGAGCTGTAACAAGCTTTGAGAAGCACGAAGATCATGATGTTCAAGGTCCCGGCTTTAGTGAGTGCAGACACACAGGAGACAGAGTCTCAGCTCATAACAAAACTCAAGACAAGACACTTCGTGCCTACAGAATTCTGAACAAAAGACCACAGGAGGTGGATCTTGGGGTGTGGTGGTTCACACTAATAATCTCAGCCCTTAGGGGGCTGCAGCAGGAGGTTGGGAAGTTCAAGACAAGACTTGGATGCGTTGTAAGACCCTGTTGTCTTATAGAAATAAGAAAAGCATATTTTATGACACTAGGTGCCCATCCAAATCCTGTAATTCGGAAAGTGGGGAGGGGGGGGGGAGGAAGCCCTTCCTTTGCCCAGACGACCACAGGGAACTTCTTAGAATTTTTTTTTTCTTTTTTTTTGGTTTTTCGAGACAGGGTTTCTTTGTGTAGCTTTGCGCCTTTCCTGGAACTCGCTTTGGAGACCAGGCTAGCCTCGAACTCACAGAGATCCGCCTGCCTCTGCCTCCCGAGTACTGGGATTAAAGGCGTGCGCCACCACCTCCCGGCCTACTTCTTAGAATTTTTGTTGGCCATAGCCCATTCCACACCTGATTGCCCCCCAGTAAGTGTGTGGCTAAATACTACAAAGTTGCACCACCAACCTGAGAGGTGGCACTCTTTTTTTTTTTCCATGTCAAACTGCTTTATTGCATCTTAAATAACAGTACAGTTTAATATAGTATCTATCTTGCATCCAACCTCCAGCCTCCTTGCAATATACTGACTTTAAAATTAAATGTAAAAACTGAGGAGGGTGCCATACAGAGTTCTGTGGAAAGAGAAGGGGCGGCACCGTCTCCGCTTTCCCAGGTCCAGGCTTACTGCAGGGTCACAGCTCTGTTTTGTACATGATACCACTTCCAAACAAAAACAAAACAAAAAACAAACGGGATTTCTGCTATAGAAAACGGAGTAAAGTAGCAACTACTGTTGCTACAGGGGTCGGGGGTGGGGTGGGGTGTGGGTGTGGGGTGGGGTGGGAGTGGGGGGTGGGGGAGTGTAGGATACAGGGGGTGGGGAGGGCCCACAGAACACTGTGGTCCAAACCCTGCTGCTGAACGCTGTGGCTCATAATGAAAACCACGAAGGTCTGCATGGCGTAAAAGTGGTCTTCCTCAGACGCAAAAGGCCATCCCATAGAGACAGGCTTCCAGGAAGTGACACAGAGGTGGCTGTCTTTCCCTCTCCCCCTCCCCCCCAATCCAACAGCCATCATTCCCAACAGAACTGTTACATTTCATTCTGTTTTTGTTTTTTGTTTTTTTGTAAGTAAAGAAAACAGTGACTTGCACCATCATTCAAGCTTGCAAAGCCCTTGCTAATTCCAGTATGTGTGCAGAGGAACAACACGGATGGACAGAGCCACCGCTGTCTAAGGACTGAGTCCTATATGCACTTCAGAGCACTTCCACAGCACGCAGTTCTAAGAATAAACCCATTCAATACGGGGTTGCGGCCGGGGGGAGTCAAGTTGTTTAAAAGTTGACTTAGGAAATCTGAGATCATTATTTTCAAAACATTGATTTGTACATTGTTTCACATACAAATAACACACTGACTGGCCATGCACAGGGCAGGCACCTCTCTGAACAAGTCTCTGACAGGAGGGACAGGATGGCTAGTGTCACAGGACTACAAACTTCCCTCCAACTTCCCAGGAAACCCCAGGTAAGAGCAGAAACCAGACAGTGAGGACGGGGTAGGGGGGAAGGGTGCCGGCACAGGTTCGCCCAGCAGAGGGGAAGGATGCCCACCAAGCATTCATGGCCATCGCAACCAACGTGGGCGTGGCTAACTTTGCCTCTGAATCTTTTTCCTTCCGAAGCCGCGTTGTGTGAAACAGCATGAGACAAGACAGAAAACAAAAACCAGGGACAAACCGCATCACTGACAAGCCGGAGTCTGCCGCAAGCTCTAGTTCTCTCGCTCTTTCAGAGGTGAGACGTGGAGGAAAGCGTTTATTAGGCGTACACGTCCACATCTGTAGTCTGTCTCTGGAGGAAGTCAGGGCAGGAACTCAAGCAGGACAGGAATCTGGAGGCAGGAGCTGATGCAGAGGCCATGGAGGGGTGCTGCTTACTGGCTTGCTCCCTATGGTTTTCTCAGCCTGTTTCCCCCACCCCCTTTTATTGGAAATAGATTCTCTTCTCATAATATGTCCAGATATGATTTCCATTCCTTCTACTTCTCCCAGTTCCTCCCCACCTTCCCACCTATCAGGATCACCTCCCTTTCTGTCTCTTATTAGAAAAGAACGCTTCTAAGAGATAATATTCAAATATAACACAGCATAATAAGATAAAAACTATCACATCAAAGTTGGACAGGACGAGCCAACAGAAGGAAAAGAGCCCAAGAAGAGGCATGAGAATCAGAGACTCATTTGCACATGCAGGAGTCCCAAAAAAATGCTAAATTGTAAGCCATAAATAATATAGACAAAGAAGACCTGGTGCAGCCCTGTGCAGCCCTGTGCAGCCCCGTGCAGCCCCGTGCGGCCCTGTGCAGCCTGCAGCCCCGTGCAGCCCCATGCAGACCCGTGCAGACCCGTGCAGCCCCGTGCAGACCCGTGCAGCCCCATGCAGCCCTGTGCAGCCTCGTGCAGCCCCGTGCAGCCCTGTGCAGCCCCGTGCAGCCCCGTGCAGCCCTGTGCAGCCCTGTGCAGCCCGCTTCCGTGAGTTCTCATGAGCTTTATGTTAAATGCTGATGAGGGTCTTGTTTTCCTGGTGTTCTCCATCCCCTCTGGCTCTTACACTCTTTCTGCCTCTTCCTCCTCTGGGTCCTTGAGCTCTGAGGGGAGGGATTTGTTGGAGACATCCCATTTACAGCTGATCATCCCAAGGTCTCTCACTCTTTATGTAATGTCTGCCTGTGGGTCTCTGTATTCCTTCCATCTGCTGCAGGAGGAAGCTTCTCTGATGATGGCTGAACAAGGCACTGATTTCATTCCTACCGCCCGCCCCCCTTTAACCAATAGTATTTGGTTTTACCCTAGGTCCCTGGGCTATCTAGTCTCTGGATCTTGGTAAACCAAGCAGTGTCAGGTATGGGTTCCATCTTGTGGAGTGGACCTTTTGTCAAATAAGTATTGGTTGGTTATCTCCACAAGCTTTGTGCAACCATTGCCCTAGCATCTCTTACGGGCAGGACAGCAATGCAGACCAAAGGGTTTGTGGCTGGCTTGGTGTTCCTGTTTCTCTTTTGGTAGCCTGTAGGGTACTTCCCTGCACCAAAGACACCAACATGTAGGGATGAAGGCTCTACACAGGCACCAGCTTGACTTCTCCATGTTCAGCAAGTTGTGTAGGCGTTGTCTTCAGCAATGGGGCCTTGCCGTCAGTTTGTGGAGAGTAGTCTATTGTCTTGGCAACAACCTGGGTTGTTTGGGGGTTCCCATGAGACCCCCTTGACCAATGACTCAATTAGATGAAGGAAGTTTCATTTGGTGACAAGAGATAGGCAGTTAGGACTCTGTTACTTGGCAATTTCCTTTAGAGCACATTCATGTGTGTATATATTTTGGGAAGTTTCTACTGTATTAGGCTTCCATGCTACCCCTCAAATGCCCCTTAATCTTGGTTGTTTCTCCCTGTATTCCCCCCTCAATTCCCTCTTCCCCCCCCCACTTGATCCTCCCATTCCAACACCCCCCCCCAATCCATCCATAATTATCTAGTCTATTTCCGTTTCCTGATGAGATCTGTTCCCTCTACTCTCACTCTATACCTACCCTCTGTGGTTCTACAGACTGTGAGCTCTGGTTCTCTTAACCACCAAACATAAAGGAATAGATTGAAAGCAGGAAATGTGAATGCTCCCAAACTCCTGCTACAAATGACTTGATATTTAAAAACAATTATGGATAAAGTCTTCAACTAGTTTTTGATGAAGCCACAGAACAGGATCACTGCTCTAAACTGTAAAGGAACTCATCAAGAGGCATGTCTGTTCACAGCCACACTCAGGGTTACCTTCTGATAACATGTTTTACTGTAGTATTTCCTTTTAAAATTCATCCAGGTTGACAAGAAAAGAGAGACAATGGCCCAGAAGAAATGCACAGTGTGTTTTAGTTTACAGCACAGAGATCCTTCTTTAATGGGAACTGTGTTCCTGGCTTCAGGAATGAGTGAAGGGAAAAAGATCCTGCCCCTTTGAAGTTCCAAGGAGAGGTATGGGTGTCCGAGTTAGTATGGTTGGATAGGATAATGCTACTGCTTTATAACTCTCAAGGTTGGAATGGCCTTGCAGTCACTGTGGCATCTACCTGTGGCCTTAGTTCCAGATCTTGAGAGAGCCGTCCCAGGACACTGTTGCTACAGCCATGCCATCTTCAGTCACCCCCAAGCTGATGCAGATGTGGTACCCAGCTAAGACACCTGCTCCGCCAGCTTTGAATGCATCCCACATGCTGCAGTTGAAGTCATTGTCGTACCCAGTGAGGAGGGGGCGGTGGCCACTCTTGGAGAAGAATAATACAGATGTGATCCCTCAGATGATGTCATGAGCTCCTGATATGCATGGATGGCAAACAGCACATAGCATCGTCTGAGCCAGGGGCAAAGGCGTTGCCATTGGGAAAGAAACTGAAGGCTTTGATGTGAGCCTCGTGTCCGGTACAGGTCTGCCGGCACACCCCTTCTTGAACATCCCGGAGCTTGGCTGAACCACCACAAGCACCAGAGACAAACAGTCTGGCGTCATGAGGATCTGGCGTCACAGGGTCATAGCATCTCCAGTGCGTCCAGTTAATGTGGCTGTCTGCTGGCCTGTCTTCTTGATGTCCCACAGGGCACATGTGGTGTCTCCAGAGCTGGTGACTATCTGATGGTCGTCCAGGAACCAGCAACAGGACAGATAATCTGTGTATTCTGCCATCTCACAACTCTCACACACTCCCTTAGGAAGTTTTCAGATTGTAAATGGAGCAGACGTTATCCAGGCCACCACAGGCCATCTAATCCCCAGAAAGAATGTCTGCATAAGTCATGACCCAGGAGGAGTGCAGACGGATGGTATGGACCTTGTTTATGGTGTAGCTGTTCCAAATGATGAGTTTCCCATCATGAGAGGAACTGACAAGGAGCTTGGAGTCTGTGTCTCAGTGCATGGCATAAAGCTTGTCTGACTGGCCCCCCAGCATGCTCCTGGTTCACATCTGGATTATTCCCACTGGACCTCTTGCCTCCCTCTGCCCCTAGTAACTACCATTTTACTTTTCACCTCTGAGAATTTTTAAAAAGTATATTGGATTTTAGTCATTTTCATCCCCTATTACTTTCTCTCATTTCCACAACCCCATCCCTGCTGAAACCCTTTGCTTAGTCAGTGTTCTATTGCTTGAAGAGAAAGCATGCCTACAGCAGCTCTTATAAAAGAAAGCATTAATTAAAGCTTGCTAATAGTTTCAGAGTTTTAATCCATTATCATCAAGGTGGGAGAATGGTGGTGTGCAGGCAGACATGGTGCTGAAGATGTAGCTGAGAGTTCTACATCTAGATCTGCAGGCAGCAGGAAGAGGGAGACACTAGGCCTAGCTTGGGCTTTTGAAACCTCAAAGCCCACCCCCAGTGAAACACTTCCTCCACCAAGACCATAACTCTTAATCCTTCTCAAGCAGTTCCACTCCCTGATGACTAAGCATTCAAATATATGAGCCTATATAGGGGAGGCCATCCTTATTCAAACCACCACATTCCACTCCCTGATCCCCATAGGCTTGTAAGCATATCATAATGCAAAAAAATGCATCAGTCCAACTTCAAAAGATCCCATAGTCTATAAGTCTCAACACTGTTGAAAGTCTAAAGTTCAAAGCCTCTTCTGAGACTTGTGACAATTTAACTGTGACCCCCCCCCCCGTAAAATCAAAATTAAAAAAGCAGATTAAATACTTCCAACATACAATGGCACCAAATATAAATTATCATTCCAAAAGGAGGGAAAAGGAGCATAGTGAAAAAATACAAAAGACCTAAAACCAGGCAGACAATCTCCAAACTCTGCAGCTCCATGTCTGATGTCAAAGCGCCCTTCAGATCTCCAACCCTTTCAGTTTTGTTGACTGCAACACACTTCCTGGGCTGGTTTCACTCCCTGCTTGCAGCTCTCCTCAGCAAGTATCCCATAGCTCTGGTATCGCCAACATTTTGGGGTCTCTGGGGGCAATCCAGGCTTCACTTTCACAGCTTTGTGCAATGGTCTTTCTGGGCCTCCATGCAGGGACACCCCTGTCACATACCTGGCCTCAGCAGCTTTCCTTAACCATAGAGGGAGAATCCGTAACCTCTTGTATCCTTGACTCTAAAGCCAGAACCACGTGGCTGAAGCTGCCAATCTCTTTTGCTTTTGGAGGCTGGAACTTGGCTCCCTTGTTCAAATATACTTTCATCAGCTTTGTGTTCGATGGTTTCCTTCACTGCTAAAGCTTTTCCTTCATTCCTTTTCACAAGCCAGAAGCTTGGTTGCATGGGGTCTTGTTCTGAAGTCATCAATCCCTTTATTCCATCCAGCATTTAGCTTTTCTTTAAACTTTATGTCTCACTGGGCACCAAGCTTAGCTCCGCTGCACTTCCTAGTGTTTCTTTTCTCCTCAAACTGTACATTTTGTATTTTTTTCCTTGCTCAGCTTTGTTGCAGGATATTTGCTCACATGGTGAAACTCTAAGACTGAGTTAATAAAATTAGTCTTGGATCAGGGGGCAGAGCCAGTGACTAGTTGACAAAGATTAGCCATAGAGAATATGGAGGAGCCAGGAATACAGATAGAGAGATGTACAGGAAGGAGTATGGAGAGACATAGAGATTCTCAGGCTTTTTTTGGTTTGGGATGGATGGAAAGATACTCTTGCTGAGTCTCCAGCTGAAAAGGAAGGTTAGCTGGTTGCTTCTTGGCTTCTCTAATCTATCAGGTTTTCATCCCAACATCTGACTCCTGAGTCTTTAATGGTAAATAGAACAACTCAGATAAAAACAACACAGCTTTCTCCTTTTCATTATAGATCTGCATAAGAGTGGCCACTAGTAACCACACAACACAGTCAATACTAGGCTGCCTTGAAATGTCCTCTGCCAACACCATTAATCCAAAACTCTTCACTTTAGCCTCAGGCAGATTTTTTAGACAAGAGCAGAAAGCAGCACATTCTTCACCAAACTATCACAAGAATGGCCTCTAGGCCATTTAATAATATTCTTCCTCTGAAACCACCAGCCCACGGCTGTCACCACCCACAGTAGACTGGGCCCTCCCATAGCGATTATTAATCCAGAAAATGCCCCACAGATATGCACACAGGCCAATTTAATAAAGAAAATTTTTTGTTGAGGCTTTCTTTTCCTAGATGACTCTAGTTTGTGTCAAATTGACAAAACCTAACCAGCATGAGGCCCTGGGGGGACCTACTAATATAATTTTGATAAGTGGTCACCTGGTCACTTGACTTCTCCATGACTTGTGTCCAAAATGTATGATATCTTCAGCAATGAGGTTTATCATCAAGTTCTGATTGGCAACCATAAGCAATAGCAATAGCTTGTATTGCTTTGGGGACCTCTGTAGACTCCTTGACCAATATCTGGCACTAGGATTTTTGTTTAATGACTTTTGGGTTCTGGGAGGATCATTGCCCTTCTGTGTAAGATGCCTTCATTCAAACTCTTTTACTAAAAATTGTAATTTTGATGAGTTTACAAAAGACTAGGTTTCCAATGACTCTTTCGTAAACCCTTAATGTTGGGTATTTCTTCCCCTACTCCTGCCTCTGTTCTCCCTTACATGCCCTCCCCATTTAAACATTATTCATCACTTGTTTATGTATTTATTGTATCTGCATGTGTGTGCACATGTCACAATGTGTAGGTGGGGGTCAGAGGACAATTTGAAAAGGTCATTTTTCTCCTTCTACCATGTGGGTCTGTCTTAGGGTTTTATTGCTGTGAAGAGACACCGTGACCATGTCAATTCATATAAAGGAAAACATTTAATTAGGCTGGCTTACAGTTTCAGAGGTTTAGTCCATTCCAGTCATGGCAAGAAGCATGGCAGCATGCAGGCAGACATGGTGCTGGAGAAGGAGCTGAGAGTTCTACATCTTGATTCAGCAGAAGGAGACATGTGCCACATGAGGCCCAGCTGGAGCACGTAAGACCTCAAAGCCCACCTCCACAGTGACACGTTTCCTCCAACAAGGCCATACCGCCTAATAGTGCCACTCGCTATGAGCCAATCATTCAAACACGAGTCTATGGGCCATACCTATTCAAACCACCGCAGGATCCCAGGGATCAGCTCATCTGGCAAGCACTTTTACCCCAGAGCTGTCTCTCCGGCCCCACTTGATTGTTTCTACCCCGTTATTCCTCTTTCCACCAGCATGTCACTGTGTTTTACCATTCCCCCGCTCTCTTGAGGCTTTTCTTCTCCTAAATCCCTTTCTGGGCTGCAGAGATTGCTCAGAGGTAAAGAGTATGCATCGCTCTTGTAGAGACCCTGGGTTCCCATTACCCACAGTTTACCTGGAACTCCAGTTCCCTCTGGGTACTGAGCAAGTGTGGTGCACATCAACTCACACAGGCACCACACACACACACACACACACACACACACACACACACACACACACACACACATATTTTAAAAATGTGTATCTTTAGGCATTTTTGCAATTCTAAAAAATGTTAATTTGTTATTGTTGCACCTGTATGTGCTTCATGGAGATGCACACGTGCCACAGCTTGTGTGTGGAGGTCAGAGGACAGTTCTGTGGAGCCAGTTATCTCCTTCCACGGTCACATAGGTTCCAGGGTTTGAACTCATGTCACTAAGCTTTTTCAGCAAGCACCTTTACCTTCTGAGCCATCTTGCTGGCCCTCCATTACCATTTAGAGTTCTTTTGGGAACTCTCTGTTCAGTTCCATAACCTGCTTTCTAACTGGGTTTATTAGAAACATAATAGGGTCTTACTATGCAGCTTTGGCTGGCTTGGAACTCACAATGAGGACCAGACTGGCCTCAAACTCATAGAAACCCACCTGCCTCTGCCTCCTGAGTGCTGGAATTAAGGGGATGGGCCACCACGCCCAACTAAGGTTGATGGCTTCTTGATGTTTAATTTTTTTTTTAAATCAACTCTGTGTAGGTAAGTGCATGTATGCTTATGCCCTCAGAAACCCAAGGAGGTGTCAGATCCCCTGAAACTGGAATTACAGGTGTTGTTTACCACCCCACATAGGTGCTGGGACCCGAAAGGACCCTGAGGTCAGCACAAGACACACCAGGACCAAGTTCTCAGCACAAAGGAGATGTATTTGCCCCAGAGGGACAGAAGGCTGGGAATAAGAGACAAAGACAGGAGACAGAGGACCAGGGAGAAGGGGAAGGGGACAAGGGGGGGGAGGGATAGTTGCCTTGGAGGGACAAAGGACTGACTGCCTCTGGGTAGAGAGGAGACAGATGTGGTTTATAGGAAAATGGTGGTTTGTAAAGGTACAAGGAGGAAACCCCGTGATAGGATGAGGTGTTTAATTTTAATTAGGCATGTTAATTAGGGTAGCCAAAGGGGGGCTTTTGATTGTTGGACCTCAATACTTTGATAGCTGGACCTTGGTGGTCAGCCTCAGGAGGAGGAAGTGGCCAAATAAGGGAACAGACCTTGGTGGCTAGCTTTAAGAAGGTAATGGTTTTTAGCAAGAAAGAGGGAATGGGGGAAGGGCAAGGCTTGCCTCGCTCTGGCCGCTAGAGCCCCTTCAGGACTCAAACTCTGGTCCTCTGCGAAGGCAGCAAATGCCCTTAACCCCTCAGCCATCTCTGCAGCTCCCCCCTTCCCTCCTAAAGTGGCTGTGGATGGGTGGTTTCCCTGGTTGTTCAGTGTATCTGTCTCTGATATTTAGGATGACCAGTGGTTTGGGCATGTTAATTCTGTAACCTGCCGTTTTGTTGAAAGTGTAAGAGCTAAGAGTCTTTGGGGTCTCTCACACACAGAATCATATCATCTGCAAATATGGATACTTTGACTTTTTCTTTCCTATTTGTGTCCCTTTTATTTCTTTCTCTTGTCTTATTGCTGTAGCTAAGACTTTAAGCACGATATTGAACAGAAGTGAGTGTCTTGTTTTGTTCCTGATCTTAGTGGGGAATGCTTTGGTTTTTGTTTTTTTCTTCTTCTATTTATCATGGCAGTGGATGCAGCTGTGTCATATACAGCCTATCATTTTAAAATATGTTTTCTCTGTCCCTAGTCCCTTCGGGGCTTTTATTTTGAAGGGATGTCAGAGTTTATGAAAGGCTTTTTTTGTATCTGTTGAAATAGTCATGTGATTCCCATCTTTAGTCCATTTATGTAATAAATTATATTTATTGATTGCTGTGTATGGAATTATCTTTGCTTGTCTGAAATGAAGCCACCTTGATCAGAGTGAATGATCTTTTTGATGTGATATTGAATTTGGTTTATATTTTATTGTGAATTTTTACATCTATCTTCATTGGGGAGATTGAGCTATAATTTTCTGTTTGTTGTGTATTTATTTGGTTTTTGTATCTGAATAAAACTGGCTTCCTAAAAAGAATTTGCAAGTGTTCCTTTACTAATTTTTAAAATTTAAATTTTATTTGTTTATTAGCGTCGGGTGTGGGTGCTCAGAGAAGCAAGAGGACACTTCTTAGGTTCTCTCTTAGCACCTTTATGTAGATTCCAGGAACCAAACTCAGGTTGCCAGGCTTACACAGCAAGGACCTTTACTTGACCCTCCTCCTTTTCAGTTTTATGAAATAACTTGATATTGTTATTCATTCTTCTTTTTGCAGACCTGGTATAATTCTGTATTGAATTCACCTGGCCCAGGCCTCTTTTCAGTTGGGAGATTTTCTTTTTTTAATTATTACTGCAATCATGTTCCTTGTCATAGATGTGTTTAACTTTGGTAGGTAGTTGTTTTAGTTAGGATTTCTATGGCTGTGAAGAGACACCATGACCACACAACTCTTATAAAGGAAAACGTTTAATTGGGGCTGTCTTACAGTTTCAGCGATTTAGTCCATTATCATCATGGTGGGAAACATGGCAGCATGCAGGCAGACATGGTGCTGGAGAAGGAGCTGAGAGTTCTACATCTTGAATCACAGGCAGAAGAAGGAGACTGTGTGCCGCACTGGGCACAGCTTGAGCATATATGAGACCTCAAAGCCCACCCCATCACTGACACACTTCCTCCTACAAGGCCACACCCTCCAACAAAGCCACACTTCCTAATAGTGCCACTCTCTATGAGCCTATGGGGGCCATTTTCTTTTAAAGTACCACAGTCATAATCATCTAGAACAGTGGTCCTCAACCTATGAGTCGTGACCCCTTTGGGGCTCAAACAACCCTTTCATATGGGGTGCATATAAGACATTCTGCAAATCAGATATTTACATTATGATTCATTACAGCACAATTACAGTTATGAAGTAGCAACGTAATAGTTTTATGGTTGGGTGTCACCACATGAGAAACTGTATTAAAGAGTCACAGGGTTAGGAAGTTTGAGAACCAATGATCTAGAAAGTCATACACTTCTGTTAGATCTTCCAGTTTAGATGAGTTATACTAATTTAAATCTTAAAACACATCCTCATGGTTTTCTGAATCTCCTCTGTTGTGATGTCTCCTTTCTCATCTCTGTACATTTGGGGCTTTCCCACCTTTCTTCTGGTTAATTGACTAAGGGTTTGCCAGCCCTGCCTTTTTAAAGAACCAGCTCTTTGCTTCATTGATTCCTTATATTTATTTCATTGATTTCTGCCTTGATCTTAATGCATCCTGAGCTTTTGACTCCTCTTAGGGCAGTCTAGGTCTGTGGTAGAGTACATACCTTGCAAGAATGAAGCCCTTGGTTCAATCACCACTGGGGGTGGGGGTGGGTGAGGGGTGTCAAAAAAGAATGAACAAGAGCAAAAATCCTCTTACAAACAGAAAAATACAATAGTTATTTTTGTGAGTGGGTAATTCTATTTCCCTTAGTATAATGTCCTCAGAGGTCATGCATGTGATAGCCTGTGTCAGAATTCCCCTCTTTAAATGCTGAGTAATATTCCACCATGGCTGTGCACACCTGCTGTCCACTCTCCTGCTGATGGACACTTAGGTTATGTGCACCTTTTCACACCTGCAAAGGGTGTGACAGTGCACATGAATGTGTACCCTGCTTTCAATTTGTTTGTATGTATACATGTCACCCACAGGTGAAACTGTGGGTCACATGACTGTATCGCTTGATTTCTGGAAGAACAGTCTGTACTCCAAGTACCTGTGCCCAGGAGTTAAAATTTCTCCACATTCTTGCCAACACGTGTTATTTTTCAGGTTTCCTGTCGTATTTCCTTTTTCCTTCTCTTTCTTTCTTTCTTTCTTTCTTTCTTTCTTTCTTTCTTTCTTTCTTTCTTTCTTTCTTTCTTTCTTTCTTTCTTTCTTTCGGTTTTTGTGGTGGTAATCTAATTGTACTGAATTATTATTTTGATTGTATGTTAATAAATAAAGTTGTCTGGGGGTCAGAGCTATTAGAGCCATAGCAAGAGTGTGGCGGTGGTGGCACATGCCTTTAATCCCATAGATATCTGTGTGTTCAGGGTCAGAGCTATTAGAGCCATAGCAAGAGTGTGGCGGTGGTGGCACACGCCTTTAATCCCATAAGATCTCTGTGTTCAGGGATATAGCCAGCATTAGAGACATATGCCTTTAAGACCTAGGGGGCTGTACATTCAGACAGTGACGAGGCAGTCATGTGTTTGGGTTTACAACCAATGAGAAGGCAGAACAACATACTATAAAAAAAACGAACCGACAGGAAGTAGGTCTCTTTTCGCGAAGCTGGGACAGCAGGAGGAAGGGTGAGATTTTAGCTCTGAGCTCTGACCTCTCGGCTTTCTCTTTTACATTGTTTCTGTGTTTCTTATTTAATAAGATGGTTGGTTACATCTATAGGTTTTGTTTGTTTGTTTTTTGAAATAGGGTTTCTCTATGTAGTTTTTGGAGCCTGTCCTGGGTCTCACTGTGTAGACCAGGCTAGCTTCGAACTCACAGAGATCCACCAGCCTCTGCCTCCCAAGTGCTGGGATTAAAGGTGTGTGCCACCACCTCCCGGCCTTCCTGTTGTATTTTTTGTGCATTTTATTCCCATTTCTCCAAGGAGTGGTGGTGTTACGCATATTCTCATCTGTTTTCTTGGCCACTTGCATATCTTCTGTGGAGAAAGATCTCTTCAAGTCCCTCCAAGACAAGACAGGAGACAGGAAGATTATGAAAGGACATGGGAAGGGAAAGGAGCCCCTCCTTCTAAAGACAAGTTGAAGCCTCTAGCCAGCACAATTAACCTTGGCATGAGGAGTCAACATAGCAACCACACTTCTTTCTAACAGACATTGCAGCAGCAAGCCTGAAACCTGAGAGCCTATGACTTGGGAAGCCTATGACTTCCACTTCCAGACATTCTCGGGAAATCTCAAACACTGACTTTGTTCATAGTGATGGGGACTTATCAAGTGTGGTCCTGCCAGGTGCTCCTCAGGAACCACCCCAGGACCCCACCTGGATTCCCTAGCAACCCTTTAGAGATAAAGCCTCAAAACTCATCAGGCCGGTAGCTGCCGAAAGACAACACAGCAGGGCTATCTTTGAGAAGCACCCAACCCATGCGCTCCGCTCCATCTTTCCTCTTGAGTTCCTCTCCATTAACCCATGCTTCAAAATCTATTAAGTCAACTCCAAGTTGGCTTCTCTTCTGTGCCAAAGGCAAGGACCTGGTTTCTCCTGAGTAGAGCTCTCGGAGAGCTCTTCAGGCTGCTGTGGGCACTGTTCCTGTCACTGCCGACACCTGTCTATTTTGTTACTGGCTTGGTGGCCGGGATCTTCTTGTCTTGTCAGATTCTCACTGATGCCCACTGTTTTCCTCCTTGCTCACACAGAGAGAAATGAGGCTCGGGGCAGAGCATCTTGGTTTACTCTCAGAAGCCCTTCATTAGCCTGAAAAATGATGTAAGCCCTTCCAGATACTTCCTCACGGGGGCAAGTGCTCTGCCTCTGCAAAGACTGCCCGGAGAGTCCAGAGAAACAGATGTGAAGGGAACCCTTGTTGAAAGGATGTGAAAGGACCAGAGTTGGGAGAAGACACCCCAAGGCCGAGTTCTCAGCACAAAGGAGATGTATTTGCCCCAGAGGGACAAAGGCAGGGAATAAGAGACAATGACAGAAGACAGAGGACAAAGAAGGGGAAGGGAACAAGGGAGGAGTGAAGGGATATTTGCCCCGAGGGAAAAAGGACTGCTTCTGGATAGAGAGGAGACAGACGTGGCCCATAGGAAAATGACAAGTTATAAAGGGAAAAGGGGAAACTCCATGTTAGGATGAGTTGGTTTGTTTTAATTGAGCATGTTAACTAGATGAGCCAAAAGGGGCTTTTGATTGCTTGCTGTGGGATGTTCTGTATGTCCTGTGGGAGCCCTTCTTGGGTTCTTTGTGGCGTTACCCAGCAGGTCCGTATAGAGGATGATTAGGACCATGGGCCTGAGTGCAGGTGTTTGAGATGGTCTGCACTTGGCTGTGCTGGGGGATGGTCTGTATGTCAAGTTGCTCTGATTGGTTAATAAATAAAACCTGATCGGCCATGGCTAGGCAGGAAAGATAGGCGGGACTAATAGAGAGGAGAAATAAAAGGACAGAAAGGCAGAAGGAGACGCTGCAGCCGCCGCCATGACCAGAGACACTGCAGCCGCCACCATGACCAGAGACACTGCAGCCGCTGCCATGACCAGCAGCATGTGAAGACGCCAGTAAGCCACCAGCCACATGGCAAGGTATAGATGTATGGAAATGGATCAATTTAAGATAAAAGCACAGTTAGCAAGATAAGGACAGTTAGCAGGAAGCCTGCCACGGCCATGCAGTTTGTAAGCAAATTAAGTCTCTGTGTTTACTTGGTTGGGTCTGAGCGGCTGTGGGACTGGCGGGTGACAAAGATTTGTCCTGACTGTGGGCAAGGCGAAAAAAATCAAGCTACAATTGCTGGACTTCAGTACTTTGATAGTTGGACCTTGGTGGTCAACCTCAGGAGAAAGAAGTAGCTAAATAAGGGAATAGACCTTGGTGGCTAGCTTTAGAACTCTAATCTAGCAGCTTAGGAGGGAAGAGGGAATGGGGGAGAGCAAGGCCTGCCAGAGCCATGTTTACCAATGTGGGCCTACTAGAGCCTTCAGGATGCCTGTGGTTGATGCTTACACTCAAGAAATCACAAGACATTGAGCTTGAAGGATTCTTCTTTGATACCTGGGCAGTGTGAGATATATGTGTGTGGTGGTTTGAATGAAAATGACCCCCATAAGCTGATAGGATGTGGCATTATTGGAGGTGTGGCATTGTTGGAGGTCTCAGATGCTCAAGCCACACCCAGTGTCTCAATCTTTTCCTGCTGCCTGCCTATCCAGATGCAGAACTCTCAGCTACCTCTCCAGAACCATGTTTGCCTATATACCACCATGCTTCCCACCATGATGATAATGGACTAAACCTCTGAACTGTATTTGTAAGAGTTGCCATGGACAGCTGGGCAGTTGTGGTGCACACCTTTAATCCCAGCACTGGGGAGGCAGAGGCAGGTGGATCTCTGTGAGTTTGAGGTCAGCCTGGTCTACTGAGTGAGTTCCAGGACAGCCATGGATACACAGAGAAACCCTGTCTTGAAAAACTTAAAAAAAAAAAAAAAAAGAATTGCAATGGTCATGGTGTCTCTTCATAGCAGTAAAAACCTTAACCAAGACAGAAGTTGGTACCAGGAACTGGGATGTTTTTGTGATAGGCCTGACCTCATGCTTTTGTTTGGAGGAATGTGGACTTTGGAACTTTGAATTTAAAAAATAGTTGAATGCTTAAGTGGGACTTAATGGGCCATCCTAGTAGGAGCATGGAAGACAGTGGTGCTGAGGGTGATGTGAACTGTGGGGGCCTGACTTAACAGGTTTCATAGGAAAAGCATGTGACCTAGAAGCCATTCTTGTGATGTTTTGACTAAGAATTTGGCTGCTTTCTGCCTTTTCTGGAAAAATCTGTCTGAGGCTAAATTGAAGAGTTTTGGATTAATTGAGCTGGCAGAGGAAATCTCAAAACAGTCTTGTGTGGACTTTGTTGTGTGGTTATTAGTGTCCAGTCTCATGCAGATCTATAAAGAAAAGGAGCAAACCAAGCAAGGAAAAAACAAAATGTACAGTTTTAGGAGAAAGGGGGCACCAGGAAGTTGAATGGAGCTAAGTCCTGTGTTCAAAGAGATAAACAGATTAAAGGAAATCCTGATGTTAAATGGAAAAAAGTGAGTGGTGACCTCAGGGCCATCTAAGCAAGCTAAGCTTCCAACTTGTGAAAAGGAATTAAAGAAAAGTTTAGAGCTGGGGGTGGTGATGCACACCTTTAATACTAGCACTATTGAGGCAGAGGCAGACAGATTTCTGAGTTTGAGACCAGCCTGGTCTACAGATCCAGTTTCAGGACAGCCACACTCAGGCGGTGAAGGAAAGCACTGAAAACGGAAAGGGGGTGAAAATGTATTTGAAAGAGGGGGTCCTGCTGCAGCCCCAGCAAGCAGCAGAGCCTGGCGGCTTTGGGCACGTGGTTCTGGCTTTAGAGTCAAGGACAGAAGAAAGGGGTATGAAATCTCCCTCTTTGACTAAGAAATGTAGATGGAATTTTCTCCAGTCCTGCCTTGCCCAAGAGTCCGGACGATCTATTCCACCCATGGTCCCACAGCTGCTTATAAAATAAATATGTAGAGGCTTATATTAATTACAAACCTATGGCTTTGGCTTCTTGCTAGCTAGAGCTTTCATCTTAAATTAACCCATTTTTTTTTTTTTTTTTGGTTTTTCAAGACAGGGTTTCTCTGTGTAGCTTTGCGCCTTTCCTGGAGCTCACTTGGTAGCCCAGGCTGGCCTCGAACTCACAGAGATCCGCCTGCCTCTGCCTCCCGAGTGCTGGGATTAAAGGCGTGCGCCACCAACGCCCGGCAAATTAACCCATTTTTATAAATCTATATGTTGCCATGTGGCTGTAGCATTACTGGTCTGCTGGCATCTTGTTGCTCCTTCAGCGGCAGGCTCAAGTCTCTCTCGACTCCACCCTTCTTCTCTCTGTATGTTTGCTTGGATTTTCCACTTTGCTGTAAGCTTTCTTGCCATAGGCCAAAACAGTTTTATTTATTATCCAATGAGAACCACACATATTTACAGCATACAGAAAGATATCCCACAGCAAAGGAAAGCCACTGAGACCAGGAATATGTCAGCCATATCCCTACATGGAGGCCTAGAGAGGCCATTGTGTGAAGCTGTGAAGGTGAAGCTTGGATTGCCTTGGAGACCCCAAGTGTCAGAGATGTTGGAGATGCCAGTGCCTGCCAAGGAAAGCTGCTAACAGGAAGTGGAACCAGCCCAAGAGGAAAAAAAAATATGTTGCAGTCAACAAAGCTGAAAGGAGTTGGAAATCTGAAGAACATTTTGACATCAGACATGGAGATGCAGAGTTTGGAGTTTGCCCAGCTGGTTTTGGTCTTGCTTTGGTCCAGTTCCATAGCCTTCTTCACTATGCTCCCTTTCTTCGCTTTTGGAATGATAATGTATATTCTATGCCATTACATGTTGCAAGTATGTGGTCTACTTTTTGGTTTTGATTTTATAGAGCATTATAGTTAAGAGATTTCATGAGTCTCAGAAGAGATTTTGAACTTTAGACTTTTAGACAGTACAGAGACTGTTAAAGACTATGAAGACTTTTGAAATTGAACTAAATGCATTTTGCATTATGATATGGCTACAATCCTATGGGGACCAGGGAGTGGGATGTGGTAGTTTGAATAAAAATGGCCCCCATAGACTCATGAGGAGTGGTACTATTAGAAGGTGTGGCCTTGTTGGAGGAAGTGTGTCACTAGGGTTGGGCTTTGGGGTTTCAGATGCTCAGGCCATACCCAGTGTCTCACCCTTTTCCTGCTACCTGCCTATTCCTATGTAGAACTCTCAGCTACCTCTCCAGCAACGTGTCTGCCTCATGCTACCCTGCTTCCTTCCATGACAATAATGGACTAAACCTCTGAACTGTAAGCCAGCCTCTATTAAGTGTTTCACTATGAGAGTTACTGTGGTCTTGGTGTCTCCTCACAGCAATAGAAACCCTAAGACAGTGTGAGGACCCAAGAAAGGGGCTGGGACTGTGAAGAATTGAGTAGCCCAATCCCAGAGACCCCCCCCCCCCCCCGCCATAGCCTGACTCTGTTTCCCAGCTTCCTGTGCAGTCAGGATGCCCATGTGACTGAGTCCTGCCAAGGACACATGGCACAATGGGTGTACACTCTTTTCATCATCCCATAAACCTCCCTTCTCTTCCATGGAGGGGTTCAGTCACTGGAGGAAGGCAGGACCTGGGAGGCTGTCCATTGATCAGACTCTTGGATGTGCCTCTATGAGAAAGAACTGTCCTATTGAATGAACATTCTAGGCCTAGCTCTGGACCTGGGGATGAGCAGTGATCTTGTGCATGGCCAAGCCAGGTTGGTGGAAGCTTGGGGACAAAGCTTTTCTGTTGGTGTTTGTGTACCCACCTCCCAAGCCTTGTATCCCCCCCATAGGTTGACCTTACGCAAGTCTCTTTATATTTAAATGTCAAACCTTCTCCAGTAAGTGGCATGGGTAATGGTGTCCCATCCTATTTCACGGTGACACAGATGACAAGGAACCAAGGCAGACATTATTGGTGAACATTTATTTTCCCAGAAGTAGGAGAGGAGGTGGATCTCAGGGCACTTGAGGCTCTGTGCATGGGCAGTGGGCAGGTTAGCACTAATGGTGCTCCTGGTCAGCAGATGCTCCTCCTGGGTTCTGGAGGGACAGGAGCCCCGGACACAGCTGTGGCTGGCAGTGTAAGTCCCCTGGTTTGGATTGAGCCCTCCATGGTCCCTTCTTCTGTTAGCTGAAGCCCAGAGGGGTAAGGCAATGTCCTCAGGGTCACATAATCCAGTCATTCTGCTAAGCTGAGCCACATTCCCTCCAGAGAAGCAAGCAGCTTTATTACATTGCCCAGGACACTCCCAGGGAAGCACAAATGAGTCCTAAACCCTTGGCGTGGCCCAATCACTCAAGAATAATTCCCAACCAAGCTCTTTACCTTAACTATGTCTCCCACTGCAGCTACCACAGCCAGCTGCTTTCTGAGGACAAGAATGCATGGCCTTCCCCGAGTCCAGTTCCTAAATGACTCCAATTCATCTATTTGGCCTCCTATATAGTTATCCTCTTTTCCTATATAAATATGACTAGAGCTTATAATACCAAGCCACGGCAGTCATTGACACCATAGCATGAATTTGATTATCAGTTATTCAGTCAAGGAATCAGAAGAAGTAGAGTGAGGAAGAAAGAGTTAAAAAAATAACATACGGTTAAAGAGGGATGGAAATAAAGTTAGGGTTTCACAGTTGACTATGTAGTCCCTTTCTAACACCCCGGGTCTCTGTGTTGACAGGAAACTGTCCTGTATCTAGGGGTGGGGGAAATAGTACTTTTATTGATGGAGTCTGCAGCTCCTTTCAGAATTCTGATTCTGAGTCTGCCCCCGGTGCTCCCTGCCCCATGCCCCTGTGCTCCCTGCCCCATGCCCCCGGTGCTCCCTGCCCCATGCCCCCGGTGCTCCCTGCCCCATGCCCCCCTGTGCTCCCTGCCCCATGCCCCTGTGCTCCCTGCCCCATGCCCCCGGTGCTCCCTGCCCCATGCCCCCCTGTGCTCCCTGCCCCACGCCCCTGTGCTCCCTGCCCCATGCCCCCGGTGCTCCCTGCCCCATGCCCCCGGTGCTCCCTGCCCCATGCCCCCGGTGCTCCCTGCCCCATGCCCCCGGTGCTCCCTGCCCCATGCCCCCGGTGCTCCCTGCCCCATGCCCCCTGTGCTCCTGCCCCATGCCCCGGTGCTCCCTGCCCCACGCCCCTGTGCTCCCTGCCCCATGCCCCTCTGATCCCTGCCCCATGCCCCCCATGCTCCCTGCCCCATGCCCCGGTGCTCCCTGCCCCATGCCCCTGTGCTCCCTGCCCCATGCTGGAGACCAGGAGACAGGTGGAACTCTGGTGGAGACCTTGGCCTAACCCCAGGGCCTGGTGGATTAGCCCGAAATCCTGAGAATTCTACTGAGAGAAGGCAGAAGCCATGGAAGTCTGAGAGGGGAGTGGCTGGGTGAGTACAAGTGGCAGGAATAACATTCCAGATACCAGCAACCTTCCAGGAAGTGGAACTGGGTAGCACAGACTTGAAGCGTGTGGGCCTTCCCTAGGCTGGGGAAAGGGAAGCACCCAGATCTGCAGGACCAGGGCACCAAAGCAAGGGCCGTAGCCTTAGCTAAAGCAGTGTGGAGGGGATGCTGGGAAAGGGCTGGCCAGAATGTGCTCCCTCAGCTGCCATGTTGGCTAGAGGGGCTGGAGGGGAGGTGGGAGGACCAGAGGGCCTGGAGGGGAGGTGGGAGGACCAGAGGCCTGGCAGAGTGAGGACCAGGGCATGGAGGTTGGCGAAGGCAGCATTGTTGGCAAGGCTCTTGCTGGACGGCAGCGGGATAGGACTTGCTGAGCCTTCCTGGAGTGGCCATGTCCATGGTCATCAGGTCTTCCTCACTAGGTCAGTTTGGAGAGAATCCTCTTCACCCAGGGCATGCTGGGGTCAGCACAGATGTCCCGGTTCTTGAAGGTTATCAAACTGTAAGAGACACCAGGGAGTACGCAGTTGCATTAGTAGGCTAGGAGACAAAAGTATAGACTTGGGAGCTGGCCTAGCTGGATAGGATTCTAGGTTTGCTCCATGTTAGTAAGTCAGATAACTTCTCTGAGCCCTGGTTTCCACCTCTATAAAATGGGGTGACAGTCCTGCCCAGCTGTGTGAGATTTTGATGAAGCTATCAGGATACATACTGACCTGCAAGGGCCACAGCACATAGTAGGTGCTATATAATTGTGTCAGAAGATGTCCTCAACTTTTTACATTGGTTTTTGTTTGTGTGTGTGTGTGTGTGTGTGTGTGTGTGTGTGTGTGTGTGTGTGTGTGTGTGTGATGGATGCATGTGCACAGGCATGTAGAGACTAGAGGTTATCATAGAGTGTCTCTCTCATTTGCTGTCCATCTTATTTTTAAATAAGGTTCACTGACCTTGAAGTTCCAATTCAGCTAGACTGGCTGGCCAGCAAGGCCCAGCAATATTTCTGTCTTTGCCTCCCCAGTCCTGGGATTACAGGCACATGCTGCCACATCTGGCTTTTTTGCATGAATGTTAAGGATCCAAACTTAGGATCCTCTAGCAAGCACTAACTGAGCAATTTCCTCGTTCCCTTTTACAATAGCTATCTTAATTCTTACAACAATTTCACGTGTCCCTAGTCTACCTACAGATGTAAAGAAATTTGGCCGAATATAAGGAGTAAAGTATGTCTGGGGTGGGAATTGGACTGTGACTTTGAAGAACGTCCCTTCCAGGCCTCTTTGAGAGTCCTAGAGCATCTGGTGGAGAAATAGGTTTGCCTGTGGTGATGAAAGAGTTAACTGTCAGTCAACAGTATCTAGGATCACTTTGGAGACCTCTGGGCATGCCCTTGGGATTATCTTATTTAAAGTGATGTGAGAAGACCCATCTTAATTGTGGGTGGGACTCTTCCCCAGGCAGCAGACCCTGGATAAAGTGGAGACCCGAGCTGAGCACGTGCATTCATCCCTCTGTCTCCTGGTTGTGGATGAGAGTGACCAGCTGCTCCTGCCGCCTTGATTTCCCTGCCGCGATGGCCTGCACCGTGGACTGTGGGCTAAAACAAACCCTGTCTCCCCTACGCTGTTCTTGTATTTTATCACAGCAATTAGAAAAGAATCTCAGACACCCACCAAGTGTGGCCAAGGTTCCTGCCCTGCACAGCCATAGCAAATACTGGGCCAGGCCTGGGCATGGAAGCTGGGTTTGGCAAGGTGGGTACAGGCTGGCTGGGGCTGTTCTCCCATTCCATAGCTGCATCCAGCCATCCAGCTGAGAGCTGCTGGCTCCCACACCCCTGACCTGTCCCTGCGTCACAGACCACAAATAAACAGTGCCCGAGGACAACAGCAACACTGAGCTTGGCTTTTTTCTTTTTTCTTTTTCTTTTTTTTCGAGACAGGGTCTCTCTACATAGCCCCGGCTGTCCTGGAACTCACTATGTAGACCAGGCTAGCCATGAACTCACGGAGATCGACCTGCCTCGGCCTCCCAATGCTGGGATTGGGCCAGCCTGAGCTTGACTTCTTGGGCATCTTAGGCAAGGCTGGTCCCTCCCTGTGCGCCCATCTCCCCATCCATCAAGCTGTATTCTTTCTAGAGTTCCTTTAGGCTCAGAGTCCAAGGATCACTAGGTCTGTCCTTCACTGAGCATCTGTGACTTCCACTTGCCGTAGCTGCCCTGTGATGCTGAAGAGACCCTTAAGCTCATGCCACCTCGGCAGTGTGCAAGGGAACCAGACAGACAGTGATTGCTGGGCAGGGCTGTTTCTAGCTAAGGGCGTATGTGCCTTGTGCTCAGCACACGATCTTTCTGCACTTGGGGAAACTTTGGGAGTTATGGCTCTACTGAACTGATGAGAAACAGTCTCAGGGCTGAAGGGCCAGAACCTTGGGAGGGCTCCTGCTCTGCCCTTCTTTACCCTTCTCCAGCTGACATCTCTAAGAGATGGAGTTAGCTGTGGGAGGAGGGAGGGAAGATAGAGAGCCCAAGGGGTGGGGTCATGACCCCAAATCCAAGAACTAGGTGATGCAGCTGGGAGCAGGCTCTAAGGGATTAGACACAGCCAGATGGGCTACCACAGAAAAGATGGGTCTTCCTGCCAGGTGGAGAAAGCCGGGGTGCAGAGGGAAGAGAACACTCCTCCCAGGAATACAGGAGCAACCTGGGAAGCCTTGTCCCATGCTCTTCTTTAGTGAGCCTGCTTGCCATTCCCCTTGCTGAGCCTAAGTCCTCTTCCCTCTCCTGAACCTGGGTCCCTTTCTCTTTGCTGAGCCTGGATCCCTTCCCTTTGCTAAGCCTGAGTCCCCTTCCCTTTGCTGAGCGTGGGTCTCACCTACAAAATGGGCTAACCTCCTGTAGAATTGCTTCAGAGACTGAATGAGTCACAGAGGTAGTGTGCAGAATAGCCCGAGCACATGGGCAGCCATCTATGGGTGTCAGCACTTAACAGTATGTCTCTGACCAAAACCGCTACCTGGAGGAAGAATTCTGGGCGACTGGGAGGACTCAGCATGTCTCACCAAGAATGGACTCTAGGTATGCTGCTTGTACCCCTAACACCCACACTGCTTCCCATCAACAATAGCCTGTGGCTGTGTACTGCCTACATGTCCATGCCATGCTGGGGTGGTACCCAACTATTCAGCTGCCATCCACAGGTCTGTCATGTTACAGATGTTCAACAATATCTGTTGAATGGTACCATCCTTTTGGGATTCAGAACACCCAAGCCTGCCTAAACCATCGCATCCAGCCAAGCCTCCTTGCACTGAAGCTCGCTTCATCCTGCCCACCCTTGGTCCACATCCGTCAGGCCCCTCCTCCAAAGCCCCGTGGCCCAGCTTCCTACTCACACAACACCAGGCTTGCGGCAGGACTTTGAGGTCCAGAAGAACTCCTTCACTACACGTAATGGCAACGGACGACGGATATAGTCTCTGCAGCAGATAGTGTCTTCCACGTTGGTACCATAGGGACCTGGTGGAGGGGTACCCAGGGCACATTAGCTGGAGTGCAGAGATTATGGCCCCAGCCATAATCACAGACTGACCTACAGGAGAAAGATTCTCTTCCACACAGATGGATGTCTTCTAGGCCTCATACAGAGATGCCACTGAGGGCTCAGTGTCTACACTCTGGGAAGTGGATTCAGAATGACTGAGCACCAACAGGCTTCTAAATGGGCTCCTGCACCTCTGAGTCAGAGGGGGCCCCAGCTACCTTGGATCAGGGCATGGCAGACAGCACCTGCGTCCCAGGAGCTTGGCAGATGCTAGGCCCTGCTCCAGACCCACCAACCCTCATGCATGCAACACAGAATTAGAAATATCTTCCTCTTCTCTGTGCCCTGATGAGGCCACAGTAGAGAGGGGAAGGCAAGCATCCAAGGTCACAGTGAGACTGTAGCAGAGTCAGACTCAAGGCTCAGTCAGAAGACAGTCACGACAGACCTGGTTCGAGTCCCACTCTGCCCCTGAGTGACCCTAATCACTTGTCATCTCCAAGGCCCATGGAAGAATGCCAGTTCCACAGGGCTGCGCTTACATGGGGCCTCTCCAGAACTTGACACTGTGAGCAACAACTGGTTGGTTGTAGTTGCCTCATTCCACTGTGGAGACCCTTCTCCTGCCCAGCTCCAAACAGAGGTGTTGATAGTGTAATAGGAAAGAGGGGTCAGGACCCTGCGTCGGCCACAGGCTCCAGAGCAAATCTTGGGTGTTGGGAGGGCATGGCCCGCTTTCTAAGAGTGTCTCTACCTTCCCCAACTCAAACGGATACCTTGTAGGCCCTGTATCTACTTCAAGAGCTCCTATATTTGAGCTGTCTGGGCAACAGGGTCCTCAGGCCTTGCATATCACAACCCCCAGACCAACTGAGGCAGATTGTAAAAGCCAAGCCTTCCTGACTACCTGCTTTATAAATGGGCCCATTTAGAAGTAGTAGCGCTAGCCCAGGGATGCGCCAGAGCTAGCCCAAAGCCACAAGAGCCAATGGCAGACTCACTCTGGGACTCTTTCTAGACATTCCAGTGTCCACCCTCCTGCTCCCCAGGCTCACCTGCATCGGAAGTCTGCAGGACCACAGCAAGAAGGATGAGAGCCACGAGGAGCGGGGTCCGCAGGCTGGCCATGATGTACTTGTCCTTGCCAGGTGTCTTCTGGCCAGAGGACAGGGAGGTCTGGTACTTAAGCACTCTCTCCACCCACTGGTTCGGCTGTCTTAGTCACCACCAAGCCTGACATTCATGCCCTAAAAGAAGAAGTCCTACTTCCGCAGACGGGAGATCCAAGGGCGGGGAACTACTCGGGGGACTGCCACTCATCCAGACTATGGGTCTCCAGAGACTTGTAAAGTCCCCTCAGCGGTGCTCTCCAGAGGCTCTTTGCCCTGTGACCTCAGCCATGTCGCCAGGGGTCTCCTGGTAGAGATGGGGAGCCCAACAAAGCCCCACTACCCCATTCAGTGGCTGTTGGCACATGAATAGCGGACAAGGACAGACTGTTGCCTGGAGCTGAGGCCTTCTTCATGCCTCAAGGCCGGGCATCAGAGTCTCTTTTCAAAGGTGGAGCCCATAAGCCCTTTGGGTCAGGTTTTTGCCCCATAGCCTGACTTCTAGGGTTCCTCGGAAAACTCAGCCTCACATGCTCAGTGGGCTGCCCCTCAGCCTGCACAGAACCTGCTCCTCTCAGCCCTTCCTCGCCCACTTCATCCTCCCTCCTGCCTTCCCGCTGGCTCGGCTTGCTTTACACACAGCCCCTCGTCCCTGGTCCTGTCCAGCTCCCACACCTGCATGGACGCCCACAGGTTCCCCTCCCCACACCGCAGCCGGAGTCAGTGTGCGGACTCAAAGGGCCATGTGGTCCTTTCCTACTTTAAAACCCTACCGGGGCTCCCCAATCTCCTGAGGGCTGAACCCAAACTCCTGACTAGGACCCTTAGGGCCACTTTTCCAAAACTATTACCCACAGTCAGAGGGACCACACCACAGTATTGAACAGTTCCTCAAAGGGTTCTGTGGCCTGACCCTGACGATGTTTCCACTTTCTACGTCCCTACTGCAGAAACTCCTACTCAAACGTCAAGGGCTGCTTGAAATGTCACTTCGCTGGTAAGCCTACTTACTCAGGACTTCACATTCTCCATGTGACCTGGAATGTGGCCCGAGAGGAGCCAGAGGAGACTTTCTTACGAGCACAGGACAGCTGATCTCGTATCGTTCTCAGGATTCAACCTGTTGAGCTGTCTGCAGCTGTCTGTGTGCCCCAGGTTCCCAGTTTTGTGAACTGTCACCTGTACTGGGGTGGGCTTTGGTCATGCAGCTGTCTCTGAATCATTTTTGCTCCTGTAAGTAACTTTTCACCCATATTCCTGTGAGTTACCTCCAAAAAAACTCATTGTTCGCCAAATTGGACCTCAGTGTCCATGCTTTGGTCTGTCTTGGGGCTCCTTATCTGGGGTGAGTAGCTGTGTATGTTGCATCTCCCTGTGTAAAGTCTTATCACATAACATTCGGCAGAATAGAGAGTTCTAGAGATGGATGGCAGCCATAGCTGCAAACATCTGAACACGCCTAATGCTGCTGAGAGTTCTTCACGTGGTTTGAAATACTAAATATGTGCTGTGAATTGCATACCGGAAATGTGGCCCTCTCCAGGGCAAGCCAAGCTTCCAGCACTAATTTCTAGTTAGAGAAAATACAGGAGTTGGATATGGTGGCTCACAGGTGTATTCTCAGCTGCTGGGGAGGGTGGAGAAAAGGGTTGCTTAGGCCCATGAGTTCAAAACCATCTGGGTAGTATAGTGAGATCTAGTCTTTAACAAAATAACAACAAAAACTGGAAGAAGATAAGTTACCCCACAAAAGCAATTTGCCAACCCCCAAAGGTCCTTCAAATCAGCTGTCCCAGATTTTATAGTGTGTGTGTGTGTGTGTGTGTGTGTGTGTGTGTGTGTGTGTGTGTGTGTGTTGTGTATCATACATATACGCTTCAAAATTAAGGGTTGGTCATGGTGGCATATACCTGTAATTCTAGCACTCAGAAGGCTGAGGCAGGAGGATGCCTGTGAGTTTGAGACCAGTCAATGACCCTACAACACAAAGCTGGGGTTGCAGAGATGGTTCAGTGGACAAAGTGCCTGTTGTGCATGTGTGAAGACCTGAGTTTTGGCCCCCCAGACCCGCAAAGGTCAGACACATGACTGCAATCCAAGTGCTCCATGAGGAGATGGGAAGTGGAGCCAGCAGGGTCCCTGGAAGCTAACCTGACTCACAAAATGATAAACAAGAAACTCTGTCACAGAAAAAGGTAGAGGGCGAGTGCCAATGCCCGATACTGACCTCTATCAAAGACCTTCTGCAGCCGCACATGGTAACTCAGTCACAGTCTCAACGTCTGAGTGTGAGATAGATCACCATGAGTTTGAAGCCAGTCAGGGCTATACAGTGAGTTCTAGGGAAGCATGGGCTAGATTTATACCCAGCCTCAAAATAAAATAAAATAAAATAAAAACAAAGACCTTCCATAAATAATTGGGGAAAGTGAAATGCAGACTGGTATTAGCTGCTATTGTGTCTTAGAGTAGATTTGCTTCGTTCATTGAAGACCTCAGGGTGTGTAAGAGATGGTCTCGTTCCCAAAGACGGCACGCAGAGGTATTTAGAAGTGAGAATCATGATTTCACAGTTGGGGGAAAATACATGGTGGTAAATGTAAAATGTGTATGTGACACCTTTGGCTGTGGTATCAAATGCATACATGTGTACATAGACTGATATAGAGAGTATTGTGTATGTATAGACTTAGATGCATGTGCGAGATAAGTATGTGCCCGAGATGTATATGTGAATGTACAGGTGTGTGTCTAGAGGGGGAAGCAAAGCCAAAATGGTAAGAGGAAGTCGCTAACAATGGTGGGACTTGGTCACATGCTGAACTAGTCTAACAGCACACTTGACCATCAAACGTGTATCTCATTGAGCTTGGTGGTACACTCCTATAGTTCCAGCACTCAGGATGCTGAGGCAGGAGAATCAAGAGTTTGAAGATAGCCTGGGCTACATAATAAGACCCTGTCTTAAAAACAAGTGAAAACAAAAAACCAAAAACAAAGATCTAGCTTTGCTTTGTCTTTGTTTTGCAGCAGGGTCTTGCTGTGAAGCCAGGCTGGCCTCTAGCTTACAGCCATTCTCCTGCCTCCATCTCCTGGGTGTGTGTGTGTGTGTGTGTGTGTGTGTGTGTGTGTGTAACAGTCTCATTGTATTGTCCAGACTGACTTTGTTGTTGTTCAAACTTCTGAACTCAAGTGATCCTTCTGCCTCAGCCAAAACATTTTTCTTTAAAAGACCTTTTTTTTTTTTTTTTTTGCATTTATTTCTTTACTTATTGGGGATATGGGGGCAAGATCTATGCTTCCATCATGTAGATTCTTGGAATTAATCTCTAGTCATCAAGTTCGGCACCAGCACCTCTGCCCTCTGAGCCATATCACCCGCCCAAGAATTATTTTTGCATGTGAAACTCCTCTGTGAGCAACGGCTATCATAAGATCAGTGTAAGCAAGTAACCCTTGGGGCTTTCTTATGGGGCCTCTTAGGGCCCAGGGCCCTCCATGGTGGGCCTGGGGGTCTCCCCCTGGAGAACACCTGGGTCCCCAGGGACTTGGCAGGTCCCAGAGTTCTCATCCTGGCCCAGCCTGTGGGCTTAGTGCTGGCCCCATTCTCCCTGCCCTGGGCACACCTGCAGCCTGGCATCCTCTGACTACCAGCCCTTGGCCTCCCTGACTGCAGGAGGGGCGGATATGGAGTTAAAGGAGCCCTGATGCCCAGTCAGAGCACAGAGCATGGGGATGAGCTTTCAAGGGAAGGAGGGGGAATTCTTGGGGCTGCGTGTGGTAAAGCCCCAGGACATACAGTGGTGGTAGGGATAGGGACAGGTCTCTAATGATGAAGGGGCTGATCTTTCCTCCTCCTGATGGTCACACTGCCTCACTTTGTACCTTACAAGGTATTGAATCTCCTAGATAATCCTCTTGTCCCAACCTCTTTTTTTTTGTTTGTTTATTTGTTTGAATTAATGTTTGTTTGTTTTGAAGAAAAGATCTCACTATGTCGCCCCAGCTGGCCTCTGTAGACCAGTGACCATGTAAACTAGGCTGACCTCAAACTTGCAATGGTCCTCTTGTCTCTGCCTCCAGAAGATTGGAGTTACAGTTGTGTGCCAGCATTCCAAGCTCTAAATTAATTTTTATTTATTAAAAGCATGAAGCAGGAGTGCTGGTAGTACATGCCTTTAATCCCAGCACAGGAAAGACAGTGGCAGGTGGATCCCTGTGGCTTTGAGGCCAATCTGGTCTACACAGTGATTTCCAGGACAGCAAGGGCTATCCTGTCTAAAAACAAACAAACAATAACAGCATCAAAACCGTAAAGCAGAACCTGGCGGCAAGTACCTGTCATTCCAGGTGTTTAGGAGACTGAGGCAGGAGGATTGCTTGAAGCCTGAGAGTTAAGGATCTGCCTGGGCATCATAGCAAGGCTCCAGAGAGACAGAGGAGAGGGAGATGGGGAGATAACTTGGCAAAGTGTTGTGCTCAAACACAAGGACCTAAGTTCAGATCCCCAATACCTGAGTAAAAAGCCAGCGACAGTGGCTGGGGCCATAGAGACAGGAAACTCCTTGGGGCCTGCCGGCCAGCAGGAACAATCCGGTGAAAGCCATAAACTCCAGGTTCAGAGATAGACCTTAACTCAAAAAATAAGGCGAGGGCTGGAGAGATGGTGACTCGGCTGTTAAAAATGCATACCCTACTGCAAGGGATCTGAGTTCAGCTCCCAGCATTCACAACCACCTGTAAATCCAGGTCCAGGAGATCAGATGCCCTCTTCTGGCCTTTTGGAGAACTGCACTCATGTGCATATACCCGCATATATACACATATAGACATATAGACACACACACACACACACACACACAATTTAAAAATTAAAAGTTACACCTTAAGGCAGGGCATGGTGGCGCACGCCTTTAATCCTAGCACTCAGTGGGCAGAGGCAGGTAGATCTCTGTAACTTTGAAGCCAGCCGGGTCTACAAAGTGAGTTCTAGGATAGCCAGGGCTGATATGCAGAGAACCCTGTCTTGAAAAACAAACACAAACAAAAACAAAAACAAAGACAAAAAAATACTTCTTAAAAAATAAGATGGAGAGTGATTGAGAAAGTCACCTGACATGGCTTGAACCCTCCACATGCACACACACACACACACACACACACACACACACACACACACACACACACACCAAAAGAAGAAGGAAGGGGGAATAAGAGGAAAGAGGAGGGAAGGAAAGAGGAAACAAGGAAGGAGAGGAGGAAGAAAGGAAGGAAAGAGGAAGGGAGTGGAGGGGAGGGAGGGAAAGGAAAGGAAAGGGGAGGGGCGCTCAGCAAACATGCACCTTGCTTCTTTTCACCTACAATGCATGTTGGCTGCAGTCCCCTGTGCCCCATTGTCCTTCACAGTTCCGTGGTTCTCTGCTGTGTACATAGGGCACATGGTCAATGTCCCACTGGTAGACAAATTGGGGGTTTTCTAGATTTTGCCTTTACATAAAAATGCCCAAAGTTCCTTGAGCGAATTTCCAGGGGGAAGACGTGTGGTAGATAATTCCTAGAAGTAGGGCGTCTGGGCTTTTGCTTTGATTGCGACTCAAAAAGAAAGTCTTTGACCTGAGCAGCCACAGGAACTTCCTCCTTTCAGCTAAGCAGGGGGTGCCCCAGGTGAGGGGTCCCCATGCATGCAGAGGACTGTAATGGTGCTCTGTTCTGAAGCCTCCCGGGCATCATGCTGTGCCTCTCCTTGGCTGGGTGGAGATGGACTTCCCAGTTTGACTCAAGAGCAGGGAAGGAAAACACACTTTGGAAAGAGACAGGAGCGAAGCCAGGTTCTGGCAAAGCTGGGGCCCTATGAGCAGAAGAGCAGCAAGAACCAGTAAGGAGGCGCGCTTCAAAGCTTTAACGCTGAGCCTAGACACCACATGGGCCAAACCAGGAATGAAGCAGATATGAAACTCTGGGATAAAGAGAGGGCTGGGATGGAGAAGTGAAGCCTTTTGGAGCTAATTGGCCCAAAGATGACATCACTACCATAACGATATTTAATAGTAATTCCAGCTGTGACACAGTTTGGATCTAGAATATTCTCCAAATGTCCCTGTGTTCATGTGCTTGGCTCCCCAGTCACTGGCACTTCTTTATGGCCTATCGCGCCCTTAAGAGGTAAGACCTGATTGATGGGCGATGGGCGGGCTCTGCAGCACACACTCCCACCAGTATGTGCTGTCTCAACACAGGCCCAAAGCAGCAGGGCCAAATGGAGATGAAATATCCAAAACAGTGAGCCAAAATACGCCTTTTTTCTTTATGAATTGCTTACCTGGGCTTGTGTTACAACGACAGATGCTGGTTAACAAAAATGGGGACTATCATATGAATATTGCATACATGTCTCTATGTGAGCATATCTTTGATTCTTTGGGGTGTAGGTACAGGAAGGGGTGAGATTTCCAGGTTATATGCTCACCATATTTGACTTCTTGAGAGCTTGCAAAACTGTGTCCAGGGAGACCTGGTAATTTCCATCTCCTCCAGGAATGTGTGATAGTTCTGTTTTACAGTTCCTCAACAACTTGCTACTACCCACCCTTGACTGTCTCAATTATGGACAGCATGGTGGGTGTGAGGCGGTGTCCTGTGGTTTTGAGTACTGGTGTTGAGCATCTTATCATGTGCTTATTGGACATTTGTTCATTTTCTTTGGAAAAAACAAAATCCGCCTGTGTCCTTTGTCCATTTTAAAGTCAGACTGTCTGAACAGCGTTTGATGTGGGTATTAGAACTCCATCATGCATGTGATTTGCAAATGGTCCTTTCCGTTCTTTGTGCTATCTCTTTGCTTGCTGGGAATCCCCACTGTGATGGCCTCTAATTTGTCGATTTGGTTCCTGTGTCTGCATGGCACACCAAACCATGGCTGAGTCCATGGCCATGCAGGTTTCCTCCCGTGTTTTCTTCTAGGAGTTTTATAGTGTTTTCTCCTCTGGTCAGCTCTTCAGCCATCTGGGGTGATAATATGTGTACCTGCCTGCACACCCAGCTGTTAGGACCACTTACTTTTCAAGATTTATTTATTTTTAAACATTTATTTACTTTATTTGGCTTGTATATGTGTGTGCCTGAGTGTTTGTATGTGTACCGCCTGTTGCGCAGAAGCCCATGGAGGTCAGAAGAAAGCGTTGGATCCCCTGGAACTAAGGTTATAGGTGATTTGTGAGCCACCATGTGGGTGCTGGGAACTGAACCCAGGTCCTCTGGAAGAGCAGCAAGTGCTCTTCATCGCTGAGCCATCTCTCCAGCCCCAGAAGTACTTATTGAAAAGACTATTCCCCACCCCCTTAGAGTGTCGTGGCACACTTGTCAAAAACTAGCTGCTTTAAATGTACGGACTTGGTTTTAGATCCTCAGACTCCATTGTCTTGATTACTGTGGTGTATCATAATTCTCTCCTCTGGCCTTTTCTCTCCCCTTCTATTCTCTGCCCCTTTCCCTTCCTTTTTTTTTTTTTCCATTTAATTTCTTCTTCTGTTCTCAGAAGGAGTCTTGCAGTGTAGCTTTTTACTGAAGTAAAAACAATCCTTTACCTCAGTCTCTCAAGTGCTGGTACCACAGGTGTTGGCCACCAGCCTGGCCTTATCTTTTATATTTACGAGTCTTTCAGACTTAGAGGTGAGAGTTTTAGGACCCACTGCCCAGGTTAAGCAGTAGATAACATTTTACTGTACTTTGGTTCCTCTCTTTAGGTATCTTTTTTTGGTCATTAGGATGTTAATTATTTTTGATAAAACCAAAGCTGGCCTGCCTCACCCTTTGCCCCTCCCTTTCTCTGTGTGTAACCACAAAACCAGGACCCTGAACGCCACTGGGGATCCTTCCCTAAGTATATGTTTATCATTTTTGAGCTTTGTAAATAAAACACAGCGTTGTTTTGTGTTGCTGTGTTGTGTTCCATAATGTTTTAATCAGCTGTTTTTGTTTTTGTTTTTGTCTTGTTTTGTTTTGAGTGGCTGTTTGCACCTGCTCTCTCTCTGTCCTGTCATCCCCGGGGCCCTATACTTACATGTTCATGGTCCAAGTCCCCCATTCCCCGGCATCTAGGTTGTTTCCAGGTTTTCCTTACTGATGGCTCTTTCATCACGCTGGGGCATCCCTGTGTGTTTACCTCCTTCCTCTCCTCATCTCTTCACTCACTCTTTGCTCCTTTGGGGGCTTTATGTAGTTCGTGTTGGCCTCAAACCTACCATCTCCCTGCCTCAGTCTCCTTGAGTGCTGGAGTTACAGGCACAGTCACTGCCTCTGGCTTCCTGTTCTTTGCTCTGAGCTTGGCTCTCTTTAAGGATTCTGCTTTCCTGGAGCCTTCTGAGAAGTGGCTGCTGTTCCCACACAGCTGTCCCCTACAGGGCTGGGGCTGGGAAAGGCACCCCCTTGCTCTTCGAGGCTTCTTCTGAGCCATCTCCTCCCCGAAAGCCCTTGCTTCCTTGCTAGGCACCCAACACCCTCTGCCCTCTACCACCCGCTTTCTTCCTTGGTGACAATGACAGCTGCCAGCTCACGGCCACTCTTCAACAGGGTTCTCCATGATAGCACTTTCAGTAATCATTCCTCTTGGTTCCACAGCCCCCTCCCTTCAGGGAACTTGTGCCTCACATCCTCAGCCTCTGCTGCTCACGGTCAGGCCCTGGACCATGTCGGCACTGGTAGCTGCTCCAACGTGATCTCCACGTCAAACTCTGCACAGCCATCCCCATCTCACCCTCCACTGAACTCCAGCCATCCAGTACCATCGGTTTCTTGTCCCTGGCTCCCTGCCATGTTCATTATCTTGTCCTTACTTCAGTTTCTCTGTCTCAAGTAGCGTTTGCCTGTACCCTCAATGTGCATTCCTGATATCTCCCGCTCTTTCTCGGAGAATCCAGGGCCCCAGGGAAGGCCCATCCCCACCAACTTTGTGCCTGCCCTGGTGCAGCCAAGCAGAGCTATGGAAGAACTGATCTTGTCAACTGCTGGCCCAGGCCACAGCCTCCCTTCATCCACAGTGCTGGCCCCATTCTTATCCCAGTTCCCCAAACCAGCCATCTCCCGGTCAGAGGCAGGGGTTTTCTCACAGGAAACTTGAAGTGGGTGTTCCCAGCCAAGTGCAGCTCTCCAGGTTGAAGGTGGCTCTCCTGTGCTCAGCCGCTGAGCTGGGGCAGGAAAACAGCATTGCTTTGGGTGTGCTCTGTTCCAGAGCATGGACAGCTCTTGTGGTCCAGGCCTGGAAGCCAAGGGCATCTGCTCTGATCACGTCCAGTCACGTGACCTTCCATCAACGCACAAGAGGCTGGGAAGGGGCCTGAAGAGGAAGGTGGTTTGATGAGGGCCAGACTGTCTCCGGGGTGATTAGTGATGAGGCCAGGAAAAAATCACATATCCTTCAGTACCTTGTCCAGAGTGGACGTTGTGCTCCAGCCTGGGTCCCTAAAGAAAGGCCCACTGCAAACTCCTGAGTGCTCTTGTCTGAGTCCCTTCAGAAGACCAGCGGCCCTCACACTCCTTCCGCCTCTTTTACAATCTGGTGTGTTGTATGGATTGCTGATTTGGGTTTTAGTGTGGCATAAAAATGCTAGGTACGTTAGAGCCTGGAGGACGTGACCTGTGTGCTAACGCCCCAAGTCCCAGAGATACAGCTGTCTTGTCTCTACTCCCAGCTAACAGTGAGTGTGGCTTGTGGGTTAGTGACCCTTGCTGCTGCCGGGTTTTTCTGAGGCTCGAGGACTTCTATTCACAGTAGCCACTGGTCCTGGAAGTGTGTGGATAACCCTTGGAAAGACCCATGCTGGATGGCGGTGATGCGGGGCCCAGGGAAGCCCCAGCTTGTAGTACCCAGACAAGAGGTGCTCCCTAAAATTAGGTCAGGAGATGGCATCCTTCTGGAAGAGAAGCAGAAAGAGGAAGCAAAGAAAAGCTAAATCATCGCGGTATGAGGGGAAGAAAGGAAACCCCAGACATTCATCCTTGGCCCACGGTTCTTTCCATAGCCTCTCCTGGCATGTTCTGTCCTGGTCAAACAACACATAAATAACACGTAGGGACAGAAGTGACATGATCATTTCAGTAGGTGCAGAAAAGGCCAGCAAAATTCCACATCTCTTCATAACAAAAGCGCTGAATAAACTGGGAACAGAGGGAACACAAGTCAGTATGATGACGGCAGCATACACCAAAGCAATAGCCAGCACTGTATGACATGGCCACGACCCGGGAGCGTTTTCTCTAAGATCAGGGGTCAGCTAGGGACGCCCAATCTCACTTTTCATATAGTACTTCAAGCATTAGCTGGATCAATCAGAAAGAAAGAAAAGGTTTACAGATAGGAAGTGAAGAAGTCAATTTGTCCCTATTTGCAACCCACAGGATCCTATGGGGGGAAATACCCTGCCGACTTCAAAGAAAGTGCTTAGATCTGGTGAAATTGTCATCGGAGTAGCAGGTAGGGAAGTCAAGATACAAAGATAAGTACCTTTCCCATAGACCAACACACTTGCGGAGAAAGGAATCAGGCAGAATGATGCCTCTGACAGTGGTCTAAATAAATAAACATGTAGGAATAAACCAAGCCAAGGAGGTAAAATACCACGGCAGTGAAAATGTTAAACCACCGAGGAGCCTCACTAGAATTGTTCTGGTGGAAGATCCACCTTCCCTCCATCCCCCATCTCTTTCTCTAAACCTGCCCATTCAAAGCCGGCCAAATACAGCTCCTCCCCCAGAGAGGCTCAAGACCACTCCCACGGGGTATATAAGCCGCATCCCAGAAAACAGACACGTGGTTCTTCTGGTCTCTCGGTCCAGTCTCCTCTCTGAGGGGCCAGGGAATCATCTATTAAACCTGGGCTTTTCCAATTCAGTCTGATTCAGTTTAATTTGGATTGCTGTGTTGGTGGAGAGGCCTTTGGGGTGCAATCACTTATCAAGAACCTTTGTAAAAGGGAAGAATATAGACCCCAGAAAATGAGCCATCTTCTTTTTCATGAGAGGTTTGTGTCCATCACATCTTACCCCAGAACAGCCGGGTCCTGTGTTTGTAGGCACACATCCCCCATGCCTGCACATTGAACAGCTGCAGCACCATGCCACCAGACACAGTCTTTCTAAGGGTGCAGGATGGGAGTGTGGCAGTGTGCCATGTTCTTCCAATCTCAAGACAAGTTTATGTGTTTCTTTGATACTGCAGGAACAGATTCTGTCTTATCAGCACACACCTCTATTAATCTCATATATAACATGCAGTAATGTGATAAGGACCTGTTGAAGCTAGCTGTGGTGGAGATCAGCAGTAAAATGCCAAAGCCAAAGACTGAGGCAGGAGGATCATGAGTTCACTGCCTGCCCCAGCTACTACACATATACACACACACACGCACGCACGCACGCACGCACGCACGCACGCACGCACGCACACAAGCAAGCAAGCAAGCAAGCAAAATAAATAAGAATCAGGCTGAGGCCGGGCAGTGGTGGCACACACCTTTAATCCCAGCACTCGGGGTAGAGCCAGGCAGATCTCTGTGAGTTCGAGGCCAGCCTGGTCTACAGAGCAAGATCCAGGACAGGCACCAAAACTACACAGAGAAACCCTGTCTCAAAAAAACAAAAAAAGGAAAAAAAAAAACAAGAATCAGGCTGAAGAGATGGTTCAGCAGTTAAGAGTACTGGTTATTCTTCTAAAAGACCAAGGTTCATTCCTAATACCCCATTACAGCTTGCAACTGACTATAATTCCAGTTCCAGGAATTCTGATGCCCTCTTAACCTCTGTGTGCTCTGAATGCACATAGTACACAGACATACATGTAGGCAAAATACTCATACACATAAGATTTTTAAAACAATAATTAATTAAAATAAAGTCTCTGTCAAATAATAAAAATAAATAAGTAATGCTGTGGCAGAGACTGGCCCCCATAGGCTCGTATGTTTGAATATTTAGTCCCCCGTTGGTGGAACTGTTTGGGAAGGCTTAGGAGGTGTGACCTTGTTGGAAGAGGAGGCCGACATCAAGTACCTCCTCACTATTAGGAGGCACAGTTTGGAGCACACAGTTAGGGCTCGTCTAGTTACCCTTGCCTCAAGAAAAGAGCCGCAACTCAGGTAGGAATGCACAAAGAAAACCTGCAGAAGGATAGCCTCATAAATAATTCTGATTGGAGGACAGTGATGGGAATGTCGTTCTGTATGCTGTGAATGTGTGTTGTTCTGATTTGGTCGATAAATAAAACGCTAATTGGCCAGTAGCCAGGCAGGAAGTATAGAATAGGCTGAATAAGCAGAGAGGAGAATTCTGGGAACAGGAAGGCTGAGTCAGGGGTCACCAGCCAGACACAGAGGAAGCAAGATGTGAAGGCAGAACTGAGAAAATGTACCAAGCCATGTGACTAAACATAAATAAGAATTAAAGGTTGATTTAAGTGTAAGAGCTAGTCAATAGTTAGCCTGAGCTAATGGCCAAGCAGTTTTAATTAATATAAGCCTCTGTGTGTTTTCTTGGGTCCAAGTGGCCGCAGGGTCATAGGAGCCAAGCAGGACTGGAGAAAATTTCAGCTACAGGACAGCTTGGTAAAGTGTTCTGAGCTTCACATTTTAGAAGGCTTATATAACCCAGGAGACATAATATACATATGAATGAGGTAGCAGCAATTAGAATCATCCACCAGAAGAACTACGTGAATGCCCTTGACATATTGTCTTGTTTACTTTTCTGTTGCTGTGATAAGACACACAGGACCAAGGCAACTTATAAAAGAAAGTATTCAATTTGGGCTAATAACCTCGGCGGGCTAGAGTTCATGATGGTGGGGCAAAGGCATGGTGGCGCAAACAGCCAGGAGCTTAAGTCTTGATCCATAAAAAAGAGAAAGTATTGTGGTTTGAATAAGAATGGCCCCGCAGGCTCATATATCTGAATTCTTGTTCTGTAGTTGGTGGAATTGTTTGGGAAGGATTGGGATGTGTGGCATTGTTGGAGGCGGTGTGTTACTAAGGGCCAACTTTGAGGTTTAGAAAGCCCCCACCATTCCTAGTTAGTTCTCTCTGCCTCATGCTTGAGGGTCAGGATGTGAACTCTCAGCTACTGCCTGCCTGCCTGATGCCATGTTCCTCACCTTGACGGCCGTAGATTATAGCCCCCTGAAGCTGTTAGGTCCCCAGTCAACTTTCATCTGTAACTTGTCTTGGTCATGGTGTCTATCACAGAACTAAGATAGTAACTAAGATAGGCAGAGGGAAGAGAGAGAGAGAGAGAGAGAGAGAGAGAGAGAGAGAGAGAGAGAGAGAGAGTGAGTGAGTGAGCGCGTACTCCCTGGGAATGACATAGGTGTTTGAAACCTCAAAGCACCTCTAATGATATACCCCCCCACCCCCCCGCAAGGTCACACCTAATCCTTCCCAAACAGTTCCGCTGGGGACCAAGTATTCAAATATGAGCCTAGGGGGGCCATTCTCATTTAAGCCATCATACATTAATTTTAACTTTTACTTTTTAAATGATTTTTTAATTTAAATTACAATTACATCATTCCCACCTTCCCTTTCCTTCTTCTAACCCTTCCAATGTAGCCCCCTTACTCTCTCTCTCTCTCTCTCTCAAGTTAATGACATCTTTCTTTAATTATTCATATATATACATTATGTATGTATATAAAACCTGCTCAGTCTGAACAATTATATATATTATAATATGGTGTTGGATAACCAATTGGTGTGCTCTTTCCTGGGGAAGACTATTTTTCCCACTCAGCATTCTTTAGTTGCCTGGAGCTCTCTGTCTAGGGCTGAGGCCCCATGAGTTTTGCCCTTTTCGATTTAGCATGTCTGTTGGGTCATCACTGTTCAGGTCTCACTTAGGCAGCCATGTTGATGGTCAGCTTTCACTTTTGAAGCAAAATTTAGAACTGTTGGCTGAGTAGGGTGAATCTACAGTATTGACAAAAATCAAAATTTCAGACCTCGTACAAATTTAGAGAGCTGTGTTATAATAATTACTACAAGCAGATTTATTGTTTCTGTGCAAATGTATCTTATATATACAGTAAAAAGACTTACCGAGTCAGGTCAAGCAGATACAGGCCAGGGTTCCTAATAGTGGGGGTGCCTGAATGGCACATTTAGCAACTATCTGCCTTCTGGTATGCCTCTTCTCTCCACGCAGGATCCCCTTTTAAAACCTCTTGACCGTTGTTTTTATTATTTTCCCAGGTGCTTTTCTAGCTCTTTTGACACAGGGCAGGCAGTGTTCCTAAACACCCATGTCGTCCACCTCAAGTGCTGCTTGGCCTCAGGGACCAGCAGCTGAGGGGACACTTACGCAGATTCTATTGTTTGTATGGACTGTTTCCTCAGAAGGGCAGTCAGGCACAGCTGTGTGGATGGGGTGGGGTTCCCTTGTGAGATGGCCTCATCCTCAGCCTCTGAGAGGTGTTTCTCTTCCTCTTCCTGGGGTGTTGCTGTAGGTGTATCTGCATTTCTCCACTCTTAGTGAGGTTGTTCAAGCTATTCCATATGCCACCTAGCCCACCGTGGAGGAGGAACAGGATTGTTCTCTGACCTGTTGGCCCATTACTTGGCCGGCCCTACTGTGGCCACAGCTGCTGTTACCTGGCTGCTGAGACGGCCTCATGTGCTCACAGGTCTCTCTGTATGTTCTAAATCTTCATGCATCTAATTTTATAGGTTTTTTAATTTTATGTAAAGTTTAGACATATCACTCTCATTTTAGATGCAGATGCTTAGGGAATTAACTATACTAAAACATCATAAAATAACTGCTTACAAAGCATCCATTCAAAGAGTTTTAACATAAACAGTCATTTGTGTGAACTTTGACTTTATTAAAATATTTTCCTTGGGCTGAAGACATGGCTTAGTGATTAAGATTGTGCTTCAAGCCGGGCGGTGGTGGCACACGCCTTTAATCCCAGCACTAGGGAGGCAGAGGCAGGCAGATCTCTGTGAGTTCAAGGCCAGCCTGGTCTACAGAGTGAGTTCCAGGAAAGGCGCAAAGCTACACAGAGAAACCCTGTCTCGAAAAACAAACAAACAAACAAACAAAAAAACAAACAAAGAGATTGTGCTTTAAATATTAGGACTGGAGTTTGCAATCCCAGCACACATGTGACAGGCAAGGCACTCCACAAATTCCCATAATTCCAGATCCAATTATAACAGAACAGGAGGGTTGCTGTGGCTTGCTCAGCCTAGTTGACACACCAGAGTACCAGGTTCGGGAGGTGACCCTGCCTCAGAAGGAATAGGTGGGGCCAATGATGTACTTCCAGGGGCAAAGGCACTTACTTGCTGGAAGTCTGGGCACCTGTGTCTTATTCCCAGGAACCGCATGGTAGAGAAGAACTGCCTCCTGAAAGTAGTCCTCTGACCTCCACCCTCTCCATGGTGTGCATCCGTGCTCACACACTGTCTTAGTAAGGGTTACTATTGTTGTGAAGAAATATCATGACCAAAGCAACCCTTATAAAAGAAAACATTTAACTGGGGCTTGCTTACAGTTTCAGAGGGTTAGTCCACTATCATCGTGGCAGAAAGCATGGGAGCGTGCAGGCAGACGAGGTGCGAGAGAAGTAACTAAGAGTTCTACATCCAGATCGGCAGGTAGCAGGAGGAGAGAGACATAGGCCTGGCTTGGGCTCTTGAAACCTCAAAGCCCACCCCCAGTGACACACTTCCTTCTCCAACAAGGCCACACCTCCTAATCCTTCTCAAGTAGTGTCATTCTCAGATGATTAAGCATTCAAATATATGAGCCTACGAAGGCCATTCTTATTCAAACCACCACACATACACAATAAATAAATGAATGATTAAACAAATTTTTTAAAATTTCATTGGCAGAGGGGGATAGAGGACACTCAATGCCTTCTTCTGGTCTCCATGTGACCTGTGCACATAAACTCACACAGATACATATATACACACAAATAAATAAGAACCTTTTTAAAAACGACAACCTCTTAGTCAAAAGTCTGAAGCATAAAAAACAACAACAAAAAAAAAACAACAAAAACTTTAAAAACAAAACATAAAATCTTGACTTTTAAGTCAATTTCAAAATGTTGGTAAGAGTAGAAGCTTCTAGAGAGACGGCTCAGTGGTTAAAAGCATTTACTTCTCCACCTAAGGGCTTGGTTCAGTTCTTAGTACCCACCTGGGGCCTCTCACAGCCTCCTGTAATTCCAGTCCCAGGGGACCCAGTGCCCTCTTCTGGCCTCTCTGAGCACCTGCATGTTGTGGTGCACATAAACTCACGCAGACTGACACATACACATAATTTTTAAAAGAAAGATGAAAGAGCAGAACAGTATCTTTAAGGATGTCTTGTGTCAGACATTGGGTTTAGGTTTAGTTTTACTCAGTGCTATAGTAGTGGAACACCAACATTTTTTATTAGCAAATCTTGGTTTATTAATTTCCAAACTGTAGATTTTTATAATTAGGGGAGAGGTACTTTTCCCCCCTTGTTTTATTTTAAGCCTTAGTCTAAATCTGTAGGTTTTTATAAGTGGGGGAGAGGTACTATTTCCTCCTTGTTTTATTTTAAGCCTTAATCTAAATCTATGTCAAAAAAATTAATTTTCCTAGGTAAGTACAGAAAGACCCAAGAGTATCAGGTAGAGGATAGAGTTTCAAGATGCTAGAACAGCCATCACTACGCAATGCCAATATGCAAATCCACCCTCCGACAGCCACGTGCACCGACTCCCTGGGGGCTTTAAGGGCAAACAGCTGAGAGCACCTTTCTCTGCAGCCCTGCAGCTTCCCACGGTTGATGAAATAGCTTATGGGTGATGGAGAAGTAAAAATCAAATTTTAAACATAATCGGGGCATCCATCCATTGTAATTCAAATTACATTTTGAATTTTTAGAAGAATGAATTACATCTTGTGGTGATTTGAAAGAAAATGGCCCCAAAGGGAGTGGCACTATGAGGAGGTGTGGCCTTGGAGTGGGTGTGGCCTTGATGGAGGCAGTGTGTCACTGTGGAGGCGGGCTTTCAGGTCTCATATATGCTCAAGATACCACCCAGTGTCTTAGTTCACTTCCTGATGCCTGCAAGATGTAGACCTCTCAGCTCCTTTTCTAGCACCATGTCTGCCTGCACACTGTAGGCATCATTATGACAATGAACTGAATCTCTGAACTGTAAGCCACTCAGTTAAATGTTTTCCTTTATAAGAGTTGCTGTGGTCGCTGGGTGGTGGTAGCGCACGCCTTTAATCCCAGCACTCTGGAGGCAGAGCCAGGCAGAGCTTTGTGAGTCCAAGGCCAGCCTGGTCTACAGAGCGAGATCCAGGACAGGCATCAAAACTATGCAGAGAAACCCTGTCTCGGGGGGAAAAAAAAAAGAGTTACTGTAGTCAAGGTGTCTCTTCACAGCAACAGAGATCCTAACTAAGACACATCTGATTTTTAAAAATATTTGTTTTATTTTTATTTATTTATTTATTTATTTGTGTGTGTACACATGTGGGTGTCCTCAGGAATCAGAAGAGGGTTTTAGATCCCTTTGAGCTGGAGTTATAGGTGATTGTGAGCTGTTCAGTGTAGATGCCTGGAACCAAACTCCAGTCCTCTGCAAGAACAATAAATGGTTCATTCTAGTTACTAGGAGGCATCTCTTAGAGAAGCAGGGCGCAGAGGGAGGAGGGAACCACAGCTGTTTCTGGGTGCTCTATTTAAAAGGACAACTGATGAGTTTAAATTCAGCTTCAGAGTTTTAAGTAAAAGTAAAGGAAAGGACACGGGTAATTAAGATAAACTCTATGTATAAATGTGTCTTGGGACTGGAGAGATGTCTCAGCGGTTGAGAGCACTTGCTCTTGTAGAAGACTCAGGTTTGGCTCTGAGCATCCACATGGCAGCTCATAGCCATGCATAATTACAGTTTTAGAGACTCCAACACTCACTTCTGGCCTCTGGGGGCACCAGGCATGCATGTGGTATACAGACATACATGGAGGCAAAACACACAATGCACACAAAATAAAAATATTTTTTTTAATTTTAAATAATTTTAAATAAAGAACGGCCTGTGAAATGGCTTACCGTGTGAACGTGCTTGCCACCAAGTCTAACGACCTGAGTGCCTTCTCTGGGACCCACATGGTGAAAGGGGACAACTGACTCCTGTCCTCTGATGTCTGTATATGAGCTACGGCATACGTGTGAGCATGTCCACACACACACACACACACACACACACACACACACACACACGCACGCGCGCGCATTTAATAATAATAAAGTCCAACAAGTTAAAAATAAATAAATAAAGTATTAGTCTCCTAGTAAGAGTTTCCATTCAAGTTCATCCAAGACCTTCAGAAGCACACAGAACACACCAACAGGTGAGAACACAGCATCATAGCTTCAACATGCAAAACAACATAGTCCAGTTGCAGACCAAGATTCCCAACAGTCGGGCATAAGTCTCAATGTAGCTGACAGTTTCTCTGGTCTGCCCAGCACCTGCAGTCCCATGGCTCACTTATAAAATAATCACTCAGAAGCGTATATTAATTATAACTGTATGGCCATTAGCTCAGGCTTATTACTGACTAGCTCTTACACTTAAATTAACTCACTATTCTTATCTATGTTTAGTCATGTGGCTTTGGTACCTTTTCTCAGTTCTGCCTTGTCATCTTGCTTCCTCTGTATCTGACTGGTGACTCCTGACCCAGCCTTCCTCTTCCCAGAATTCTCCTCATCTGCTTGCCCCACCTATACTTCCTGCCTGGCTACTGGCCAATCAGTGTTTTATTTATCAACCAATCAGAGCAACACACATTCACAGCATACAAAACATCCCACAGCATCTCAACACATCAAGGAAACAGCAAAAGAAAAATGGAAGATGTGTTCAGATGGAGAGGGAGTGTGTACGTCCTGTTCTATAAGGAAGAAATGAGACTTCTTTCTCCAACAGCAGAAAAGGCAGGCTCCTGAGTGCATTGTTGATGCTGACTTGTCACATGATGCTGGAGACTGTAAATATACATACCTATAGCCACTGTGTTTCATTCAAAACAGATCTGAAAACTGAAAATATGAACAAAATTTCTAATAGCATTTTGGCGGTTTTGTCTGTCAGAGTTACGTTGTGTATGTCCTAAGAACATGTTCTGCTGTGAGCCAATTGAGTTTAGTGACTATAAACCAGTACCCTAAATCTAAGATTGCTTTTCTGTGAATAAATCCATTTTTATCTCGCTAATTCTACAGTGTACATGCACACTACACTGTATATTAAGATAGCTAATTTGGGGACTGATAAGACCACACAGTGGGTAAAGGCACTTGTGGCCTCATCCTGGAGCCCTGAATGCAGTCTCCAGATCCCACGTAAAGGTGGAAGGAGAGAACCAACTCCACCATATCGAGTTCCAATTTAGAATTTTTGACCATTTAACAAAAGCATATTTAAATTCTCATTTTTTGTTACCCTGACTACTTAAAAACAAGTAAAGGGGCTGGAGAGATGCTTCAGTGCTTAGGAGCAATGGTTGCTTTTCAGGGGTTTGAGGTTGCATCTCCAGCATGGATATGGAACCTCAGACCTCTGTAACTCCAGTCCCAGGGGATTCAACTCCATCTTCTGGCCTCCACAGGCACAGCACACATGTGGAGCAGAGGCATACATCAGGCAAAACACCCATACACATAAAATAAAACTGAAGGTTGAAAAGAATTTTTGTAAATAGATTTTTTTCCCTACAGTATATTCTGACCATGGTTTCCCCTCCCTCATCCCCTCCTGGATCCTCCTCACATCCTCACCTATCCAACTCCACACCTTCTTTCTCTCTAGAAAACCAACAGGCAACATAAAATGAAACAGAGATAAGTAAACAAATCAGAATAGAACAAAACAATCAGAGGGAAAAAAATCAAAAAATGAGAAGCATACACACATGCACACACCCACACCCACACACACACCATAAAAACATAAAATTGGAAACCATAATACGTAAGCAAAAGACTGTAAGTTTAAAAAAGATTGCCCAGACAAAGCATATGGAACAATAACCAAAAAGAAAAAAAACCTCAATTACTGTTGAGTTCGTTTTGAGTTGGCCATCTATTGCAAGGTGTGGGCCCTGCCCTGGAGTGTGGTTTGTAGACCCAGTGAGACTCCATTGGAGAGAATTAATTTTCCTTTGTGAGCAGTTGTCAATTGGAGATGGATTCTCTAACAGGGATGAGAGATCATATCTACTTCCCCCTCTCAGTGCTGGGTCCCCCATCTGGCTTGGACTTGTGTAGACTCTGTGCGTGCGGCCACAGTCTCTGTGAGTTCATGTGTACACCAGACCTGTTGTGTCTGGAAAGCATTGTTTCCTTGTTCTATTGTTTTCCATCCCCACTGGTTCTTGCACACTTTCTGGCTCCTCTTCCACAAAGTTCCCTGAGCCCTGAGGGGAGGAGTTTGATGGAGACATCTCATTTAGGACTGGGTATCCCGAAGTCTCTCACTCTCTACACATTGTCCAGTCATGGGTCTCTATGTTTGTTTCTATCTCCTGCGGGTGGAAAATTCTCTGATGATGGCTGAGCAAGACACTGATCTACAGATAGAGCAGAATGTTGTTAGGAGTCACTTCATGGCCATGTCCTTTAGCAGAACAATAGTATTTGGTTTTCCCCTAGGTCCATGTCCTATCCAGTTCCAGGTTCTTGGTCACCCAAGCAGTGTCAGGTACAGGTCCCTCTCATGGAGCGGGCCTTAAATCCAACCAGACAGTAATAGTTGGTTACTCGCACAACTTTGTGCCGCTATTGCACTAGCAGATCATGTAGGCAGGTCACCTTGTAGACAGAAGGGTCTATAGCTGAGTTGGTGTTTACATTTCCCCTCGGGTAGCATGCAGAGTACAGCGTGCACTCTTCAGTAGGGATGCAGGCTCTTAGTGGGCACCAGCTGGACTTCTCCATGTTCAATGAGTTGTCTAAGAGTTGTCTTCAGCAATGGGGCCTTACCATCAGTTTGATAGCAAGCAACCTACAGTCGTGGTAATAGCCTGAATTGTTTGGGGGTTTCCATGGGGCCCTTTTGGCCAACAACTCAATTAGATGTAACCCATTCCTGGCCCTGGGAATTGCATTTGGAGGTAACTTAGATTTCTCATATATGTGTATAGAAGAAGAAGCTTCTAATGTGCTAGTTTCCATATGACTCTTGAAATGGCCCCTAGTTTTAGATGTCCCTCCCTGTATTTTCTCCCTTGTCACCCTCTCCATTTGTTATTCCCATTCCAGCCTCCCCTGCCCTGTCTCTCGATAACGATAGACTCTATTTTCCCTTCCTCGGGAAATCCTTCCCTCCACCCAGTTCATTACTCTATACCTAACCTCTGTGGTTGTACATGTTGTAGCATGCCTATCAAAGGCTTAAAAGCTAACACCCGCATGTAAACAAATAGATGCCATCTTGTCTCTTGGGGTCTGGGTTACCTCACTCGGGATGATTTTTGTAATTCCACCATTTACCTGCAACTTTCATGATTTTGTTGTTGTTGTTGTTGTTTTTAAAAACTGGGGTTTCTGTGTGTAGCCTTGGCTGTCCTGGAACTCGCTCTGTAGAACAGGCTGGCCTCAAACTTACAAAGATCTGCCTGTCTCTGCCTTCTGAGTACTGGAAATAAAAGGATGTGCCACTACCACCCAGCATGATTTCATTTTTTTAACAGCTGAGTAATATTCTGTTGTGTAAATGCACCGCATTTTCTTTATCCATTCTTCTATTGACAGACATTTAGACTGTTTAAATAGAGCAGCAGTGAACATGGATGAGCAACCGTCTCTGTGGTAGGAGGTAGAGTCCTTTGGGTATGTGCTCAAGAGTGGCGTAACCGGATTCTGAGGTAGATGTATTCTCAGCTTCCTGAGGAACCATCACACTGATTTCTACAGTGGCTGTGCGAGCTTGCACTCCCACAGGCAAGCCCACATCCTCGATAGCAGGAGCTGTCATTTCTTCTAATGGTGCTGGCCATTCTGACTTGTATAAAATGAAGTCTCAAAGTGGTTTTAACTTACATTTTCCTGATAGCTAAGAATGTTGAACGTTCTTCAAGTGTTTCTCAGCCATTTGTGGTTTATCTTTTGAAAACTCTGTTTAGATCTCTACCCATTTTTTAATTGGGTTATTTGTTTTCTTAATGTCTAGTTTTTTTAGTTCTTTATATTTTTTTAGATATTAACCATCTAACAGATGTGTATGTGGTAAAGATCTTTTCCCACTTTGCCCAGATGACAGTGTCCTTTGCCGAACAGAATCTTCTCAGTTCCACGAGGTTCCATTTATTAATTGTTGTTCTTAGTGCCTGTGATATTAGTGTTCTGTTCAGAAGGCCTTCCTGTGCCAGTGAATTCAAGACTATTCTCAATTTTTCTTCTATCAGATTTAAGGTATCTGGCCTTATATTGAGGGTCATGGTCCATTTGGAATTGAGTTTTTTTGTTTTTTTGGTTTTTTTTTTTTTGCTTTTTTTTTGTGCAGGGTAATAAATATGGTTCTGTTAGCATACTTCTACACATAACCATCCTGTTTGACCAGCACAGTTTGTGGAGATGTTTTCCTTTTTCCAGTGTGTATTTCTGGCTTCTTTATTATTTATTTATTTGTTTGTTTGTTTGTTTGTTTTTCGTTTTTTGAGACAGGGTTTCTCTGCTTAGCTCTGGCTGTTCTGGAAATCACTCTGTAGACCAGGCTGGGCTTGAACTCAGAAATCTACCCATCTCTGCCTCCAGAATTCTGGGATTAGAGGCATGAGTCACCACCATCCAGCCTACTGGCTTCTTTATTAAAGATCAGATGTCCTTCAGTGTGTGAACTTATGTCTGGGTCTTAAATTCAATTCCATTGATCATCATGTCTATTTTTATGCCAGTACCATACTATTTTCACTACTATAGCTCTGTAGTACAATTTGAAATTGGGGATGGTGATACTTTCAACAGTTCTTTTATTCAGGATTTTTTTTCACTATCCTGGATTTTTTGTGTTTCCATATGAAGCTGAAAATTGTCCTTTTAATTTCTGTGAAGAATTGTGTTGGAATTTTGATAAAGATTGCACTGAATCTTTAGATCTAAAGATTGCATTGAATTTCAATTGTATTGAATTTTGCCTTTCTTAGGATGGCCATTTTTACTCTATTAATCTTACTGATCTGTGAGCATAGGAGGTCTTTCCATCTTCTTACATCGTCTTCAATTTCTTTCTTCAATATCTTAAAATTTTTATTATGCAAGTCTTTCCCTTGCTTGGTTAGAGTTACCACAAGATATTTTTCTAAGGCTACTGTTTAGTGTGTTGTTTGCCTGATTTCTTTCTCAGTACATTTGCCATTTATGCACAGAAAGGCTCATGGTTTTTGTGTGCTAATTTTGTATCCTCTACTTTGCTGCAAGTGTTTATTAGCCATAGAAGTTTCCTGGTGGAGGTTTGGGGTTCATTTATGTATGCAACCATATCGTCTACAAACATCAAAATCTAAATAGCCAATATAAAACTTTGTAGCTTAACGAAACTTTTATCTTACATCTGTAATAAATGTAATTTTAAATAAACTATTTATACTCTTAGTATTTTAGATGTTATCTCTCCAAAAACAATATTTACAAGATATCTTGTATGAATTTTCTTGACTTTTCCCCTCAACCTCAGTTTCCAGAATTAAAATGACAGTGTCAATCATTTTGTTATTATTATTTAATGTGTGTTTGTGTGCTAGTTGGTATTGTGCATCTGGAAAGAGGGAATCTTAATAGAGAAAATGCCTCCATAGGATTGGTCTGTAGGCAAGCCTGTGGGGTACTGTCTTGATTAATGATTGATGGGGGAGGGCCCTGCCCATGTGGGTGGTGCCACCCCTGGGCAGCTTGTCCTGGGTTGTATAAGAACACAGACTGAGCAAGCCATGAGGAGCAAGCCAATGAGCAGCACCCCTCCGTGGCTTTAGTCCTGTCTCCAGGTTCCTGCCTTGACTCCCCAGTGATGGAGTGTGACCCGAGGATTGTAAGATGGAGTAAACCTTGTCTTCCTCTGCTGTATTCCAGGAATTTGATGGCCTGGAGTACTGACTCCTTACCCTTCCTTCATTTCCTGTGGGCCAGTTCTTTTCAGACCAGCTAATTAAATTAAGACGTGATGTGGATCCCAGCCAGTGTGTGTGGGGGGGGGAGGAGATGCAGTCACTGTAATGATAAATAAACAGAAAGGCAGAGTGGGCAACTTTCGGCGACCCTCCCGAGCAAGGTTTGCCACTAAATAAACACACCATGCCCAACAGAGTTAGTGCAGGAGGTTTAGTGAGGGAGGGGGAGTCAAAGAGTGAGAGGCCGTGTTGGAGTGGGAGCATGAGAGAGGCAGGCGGACAGACAGACAGACAGACAGAGAGACGGGGAAGAAACGAGGCAGAAGAGAGGCAAGAGAGACCAGAGCCAGGAGAGCGTGCTGTGCTCTGGCGGACACTTTTAAAGGGTGCACATGGCACAGAGCTAACGGTGGGAAGGCAGCTGGTGGCAGGTATGACCTAAAGGTTCCTGCCTTGAGTGCCTGCCCTGACTTCCTTCAGCGACAGTCTGTCACCTGGAAGTGTAAGCGGAAATAAAAACCACTTTCTCCCTTCAGCTGCTTTGGGTCAGGGTGTTTTATCGCAGCAATGGAAAAGGAACCGTACCACGTACAAAGCTGGTGTTTACCTTTCTAGTGTTACCTGGGGAATGGGGGAGGGAGGTGTCTAAAGTCTCCGCGGCCTCCCCGCCCTTCTGCGGGCACTGGTAGAGCCTCATATTTTCTCTTTTTCTTTTAAATACTGACTGGCTGAAGGCCTAATCATGTTTTCCTGGGCACTTGGGGCTTTCTCACTGTCCCTCGAAGCCCCGCTTCCCTTCTGTTGATAGCTGCCTAAGGACCTCCATTGCAAATGGCGTGACTTCTGTCTCTCTCTACTCCGTTCCCTCCTCCTAACAGCTGCCAAGATCTATAGCCCGCGCTGTTGTTCATCGCTCATACTCAAACAAAACTGTCCTCAAGTGTCCTTCTGAGTCTGTTTTTAATTTTTTTTATAAAGGAAACTAAGAGGCCCCCAAAGAGGACCCCCACGGTTCCCTGTTAACATCAGGGGCCTGGACAAAGGATGTGGGCAAGGGGGAGCCATGGCTGATGACAGAGTGATAGCATCTGTCATAGGATGAAGACCGCCTCAGAGGAGCGCGTCACAGAGAAGGCAGAGCAGGTGCTGCAGGAAGCAGAGGTCCCGTCCCAGGGACAGAGGGTTCTCAAGCTGGAGTGAGAAACTGCTGCTCACAGGGGCCCTGTGTCCCTCCGGGACACCCTGCCATCACCCATCCCACCCCAGCCATTTCAGAGCATCCCGTCTTTCCTCAGACTCAAGCAGAATTCTTTTCCGGTCATAAATCTGTGCCTCCCTCTCCAACTGGCTAGTCCTGCTGAAGCCTTAAGCAGCCTGGGGGCCTCCGTAGGGCCTGGGGGCCTCCGTAGGGCCTGGGGGCCTCCGTAGGGCCTGGGGGCCTCCGTAGGACTGGATGGCATCCTTTCACTCTTTGGGGTCTTCCACACTGGCTGAGGCTGGGGCTAGTGTTCTTTGGAGCCAACTACAGCAGAGCGTGAAACCAGAGTCCGGACTCAGTTGTGGCCACAAGGCCATCCTCCTGAGCCCAGCTGTGTGTACATTGCGGGCCAGTGGCCACGTGCCCACCTCTCTCCAAGCGTCGAAGTGGGTTTATTGAAATTCAAGCCTTTAGCGGTGAGCGGTGAGCGTCAATCCTCTCTCTGTTTTACAGAGAAGGAATGGAGGTACCAGGCTGCTGGCATGCTTGCGGAAGTCCACAGTCCGGAGATGTGAAGCCGGGATTCAAACCCTGTCCGTTTGCAACAGCAAGGCTCTCCCGTCAGACATCCTACAGCCTCTCACAAAGTCTGGGCAAAACCCCTGCCTCTGAGCCTCCCATTCTGTTCTTTCCGTCACGTGCTGTCCTGCCTTCTCCAAGCTAAACATTTTTCTTCTTGACCCAATCCAAGAGCCTTCCCTGCTGTATCCCCACTGAACACACACACACACACACACACACACACACACACACACACCCCACGCACACGCACACACTCACAGAATCCCAGGGTACTCTGTTTCCTCCAGTCTGACCTCACTCCCCATGGGGCTAGGAGCATTTCCAGGCAGACCTTGGGCCCGGTCCACCTTGGCAGCCTTAGCCTCCAGCACGTTGCAGTCAGTGCCAAGTGAGTTCAGCGTGCCAGGTTGGAGCTTGCCACCTCTGACTGGCTGTAGGCAGAGGCTTTGGGTAAATGCTGGCCTCTTGCCTTGGCTTCTCCTTCTCTGGGGCTCCAGAAGTGAGATTTTTATCAGCGTGGTCCTTGTTGTTTGTCTTAAGGCTGTGGCAAAATATCTAACAAAGGCAACTCAAGGAAGGGAGGGTTTATTTGGACTTAGAGTTTGAGGGTACAGTCCATCATGCCAAGAAAGGCATGGCGGCAGGGGTGTGAGGTAGCTGGTCACCTTGCATCCGTAGACAGTGTTTAAAATGGGTCTGGGGCATCTTAGGGAAATGACCATATAAACCAAAGCTCTTCAGCAAAGGGAAATGTCGCACTTCTGAGGAAGGGCGCAAGGCTGCGTTGGAAGCAGCAAGCCCACCTACCAGGAGTCCCCATGGGTTTGTATTCCTAATACAAAGGGGTCCTGTCCCTCACCCTGGTTGGTCTTACCCCAGTCTGATAACTTAAAAGTGGAGCAACTGATAAGCAAAGTGTATTTTTCCAGAACAGGATGCAACTTTGAGCACATGCTTTGATCTTGGACAAATACTAACCGGAAGAGGATTTTTTTTTTCTTTTTTTACCCGATGGTGTCTTTTACCAGTTCGTAGGTGGATCTCAGGAAGAGTGACCCCAGGACCTGAGATAACACCAAAAAGCAGATTAGGCTGACTCTGAAACCTACTTACCCTTTAAAGATGAAACGTCTTTCATCTTTCCTTCCATTTAACCCTTTGATGGGAAAGCCAGGGGATTAGTTTCTGTTCCCAGGTCAGGAAGCAGAGGGTGGGGTGCAAAGCTAGCCTCCTCCTTTTTATTTAGGCATGACACGATGTCACCCACATTTGGAATGGGTCTTACTGCCTCAATTAATGTAATCTACAAACTCCTTCATAGACGTACCTGAGGTTTGTCTCCAAGGTGATCATAGATTCTGTCAAATTGACAATATTAGCCAACACAATCCTGGTGGCTGGTAGCCCCCACTTCGCCCACAGGGGAATCCCCTGGGACCATCCCGTAGAGGATGGCTGTGTGCCCGGTGACTTGGGAGCTGCTAGTTGGGCAGTTGGGAATTTCCAGAATCCCAAGTCTGTCCTATGAGAATGTTGAGTCACTTCCCTGCTGTGGGAATAACCATAAAAGACTAGTATTCAAACACCACTTTACCTGCCCAGGCCTGAGCAGAGCCATCTGGTAACTGCCCCTCTGGGAGAATCAACACTAAGTTTATAAACTTACCCTGCCAGTCACAGTGCGCACTTCCCAAGGCAGGGAGACAGAGACACAGGATAATCCATCACAGTGCGCACTTCCCAAGGCAGGAAGACAGAGACAGAGACGCAGGACAATCTGTCACAGTGCGCACTTCCCAAGGCAGGGAGCAGAGACACAGGACAATAGGCTGGAGCCCGACTTCTCCCAGCCTCAGTGTCCTCATTTGTAAGGTGGAGCAAGAACACTTTTCCTGGCAGGATGCTTTGAAAGCATGCAGGCAAGCCACACAGGACACCGCAGCTGCTGCTCAATGCTTAGGGAACCACCATCTGGCTCAGACCAACACCAGGTTCTGCATTATGTGCCAATCACTGGCTGAGTTTTGCAAGTTAGAAAGCTTATTTATGGTAGTTGGGGTTTCATTTTAACACAGTGATGTTCACCCCTTCACAAACCTCTGACCTCCCAGGGCAGGATCTCTGACCAGAAAAGGGAAAAGATGGACATAAAGAGGGGGAAAAAAAGATATGGGTGTTTACAAAATTCAAACCTTGCCAGGCATGGTGGCACTCACCAATAATTTCAGTACTTGGAACATAGAGAGAGGAGGATCATGAGTTCTAGGCTAGCCTGATCTACAAAGTGAGACACTGTGTCAAGAAAGATAGGCTCTCTATGAATCCAGCCTGGTCTACATAGTGAGTTCTATGCCAAGGCTACACAGTGAGACCATACCAGCTCCCCCACCAAAATAAAATCCAGAGGGGAAAGGAGGGAGGAGGTGAGGAAAGGGGGGGGCTAGAGAGGTGGCTCAGCAGTTAAGAGCAGGTGCTGCCTTTGCAGAGGACCCATAACCAGGTGACTCACATTTGCCTGTAACTGCAGCTCCAGGGAAATCCTGTACCCCTGTCCTCCTGGGGCACCTGTATCCATGTACACATACACACACATGCACATAATTTTTTTTAATTTTTCAAGACAGGGTTTCTCTGTGTAGTTTTGATGCCTGCTCTGGATCTCGCTCTGTAGACCAGGCTGGCCTTGAACTCACAGAGATCTGCCTGGCTCTGCCTCCTGAGTGCTGGAATTAAAGGTGTGCACCACTACCGCCCATAATTAAAAATAAGATATTTTTTAAATCTCAGAGAGAGAGAGAGAGAGAGAGAGAGAGAGAGAGAGAGAGAGAGAGAGAGAGAGAGAAGGAGAAGAAAAGGGAAATTCAAGTCTCATTGTGATGAAGGTCTAAAAGGAAAGTGAAAGCCGTTGGCCTCCCCGCTAGAGGGAAGGAAATAAGACAGAAGGCAGGAGCTTCGGGTGATTCACTGGGAGGAAGAATTGCATGTCCTTAAATGGAGAGAGGGAAAGGAAAACAGGCTCGTGGTGCCAAGTCCCATCTCCCTAGCTTTTGGCAAGTGACAGCCATTTCTGCAGGTAACTGTCCTCTCCAGTTGCTGGCTGCGCTCCAGGTGCCAGGCTGGTGTCCAAACCCGAGGGGCAGCCTGCTTGTCTTATCCATGCCAGGCAGGGACATCCCAGCTGCCTCACTGGGGCCTGCCCGGCCCGAAGTCCTGCCAGCGGACAGCCTCACACCTTGGCTGCAGCCACAGTGGTTCTGGTTCTCTTGGACCCCAAACATCTCCCCAGATCCTGAGAGAAGCAATGGGTATTCCAAAACACAGATGCTGCTTTTCAGCTTCCTCTGTTGGTTTTGTTTCTTTGAGACAAGGTCTTGCTAGATCATATTATATATAGTAGAGTATAGTATGGTGTGGTGTGGTGTGGTATGGTGTGGTGTGGTGTGGTGTGGTGTGGTGTGGTGTGGTGTGGCGTGCTGTGGTGTGGTGTGGTGTGGCGTGATGTGGTGTGGTGTGGCGTGGTGTGGTGTGGTGTGGTGTGGTGTGGCGTGGCGTGATGTGGTGTGATGTGGTGTGGTGTGGTGTGGTGTGGTGTGGCATGGCGTGGCGTGGCGTGCTGTGGTGTGATGTGGTGTGGTGTGGTGTGGCGTGGCGTGGCATGGTGTGATGTGGTGTGATGTGATGTGGTGTGGTGTGGTGTGATGTGGTGTGGCGTGGTGTGATGTGGTGTGGCGTGGTGTGGTGTGATGTGGTGTGGCGTGGCGTGATGTGGTGTGATGTGGTGTGGCGTGGTGTGCTGTGATGTGGTGTGGTGTGGCGTGGCGTGGCGTGGCGTGGTGTGATGTGGCGTGGCGTGGCGTGGTGTGGTGTGGTGTGGTGTGGTGTGGTGTGGTGTGGCGTGGTGTGGTGTAGTACTCAGGCAAGTCTCCAGTTTGAGGTCGTCCTGCCTTCTCAAGCATCTCTAATGCTGGGATTATAGGCCTAATTTATTTATTTATTTGTTTATTTTGGTCTTGCTTGGATTTTCAGGCTCATTTTGATTCCTGAGCTAGAGCAACTTCACCACTTCCCCCTCTGAGTAGCTGGACCCACAGACATAAATCACTACATCCAGCTAAAAGTGCTCACTAGCACCCACCCACCCACCCACACCCACACCCAGCCGGAAGCCCTTCCTGGTCTCCAGCCTGCGTTCTGTACCCTTAATGCACCGGGCTGTTCAGTACACATGTGGCTGTTTCTGTGAAGCCCTGGCTACAGATGTTCCCACCATAGACTCCCCTCCACATGGCAGGGCCTGCTTGGACTTCCCCCACCCCGCCTGGGACCTTGGAGGAATCCTAGGAATGTTCATTACTGAGCAGATGAATACACTTCCAATTCAGACTCTTTCACCTGTGTTTGCAGCTGAGGACTAGGTCTCTGTGTTCCTGTGGATTACATCTTGGGACTGGACTCGCCTCACTTAATGTCTGGCTGTTGAGGTGGAGATCTCCTCCTTCTACCCATTCAGCTCTTTGAACGTTCCCCACGGGATCAAGTCCCACTCTATGCCAGCCTGAGGACTCCTGTGCTGAGGAAAAGAGGAAATGTTGAAGTCCTTGATGGCTCAGAGCCTATGCGTTCCTGCTCTCTTTCCCTCCCAGAGCCACAGCCCTTTGTCATGATATATTGCGTATCCTGATAAATTTGCCTGAGGATCAGAGGACAGAGTCAGCTACTAGATTAGACATAGAGGTCAGGCAATGGTGGCACACACCTTTAATCCTATCACTCGGGAGGCAGAGATCCTCTAGATCTCTGTGAGTTCAAGGCCACACTGGGCTACATGAAATTGATCCAGTGTAGGAGAGAAACAGAGCCAGGTGTGGTGGCACATGGCTTTAATCCCAGTACTTGAGATCTCATGCCTTTGCTTGGGAAGTACACAAGCCTTTAATCCCAGGAAGTAATATGGCAGGGCAGAGAAAGGTACATAAGGCGTGAGGAAACAGGAACTCACTCTCTTTAGGCTGAGGACTTCATAGAGGTAAGGACTAGTGGCTGGCTGTTCTGCTTCTCTGATCTTTCAGCTTTCACCCTGATATCGGGCTCTGGGTTAAAAGACCATTTAAGATTCAAACAACTGCCCTTCTCTCCTCAGAAGTCCTGCTTAGATGGGGTTGGGCCTCAGAGAGCTGGTGATACTGGACCCAAGCTTGTTAGATTGAGAGTGGACCCTGAAAGGCTGGGGAAGCGGCTGCCCACTGGGGCCTCGTGATACACACCCAGAGTGCAAAGGGATACGGTCTCTGTACACCCCCAGAACCGCAGCTCCCCAGAGAAGTTCATGCCCTGTCTCTGCCCTCAGGCTTCCCTGCCCATCCGGGGGTCTCCTTACTCTCCACTGTTCTTTGTCCTACCCCAGGGCTTTCGGTCACGCTGGGGCCCCCACCTGGAGTACCTGCCCTTCCTCTCGGCACACACGAAGAAGGCTTCTCCTCCTCTGCCTCCTTTGCTCTTTCCTCCTCTCTGCCTCCTTGGTGCTCCCCATCGGCAGGGGGATCTAACCTCTTGTTTCCTGACATTTTAAGTGGGTGAGCCAGGCATCCCAGTACTGTCCAGGAGAAATCCAGCACCCGCCATAGAGGCAACAACCTCTTCCCCAGTGGCTGAATTTTTAAAAAGATGTGACTAGTAGTGTCCTTGTTAGTTTTGTATCAACTTGACACAAGCTAGAGTTATCTGAAAGGAAGAGGCCTTAATTGAGAAGAGTCCTCCATAAGATAGCTGTAGGGCATTTCCTTCATTAGTGATTAATGGGGGAGGGTCCAGCCCATTGTGGGTGATGCCATCCCTGGGCTGGCTGTCCTGGCTTCTGTAAGAAAGCAGGCTGAGCAAGCCATGAGGGGCAAGCCAATAAGCAGCACCCCTCCATGGCTTCAGCATCAGCTTCTGCCTCCAGGTTCCTGTCCTGTTTGAGTTCCTGTCCTGACTTCCTTCAATGATGAACAATGATGTGGAAGTGTAAGCCAAGTAAACCCTTTCCTCCCCAACTTGCTTTTGATCGTGGTGTTCATCACAGCAATAGAAACTCTAACTAAGACAACTCGCATTGCACATGCTAACGAGAAGAGATAACCACAGCCTTTGTGCAAGGGAAGGCCTAAGAATAGACTGAGCAGAACTAAGGACAGCGGAGGGGGATAGGGAGAGGAGCAACGATAGTTTCCTGCAGAAAGACTACACTTCCCAGCTTCCCTTGCGGACGAGGGAAGTCAGTTCCGCCCCTCTAAGGGGCCGCATCCCATCTTCTGTAGATGTTTTAGCCATTTGCACATGTGGGTGACAAGAATGCCCCCTCCCCAGGAACAAACATGGTCCTGCCTAAGGTCAGACCAAGCCTTTTGTGCCGACTTCTGTCTCTGCATAGCTACTTTTAAGTAATCTAACGGTGGAGGTGGCGGGGGTGTGGTGGCAGGGAATGGGAGACTCTTTTCCATGAAATGTAGTAGTGTTTGTTCTGTTTAATGGTTTTAGCCCAGCAGACAAGCACCAAGGTGAATGAATGCCCAGATGTTCTAGACTTAGACATGTCCCCGTGCCACATGCTAAGGACACAGCCTCCCGAGAAAGCTCTGGAGTAGCAAGAAGAGCAGGGGAACTCATTAGCGGGGCTAGAAAGGTGGCTCGATGGGTCTCTGCTCTTTCAGAGGAGCAAGTTCCTTCCCAGCACCCACACTGGGTCCCAGCACTCCAGGGAATCCAGCGCCCTCTTCCGGCTGCTGTGGGCACTACACATATGTAGCATACCATCACACACACACACACACACACACACACACACACACACACACACACACACACACACGAATAAATAAAAAATTTAAATCTGCTAGACCAGAGAGTGCATGAGCCTTCAAGAGAGTCTGGGGAGAAAACAAAACAGTACTCAGAAACAACGTGTGAGTTTTTAATAATCCTTGAACATGTATAAATAAATAAACCAAATCGATATAAACAGGAAGGCTGGAGGTTCCCAGCCCAGACAGAGGAAGGACTGGTGTGCCAATGGAGAGGGCTGGGCCACAGGGCTCAGCAATAAAGGTTCGAAGGGAAGGAAAGAGCCAGGATGCCTCAGCAGAGGGGCCTCCAACTTACTGGGCTGTCCCCATCCATTTGTCTGTCTGTCTATCCATTTGTCCACCCATTTGCCCATCCATCTATCATCTACCCATCTGTCCATTCGCAATTTATTTGTCCCTACTTCCAAGCCTCTAGCCCAGCCCTTCCAAGTGGAGAGAGCCCACGGCGAGGGAGAGAGCCCATGGCGAGGTCCCCGGCTTCCCGTAGCTGAGCCTGGCAGGAAAGAAACATAATCAACAAACAAATTAGATCTGGGTCAGGAAGGCTGGACAGTGGAAGAGAAGAGAGAGTGGAACCGCATTAGCCAAGGCATGACAAACACACATTTGAATGCCATGGGAAAGATGAAATTCAGACCCTGTCCTGTGTGATCTGAAAGATGGCTCCGGACAGGCCTCGAGGAGCAAACACACTCTGTGTATGGGAGATCAGAAAAGAGGGGAGGCTGAGGCAAGAGGCTCATGAGTTGATTGCCCAGCTTGGCTAAATAGTGAGATTCTGTCCCAAACAACAACAACAAAGAGGTGGTGGCGTATCGGGGACTAGGGGTGTAATTCAGTAGCGGAGTGTTCACCTAGCACGACCAAGGCCCTGGTTTGATCCTCAGCACCAAGGAGGAAGGAAGGGAGGGAAGAGAAAGGTGAAGGTAGGAAATGGGGAAGGAGAGAAAAAAGGAAGGAGGAAGGGAGCAAGAAGAGGAGAGGAAGAGAAGGAGATGGGAAACAGAAAGAGGGAGGGGGAGGGAAAGAGCTTAGAGGTGAGAAGGAGGTGGGAGAGATGCTGGACAGGTTTTGGGGTGAGGCAGACAGCCTGGGGTTCGGGAGGGTGGCCTATAGAAAGACTCTCTGCGAAGTCAGATTGGCATTCAGAACCTGCCCCACGGTATTCACGGTGGAGAAACGCAGCCTTTTTTGCAGTACTGGGTCCCCCTTACAGGCAGCGCTATGTGCCAGGCTACCCAGTGCCCAGCTTGTCCTAACTGACCCGCGGATTCTATTGCAGAACCCACCTTCGAGAGTGGGTAAGCTGTAGTCGAGTCAATTCCCCCTAAGATCACAGAGCTGTCAGAAACCAGAGGGAGGTGTGGACCCAGGGTCCTCAGCCCACGTGTTCTCTTAGTCCTGACGCTTCTGGCTAAAACTGGCCCCATGCGCCACAGAAGAGCAACCAGGAGAGTCTCCACTGTTCCTGGGCATCTTTCTAGGGTGATCAAAGGCTTTCAGGCCATGCTAAGCATTCCAGAGAACTTGAAAGTAAACGCCTGGCTTTGATACCGTTCTGGTCACACAGACACACTCAAGGTCCATGTGACCTATTCAAAGTGAAAAACTGGGTCACGGAGGGTGGGTTGGGTGGGGGCTAACCTTGGAGGTCTTTGATGGACCTCACCTCTTGCCTTAAAGACTCTGCCTACCTCATCCATTTCATTGTCAGACTTCCTGCCCCTTAGAATGTCCTGCTTCCCACAGGGGCTGAGCTGCCAGACCAGGGCCTTGGCACAAGTTCATCCCTGGCGCCTGATGGTGTCTGCCCTCCTCCTTCAGCCAAGGAAAGCAGAGCCTGGAACACAAAAGCCTGGCAACAGCACTTGCATGGTCATGCTGGGAAAAACCTACCCATTCTTCTAGTCTCCTCCAATAATGAGAACAGGGCTAAAAACAGCCCTTCCGGGTCCAACCTGCACCTGACTCGGCAAACTCATGGCTTGAATTTCTCCTCTTCCTCCTAAAGAGGCAATGGGAAGAGACCAAGATGAGGAGGGTAGGGGCTGGAGAGATGGCTCTTCCAGAGGACTCGGGTTCAATTCCCAGCACCCACCCACATGGCAGCTCATGTCTGTAACTCGAAGATCTGACACCCTCACACAGACGTACATGCCCATACAATAATAATGAATAAATACAATAAAAATGAACAGCTTATTTTAAAAAGAAAAAGATAAGGCAGAGTCAAGAGGTACAATAGGGCTGGAGAGTAAACCCCCAGGGATCTGCCTTGGAAGTTCATGCCAGCGCTGGGGTAGGAGGATTGCCATGAACCGGGGGCCAGAAAGGCCGTGGGATCTCCTGGACACGCGAGTGTTGGGCACCGAACTCAGGTACTCTTCCGAACTGAGCCATCTTTCCAGCCCCAACCCCCCAAGGAGGGAGCTTTGATGCAGATAAATTAGACACATTTATTAGCTGTCTGACCGTCGATGAGTTACTCGCCTCTCTGGTAATAGAAATCATTGTGGTGCTGTTTGGACAGTGAAGTCCACAGTGGAGGAGAAGAAGGCATTTGTCACAATCTGGCTTCCTGCCACCCTTTCCCCTGGAAGAGGGTGTGACAAGAGCCAGTATCACAGGAATGCTGAAAGTCCACCCCTCAGGCCCTTGCTGGATGATCACCAGGTTTCCCCACATGACCACTCAACTCCACTGGTGACCAGAGCCCAGCACCTCAGGAGCCACGCGGGGACTTCCCTTGCTGCGGGTGGACTTTCCCGTCAGCCCTGGGGACTTTCCTCTTCCAAGCCGGACAAATGCCTGACCAGGAGGGAGAGGTGAGGACTGTCCCTCTTCAGGCTGTTGTGGCTGTTCGGGGTGCTGACTAGAGGAAGGAAGACATTGTGCTTTGGGGAGTTCAGGCTGGAATGGGGCTGTGAGAAGCCTCCTCTGGACCAGAAAGTGGTCACCTAAGAGGAGCCAGGGGTCTCGGTGGGAGATGTGGCTGAACCTGACAAGTGTCCATCCCTCCAGGCCAGGAAGGTGGCTGCAGCCGGCCACCTTGTGCTCTGGACCTGCCTGCTCTGTCTGAAGTGATGTGCACTCAGGTAAGCTGGGGATACTGAAGATGAGGTGCCCCCAGGAGTACTGGACCCCAGCACCAAGGGGGACCTTGAGCAACATGGTTGAAAGTGCAACTTCAGTATCTGCCTGCAAGCATCTGCCTCAAAGTGGAGTGAGAACTGGGGTCCCTCTGTGATCTCCATGACTTCCTGGGGGCAGCCTCTCTCTGTATCCTGACATCCTCCACAGGCCAGGCAGCCTCTCTCTGTATCCTGACATCCTCCACAGGCCAGGCAGCCTCTCTCTGTATCCTGACATCCTCCACAGGCCAGGCAGCCTCTCTGTATCCTGACATCCTCCACACAGGCCAGGCAGCCTCCAGCCTGTCTGACCTTCCCAGTCAAGTTTCTCTGGTTTCTCCAACGGCCACCTGTTTTTTCATGGACAACTAAAGGGCCATTTAAAGGGCCCTCAGGATCCACCACACCCCACTGAAAGCACTCTGGTGATTACATTACAGATGTTGGAAAGCTAAAGTCCTTTCCCTAAGACCCAGCCTGGTGTAACACAAACCTAAGCCTCCCCTACCCTAATTCCAGAGTCTCACTGACCTTGACATACCACCCCCCCCCTCTTCAAGAGACCATACTTGTCTTTGCCCGAGAACCATTGCATTCGTTGTCTCCCATCTAGAGTGTTACCACCTCCTTACCCACACTGATTTTGTGTCTTTCCTTTTGAACTCACTGAAACCTTACCAGGCCTTTTCTGCCCACTATTTATAAAAGCCCCTAACCATTCTTAATCACTGTTTGTTTTTGGTTTGATGCAGGGTCTCACTGGGTAGCCTTGGATACCCTGGAACTCACTATGTAGACCAGGACTCCCACAGAGACCAACCGGCCTCTGTCTCTTGAGTGGTGGGGTGAAAGGTATGCATCCCCAGGTGTGGCTCCCAATCACTTGCTTGTCTGTCAAATTTTACTTATCGTTATTATTATTGTGGGAAGTAGCTGTGTGCCATGGTGTGTGTGGCCCCTGTATGTGGATGTCACAGTGGCCGTGCATGCTTGGAATCTCTTCCCTGGGGATGTGGAGACAGGAGGATCCGTGGGGCATCACTGGTCAGCCAGTACAGCACAATTGCCAAACCTCACATCCTAGAGAAAGACCCTGTCTCAAAACACAGATGGCCAGGGCTTGAGGAACAGCGGCCCCTGAGCCCGTCCTCTGACTGCCATGATTGTGTACACACGTACACCCCACAAACATACTCACATAGGAAACAGAAATGATTAAATAAACATCACCTTTGTGTGACACAGCTCGGGTAGGATACTTGCCCAGTGTGTCAAGGCCCTGGGCCCCATCCCCAGTACAATAACTAACCGACTTCCTAACTACCTTATTGATCAGTGTGGGAACCAGTGCCATGTTAACGTTTACAGGAGAACTGGAAGACATGCGTGCTGCCAATTGAGAAAGCTGGCGTGAATGTATGAATGGGTAGGAATCTGCCTAGTGCCCACAGAACAACAGCCAGTTGCATTCCACACTGAAAAAAAAGGCATGAAAGGCAGAGGTCCTTTACCCTGTCAGCCACTGAAGCAGGACCTGGTGGTGCGCACCCTAGTGATGACTGCCTTTGGTTGTCAACCTGATACGTCTGGGAAGAGGGACCCCAGTCGAAGGATTACCGCCATCACATACCAATGATTACTATTGTTGGTGTGTGTGTGTGTGTGTGTGTGTGTGTGTGTGTGAAGGACAGATTAAAGGAGTTGGTTCTTCCCTTCCACCTTTACACGGGTTCCAGGAACTGAAATCAGTAGGGCTGGGCTGGCACTAATTTGATGAGTGAAGGCCCAGCCTGCTGCGGGCAGTACCATTCCTAGGTAGGTGGGCCTGAACTGGATCAGAGAGGAGCTGGGAGCCAGCCAGCGAGCCCTCCCTCTGTGGTTTCTCTGGCTTCCCTCAATGACAGACTATTTAGATGAAAGAAACCCTTTCCTCCCCAAGTTACTTTTGATCATGGGTGTATACCATAGCCACAGGAGAGCAAATTAGAACACCTGCTACCCCAGCACTCGGGGGACAGAGAATTCTGAGTCTCGAGGCCAGCCTGAGTCACATGGGGAGACCCTGGCTATAAATAAATAAGTAGATAGATAATAAATAAATAAATAAATAAATAAATAAATAAATAAATAAATAAATAAATAAATAAATAGTCAAAGGGGCCGATGAGATGGCTCACTGGGTAAAGATCCTTGCGGGGTAAGCCTGGGGTTTGAGCCCGTGTGAAGGTGATAGGAGACAGCCAGCTCCACAAAGGTTGTGTTCTGACCTCTACACACACAAGCACACATACAGAAAAAAAAAATGAATGAATAAATTTATTTAAAACAAACAAACACACGGAGAAGTTAGCTGCGTGGGTACGCCCGACACTGTACATCTTTTCTGCTGCTTCAGACTCGCAAACACACTTCTGTCCTTGAGTTTATTTACACCTTCCTCGGAAAAGCAGGCTTGAGGGAGGGCCTTCAGTTTCGCTCACAGCATCCGGAAGAATCCGGCACACATCAAGAGCTCAATGTTTGTTAACCCGGTTTGGTTACATTGTCGGGGCAATCTGCATTTCAGGAACGGCCACGGCAAACCGATTCTGGCGGGACTTTGGGGACCGGGAAACGGAAGTGGGAGTCTGGTCGCATCTGGAACAGTAACCAGGGTCTCTGTTTACGCACCCAGATTAAATCCCAAACCCTGGGGATCCCGAGGCAGGGATGGGCGAAACTGTCTTCTCCCTCAGGCCTCTCTACGCAATCTCGGGCAAATGTGAGGCCTCCAAGGGACCAATAGAACCCTAGCGATCACGTCTTCCGGGCTTGACCCCTGGACTTCTCAAAGAACCCATTTCAGATCCTCTTCCAGACTCTCAGCACAGAGAGGGCGAGCGCCGGCCATCGTCACACAGCAAATCAGTGGCAGGCCTCCGGTCACCCGCCTGTGCCTCTGGGGCCTCGGAGGAGCCTAGAGCCCCAGACGTGAGGTCCCAGGAGTAGGAAATGCACCCTCGGGGCTGAGATTTTCTGGTGCCTGTGAGCAAGTCTGAGGTTTGGGAAGAAGGGACAAGAAGGAAGAGAAGAAGGTGCTACGCGGGGGCGGAGAGGGGCGACGAGACATGGAATGACCGGACTCCGGCGAGACGCAGTGGGGGTAGGGGAAGGCCTGTCCTGCACACCTGCTGTGTTCCAGGCACTGTGTGGGTACTGGGGACACGGCCAGAGCCCGGATCAGACCGTGCTGCAGAAAGCGTCATCTAAGCCAGGGTCTGAAACAAACCAGTAACCCTGCAAATGGGAAGCTGCGGTTTTGACCCCTGTTGGGCAACAGGGCCGGGACTTTAGGACGTCACCGGGTCTGGGTAGCAGAGGCTAAGCACTGTTAGCTGTCACTAGTGCACGCACCTGATTGTCACGTGCCAAAGAGACATGGAGAAAAGAGGGGGAAAAAAAAAAAAAAAAGCAAGGTTGCTGGCAGATCCGCAGGAAACCAAGCTCATCTGCATTCGTCTGAACGAACGGCCGGGGTCTAGTGCCTTTCGCATTTTCCGGCGGGACGCGCGCGCCCTCTTCTGTCCACTATGCCGCACTGCAAGGGCACTTGCTCCGCCCCATAGGGAGGATCAGGCAAGCATTGGCTGACACTCGGTACGCATGCGCACACACAGAAGCTTACAAAGAGGTTTGACTAGGAGGCCTGGCCCCAGTTGTCAGGATGGCCGAGCGGTCTAAGGCGCTGCGTTCAGGTCGCAGTCTCCCCTGGAGGCGTGGGTTCGAATCCCACTTCTGACAAACTGCTGTTTTCTTGCTCACGATTCATTGTAAACAAACTAAGGAGGTATCCACTAACGAACTTTTCATTATAGTCTCGTCTCCGTCTTTATTAATGCCATCGTCTACTTTTTAAAACCATCTTCATAATATGTATTTCCTTGAAACTGTAAAACGAATGCAGGAGAGAAAGGGGGGGAAATTGATAATTTCCACTCTGGCACGACCAGTGAAGTCCCGTTTTCAAATTTGCTTTTCAGAGAGGATTATAGGCAAAAATGGAGATATTGTCAGAAGTGGGATTCGAACCCACGCCTCCAGGGGAGACTGCGACCTGAACGCAGCGCCTTAGACCGCTCGGCCATCCTGACATGCCCTGCTGTGGGCTTCATGTACACTGTAGTTGTTGGCACTCCGTGACATTAGGCTGCCCCTCTACACCCCTATTCTTGCTCGCATCCACACTGTGGTCCTCATCCCCGGCCACCATAGGCACGAGCTCGCTTGGTACCTTCAGCCAGCGTCCCTCCCGTCCACCCAGGGTTAAAAATCACCGGTAGAAGCAGGGCGCGGTGACCCTCACCTGTAATTCTAGCAATCAGTGATCTAACGCAGAAGAATCGCCTCGAGTTCCACACCAGCCTGGGCTACGAGTTAGACTCCGTCTCAAAAAAACAAACAAACCTAAATCAACAACAACAACAACAACAACACACACACACACACACACACACACACACACACACACACACACACGGTTCTCCAACTGACGTGTGGTTGTTTTCACTGGAAACAACACGGGAAACCCGTTTCTCTTACACGCTATAGAAAAGAACCACAGACGTAAACACAAGGACGAGCTACCGTGGCTGAATTCCAGGCGACACCTGGCCCCGGGCCACAGGGTGCGGCCGCTGCTGAGCAGGGCGGCCCGGCTGAGGGTGGCCGGCAGCGGGGGATGCTTCTGAGCAACTGGAGAACTTAAGAGAACTGTCATCTGCCCTCGAAACCCTCCGAGACAGAAGCAGTGAAGGCGTCCTCAGTCCTTCCTGCTCATCGACCTGGGCCCCGACCTGCGGGTGCACGGTCTGTAAGAGAGTTTGAGGGTCAGGTAACCGGGCATCTGAGTGGACGGCCCGGTGGCCAGAAGCATTCGCGACAAAGCTGGACAGTCACCCAGTGGAGGCGTTACTGCTGCTGTAACAAATTACTACAAACCCAGCAGTCGGAAACAACACGGTTTGCTTGCTGTGTGTGTGGCTGGTTGCGTGGTTGCCTTTTGACCAGGATCTTGCTACCTACCTTGGATTAGCCTGGACCTACCTCACTATCCTCCTGCCTCAGACTTCTGAATGTTGAGACTATAAACAGGCATCTAAGCCACCAAGCCTGGTTTAGTCTTAATTTTTTTTCAAGGAAACACCACCACCGTCACCTCCTCGCTGTTTCCCACACCAGTGAACAAGAACTCCTACTTCATATTCTTCCGACTTTGGTGTTGGTGGATTTTTGTTGTTTTGTTTTTGATTCTGTTGTTGTTGTTGTTGTGTGTGTGTGTGTGTGTGTAATTTTTTTTGTTTCTTTGTGTTTTTTTAAACAAGGTCTCACATAGCCCAGGATGACCTCAAAATCAGTATGTAGTCAATGATGACCTTGAACTCCTGATCCTTGAACTGATCTTCCTGCCTCCACCCACTGAGGGAACTGAAGACATGTGCCCTGGCACCAGGGCTGCATGCCTGCTAGGCAAACATTTCATCAATTTAGCTGCATTCTTCTCCTGTAAATACATTATTGGTTTTTTTTTTCTATTTTTAGTTGTAAATGGATGTTTATGTTTAAAATATTCAAGGTGTGATGGTGCATGTCATCCTTGCACTTGGGATACTGAAGCAGGAGGATTGAAATTTCTAGACCATCCTGGGCTACATAAGGAAACCTTGTCTCCCAAAAAAAGTAACTTGAATTGTTCCTCGATTTAAAATGTCAAGCAATAGGGCAGCTGTGATGGCACATACCCATAATTCTAGCCGTGGAGAGGTGAAGAAAGGAGGATCCCGAGTTCAAGGTCATCCTCAGTTACATAGTGAGTTTAAGGTTAACCTGGGCTACACAAGACCTTGTCTTTAAAAAAAAAAAAATCTTGGCACCAGCCTGGCAGTCAGTGCCAGCCTGAGGCAGGGTGAGAAAAAGACTAGCCAGCCACCCAACGGGCTATCAAGCCCGCAAAGGGAGTGAAGCGCCTCCCAGTATTTCCAAACTTTCCAAACTTCACTTTTACAGAGGAGCTGGGGAGATGTCGAGACAGGGTTTCTCTGTGTAGCTTTGGAGCCTTTCCTGGATCTCGCTCTGTAGACCAGGCTGGCCTCGAACTCACAGAGATCCACCTGCCTCCAGAGTGCTGGGATTAATGGCGTGCACCACCACTACCAGACTTGGGAGCTGAGTTTTAATACCCAGAGCCTATGTAAAGCTGAGCTCAGTCGCGATCCCAGTGTCCCTGCAGTGAGGTGGGAGGAGAGACAGGAGAATTCCTAGACGCTTTGGGGCCAGCTAGCCTAGAACACTCAGCAGTCTCAGAACCTTAAGGTGGAAGGCTAGACCAAACACCAGAGGCTCTCCTCTGACCTCCACACACGTGCTGTGCCATGTGATCGATTGTGAACACACACACATACACACACACACACACACACACACACACACGCATGCACGCACGCACGCACGCACGCACGCACGCACGCACGTACGCGAACACAAGCAGCTAAGAGCACTGGTTGCTCTTGCAGAGGATCTGGGTTTGAGTCCCAGGATTCTCATGTCAGCTCACAACCATCTGGAATTCTAGTTCCTGGGGATCCAAAGCCTTCATCTGGCCTCTTCAGGTACTACATGCATGTGGCACACAGACATACTGTCAGGCAAAACACACACACAGAGAAAATAAATAATAATGATTAAAAATGTTTCAATATGTAAAATAACCTCATTTTTGTTAAAGTAAACAAAATGTTTTTACATAAACACACTTAGGTCTCTATATTTCTACATATACACATCAGTGAAAACTTAAAAAACACAGAAAAAGATCTGAGAAAATTCACCCAAGTTATAACAGACATTTATTAAAGAGTGGAGGTAGAGGCTGGCAGTGGTGGCACACGCCTTTAATCCTAGCACTCGGGAGGCAGAGGCAGGCGGATCTCTGTGAGTTCGAGGCCAGCCTGGGCTACAGAGTGAGATCCAGGACTGTTACACAGAGAAACCCTGTCTCGAAAAAACCCAATTAGTTAATTAATTAAGGGCAGAGTGAGCCTGCAGAGGGAGCTATGACTGGCAACAAAACATGTGAATGAATGGATTAACTTTTAATTAATAATTAAACTGGAAGGAACAACACCCCACAGCCTCAGCACAAGAATGAGATAACTGTCAGTATGTGCGAACTGGAAACTGAATTGTTCATTAAAATAGTGTTAGTATCCTTCAGTGACCTGTTTTGTATTATTTTTCCTCACAGCATCCCTCAACACTCTTCTTGGTTTTGTTGTGTGTGTCTGGTGTATAGCTCATACACGGGAGGGTGCGGGTGAACCACCATATGGGGAGCCCAGAGCAGGACATCCCTTTCCTCTTCTATTAACACAGAATCTCTCACTGAACCAGAAGCCTGTTTCTGGGATAGGCCAATGAGCTCTAGGGATCTGCCTAAAACCCCAGTGTTGGAGTCACAGTCACCGAGGGCCATCCCAGCTTTTTACCTGGATGCCAGGGATTTGAATGCAGGCCCTCATGCTGACACAGTGCTCTTACCCAGTGAGTCACAGTCCCAACCCTTGCTGATTTTTTAAAGATAGTCTCTCTGTTTTAATTAACAATTAATTAGGGTTTTGTTGTTGTTTTGTGTTTGTTTTTTGAGGATCTTTCTAAGTAACACTGGCTGGCCTCCAACTCACTATGTAGACCAGGTTGGCCTCAAGCTCATAGAGGTCTGCCCGCCTCGGCTGCCTGAGTGCTGGAATTAAAGGTATGGGCCACTATTCCTGGGCCTGTTGACATTTGGAGAACGAAAAGCCTGTTGACATTTTTGAGACAAGGTCCTTCTGTATAAGGCAGGCTGGCCTGGAACTTAGGTTGATCCCCCTGCCTCAGTCTTTCAAGTAGTTGGGAAGACAGGCCTTTTATGACTAGGCCTGGCTCCTGGACTGCAGTCCATCTACCCTGTGAAGAATCCCAGTGTCTCTCCGATCCTGACAGACCCAGAGTTTTGCCAGGGAGCACCCACCGGTGCTCGGGAGGAGCAGAGACCATCGCTGGAAAGAGGGTCAAGCCATCTCCCCAGGCCCAGCTCTCTGTCTGTCCCTGCTGTATAGTCCGGCAATCCAGAGCTCTCATTGCCTGAGTGTGGCTCTGGGCGGGCAGCTGGTTCCAGCCTCGCTCAGATCCTCTCCCACTGTTTCTGATGGGGGTGGCTGCAGTTGGCCCAGAGTGCCCCAGGATGCCATTTGAAAGGAATGAAAGTGGGATCAACCAAAACGACAGAATGCAGACCAAAGGCAAAACAAAAACACACCACTGTTTTAGAATCTGCCCCGAAAACAATGCCCTCATTGTTCTCTGTGTCATAATAAAATGAAGAGCCCACCCCAGCTTTGTTCTCAGCTTGGAAACTTGGACTGGTCTCTGGGTTACAGTTTTGCAGTACTGAAATGTACTTTTCATTTTCAGAGTAGCTGCTTTAGATGGCGCGCGCGTGTGAGTGTGTGTGTGTACACGCACGTGCACATGCGTACGTGCCCAAGGGTTCCAGGTGCACTGGAGCGAAGGGTTTGAGTAGGTAAAGGGTTAAGCCACCATCAAGCAGACATTCTGTCAAAGATCTCAAACCCTCCTGTCTTGTCTTTTTTTTTTTTTTTTTTGGTTTTTCAAGACAGGGTTTCTCTGTGTAGCTTTGCGCCTCTCCTGGAACTCACTTGGTAGCCCAGGCTGGCCTCGAACTCACAGAGATCTGCCTGGCTCTGCCTCCCGAGTGCTGGGATTAAAGGCGTGCACCACCACTGCTGGGCCTGTCTTGTCTTTTGAAACAGGGTCTCACAGGCTTGCACCACTGTGCCAGTTTAGAACCTTGCAGACATCCTTTCAGAGGGCTGAGTAATGGCCATCCAATGATATTCCAAATATCTTTGTTCTAGTCCTCAAAATTTGTGGACTTACTTTATAAAGAAAAAGGATAGCTGGGCAGTGGTGATGCACATCTTTGAGTTTGAGGCTAGCCTGGTCTACAGAGCTGGTTCTAGGACAGCCAAGGCTACACTAAGAAACCCTGTCTCGGAAGAAAAAAAATAGTAAAAGGATAGACCCAGATTACACACCTGTAATCCCAGTGATGGGACCATAGAAGTAGGGATATCAGGAGTTCAAGGTCATTCTCAACTCTGTAGTGAGTTCAAAGCTAACCTGGACTTTAGTGTTAGACCCTGTCTGGAAAGGAAGGAAGGGAGAAAAAAAAAGAAACCTCCAGGTGTGGCAGCTCCCAGAACTAGAGAGATAGAAGAGGATCCAGTCTGCTTCAGATTTGAGGCCAACCTGGGCAACCTTGCAAGATGCTCCTGTCTCAAAAAAGCCAAAAGGAAAGAAAGTGCTACCCACCGTCCCACTGGTCTCCAGGATAGATTCGGCTGATGTGGCTGGCTGGGCAGGTGTCTCCTTCTTCTCTCGGGGCTCCATGAATGCCTCTGCTGCACACCCAGTGGAAGAGAACAACCCTTCCCCGAAGGACTACCCTTTCCTTTCGGGTCTCTGAGCAGCTACACTCTGCTACTACAACCTCCAAGGCAGAGGTTCTCGACCTGTGGGCTGCGACCCCTCCAGAGCTTACACAGCAGATATCCTGCCTATCAGATGTTTACATGACTGTTCAAAACAGTAGCAAAATTACAGTTATGAAGTAGCAATGAAGTAATGTTATGACTTTGGGTCACCACAACATGAGGCACTGTATTAAGGGGTCACAGCATTAGGAAGGTTGAGAACTGCTATTCCAAACAAACTTTAAAAAATAAAAGGGCCACTGGTGTAGTGTGTTGGGCATAGTGTGTAGTGGCTGGGTGTTAGAATATTTGTTTAAGATGTTCAAGGTCCTGGGTTCAATCCTTAGCACAGCATAAACTGGTGTTTATAATCCCAGCACTTGAAAGATAGAAGCAGGCCAGAAATCCATCCTCCGCCACATAGCAAGTTCAGGACCAGCCTGGGCTACACAAGACTTTGCCTTGGAAAGAAAAGAGAGAAGAGGAGGAGAGGGGAGGGGAGGGGAGGGGAGAGGAGAGGAGAGAAGAGAAGAGAAGAAAGGAAAGGAAAAGGAAAAGGATCTTTGCAGATAGTTAAGTAACTGGCAATGGAATATTTAAGGTTCCTGATTTGAGGAGACTGAACTGTATTATTATCTGATGGATCATGACTATATCCTTACAGAAGACACACACACAGGGAGGGAGGAAGGAGGGAGAGAGGGAGGGGGGGACCCTGTGCATAAGAGAGCTGAACCCCAGAAAAGCAGGCTAGATTACAGAGGAATCCACTGATAGCTCCTCTGTAATCCCTGTATGTGGGACCTGAGGTAGGAGGGACGTCAAAAGCATGACGAAGTCAGTCTGGGCTACAGAGCAATCACCCTGTCTCAAAACAACAGTGAAAACAGAGTAGACACTCCAGAGGCTGCTGGGCCCAAGACACCATGACTGTGGCTTTAGACACTGCTTTGGCGGAGCAGGCCTCCATAACTAAGAAGACATTTTTGTGACGTTAAGACACTGAGCTTGTGATAAGTTTTCACGGCAGCCACAGGATAGTAGGGTCATCTACATGGCCTCTGTGACCTGGCCCGACCCAGAGGGCCAGTCTCCCCCTCATGTGCTCTGCTCCTGTCCCACTGGGGGACCTACTTTTTATTTCTGCAACTGCCTAGCTTGGTTCTGCCATGGGACCTTTGCACAGACTTCCAAGGTTTCCTCATAGACACAGGCCTCTGCTCAAGCGTCATTGCTTCTGATAGGCCTTCCTTGACCACTGTGCTGGCTCATTTCACGCCAATTTGACTATAGCCAAATGAGATGAGGAAACCTGGATTGAGAAAATGCCTCCATAGGATCTGGCTGTAGGCAAGTCTGTATGGCATGTTCTTGGTGATTGATGGGGGAGGGCCCAGCCCATTGTGGGTGGTGCCATCCCTGGGCTGGTGGTCCTGGGTTCTATAAGAAAGCAGGCTTGAGCAACCCAATAAGCAGTGCCCCTCCACGACCTCTGCCTCAGCTCCTGCCTCCAGGCTCCTGCCCTGTTTGAGTTCTTGTCCTGACTCCCTTCAATGATGAACGTGATGCAGAAATGCAAGCCAAATAAACCCTTTCCAAGTTGCTTTTGGTGATGGTGTTCATCACAGTAACAGAAACCCTAAGTCAGCCATCCTATCTAAGAATCTCCTGCTCACTCTGTCTCCTCCCTGCTTGATTCAGTCACAGCAGCGGTTGTCACTACCTCAATTAATTTCCCCTCCCTGGTCTACCACCTGTCACTTATTGCTTGTCCCACATAGACAGTGGGACCCATGAAGGACTGGTCTAGCTGTCGATGGTGAAGAATGCACAAATTGTCTGTGCAAACCTCTGTGGCTCGACATGTCTGTGCACGCCACAGCAGTGAAACCCAGCATCACCTCCCCGCTCCAGGGCAACCCTCCCTGACACAGTTGCAGGTTTCCACGGGACATTTCATTTGCTCTCTTCAAATAGTTCTTCAAAGTGAGCACCAGTCCGCGCTCTAGGACAGAGGAGGAGCCAATGTTCAGCCGTCTCTAAGTTACTATACGCAGTGCCTGTACCGCTACACTAGGAAAGCACTCTGCCGTGTAGCTCCGTCCCCAACCTTTTTTGTATTTTTAGAATTTGGCACACACCTTTAATCCCAGCACTTGGGAGGCAGAGACAGGTAGATCTCTACGAGCTTGAGGCCAGCCTGGTTTACAGAGAGAGTTCTCTTTTACACAGAGAAACTCTGTCTCGAAAAAAACAAACAAATAAAATAAAACCTTGAAACAGCAGCCCAGGAAGTTGCCCAGCCTGTCTCTGAGCTTACTCTAGCTCAGGCAGGCCCTGTTTGTGTTGAGGCAGGGTCTCACCCTGTAGCCTAGATAAGCCTGGAATTCATTATACAGCCAGGTTAGCCTTGAATTTTCCGAGATCCCCTCTCCTCCACTCCTCTTGGGCGCTGAGATTACCGGTGTAGGTCATCTCCCTGGTTTGCTTTATCTCTTAGAAAGGAACCCACCGGCAGTCTAGAAAGGACAGTCCTCCACTGCGTACCCCTAGTCTGGATGGACCTTTCCTGGACGCTGATTCACAGAGACCCGCTTTCCTCCTAAGGGGGCGCAAGGGATTGCCCAAGGATACACAGCACCCTAGGACTACGTGAGAGAGAGCGAGGCCACTGGTAGATGGGTCTGCTGACCAGGACTTCGAGACTGCTATCCAGAGCAGCGAGGCGAGCCGAGGGTTAAGGGGTGGGGCCCCAGATAGGGGCGGGGCCTTTGGCGTCTCGGGGCGGGGCGTCGCGCACCTGTCGGCTCTGCCTAGGGATCCCTGGCAGAGCCTGCCTCGGGAGCCGCAGTCGCAGCCCCGGAGCAGCGCCGGGAGCGCGGCCGGAGCGTCGTGGGCTCCCGAACGCCATGGCCGAGTTCCCGTCGAAAGTGAGCACGAGGACAAGCAGCCCAGCGCAGGGCGTGGGAGCGTCGGTGTCAGCGCTGCGGCCCGACTTGGGCTTCGTGCGCTCCGCCCTCGGGGTGCTTGCGCTACTGCAGCTGGTGAGCGGGGTAGCTCGGTGACGGGATGGGGGACTCTCCAGGGAACCCCCCCCCTGGGACGCACGCCCCCGAGATCGCCTGGAACCTCGCACCTCGGGACGCCCGTGTGGCATCACCGAGAGCGCAGTAAGACTCATATGGAGGGGACCCCCACACCCTACCTGGGTGGTTCCCGCGGCGAAACCGCAGCTGAGATCGCCGGGCACAACTGTCCGCCAGTCTGTTCCTCTCCTTTTGCCCTGCCCCCTTTCCCTCTGGGACCGGCTCACGGCCTTCTCCGCCAGGCAAAGTCCACTGCCCAATTCTTCACTCGGCTGCAGCCGCTCAGTGAGGCAGCCCGGAAGCCCTCCCGGACAGGGCAGGACAACACATCGGTGGCTCCCTCCGAGGCACCTGCCCAGGGCCCGCGGGTTCAGTCTCCTGCTCTGGGCTGTGGAGATTCGCGGGAGGCCAGAAGCCACGCTCCTGCCACTCCTGGATCTCTCTGCTGGCCCTAGCTAAGGACCCAAGGAGTGCCCCTTCCCCTTGGGTGCATCCTGAGCTGTCAGCTATCTTTTCACGGTACCCTCCAGTGAGGCTCTGGAGGCCTGTGGCTGCCCCTGGGGAGCGGTCTCCAAAAATTGAGGTCCACTGGCAGAGGCATAGGGTGGCACTGGAATAAGGTTAGATCCCTTTCTATTACCATCCCTCCAGTGGGTGGGCACATCGAGCCAGGCTGCCAGGGCCAGGCTGCCAGGGCCAGGCTGGGGAACCTGGAGGCCCTCAGCAGAGATTAGGTCTCCCCTGCTCTCCAGGGGAGCGGCCACCTGGGGCCTGCTGCCTTGGTTTCGGGATTTCTGATCTTCCTTCGTGAGCCCTCACCCTTTATCCTTCTCCATCTCCTGCCTGGGTTTGTTTAAAATTCAGATTCTTGGGCCCCACCCCCGGAAAAAAAAATGTGAAATTGCTCTTTGAATCTCCGGAAGTGCAGCAAGAAATTTGCATTTTAAAAATCTTCTCCCGGAATGCTTTTTTGGGTCTTGTTTGACTTTGATGAGATTGGGGACGGGTGGCATGATGCCGGCTTCTGGGACCAATTTAAATCTGCAGCAATAGATACTGTCAACCCAGGAGTGTTGGGCTCTCGGTAATTGGTTTGTCTGGTTGGTTGGTTTTGTTTTGTTTTATCGGGTTTACTTTTTGTTTTTGAGACAGGGTCGCATGTAGCCCAGATTGGTCTTAAATTCTCTCTGTAGCTGAAGCTGGCTTCAAACTCCTTGTGTAGCGGAAGCTAGCCTTGAACTAGATCTTTCCAAGGGTTGGATTACTCTCTGGCACCACCACACCAGGGGTTTCTTTCTGGGCTCTTTGAACCCCACACCTGAGGGTCAGCTTTGGGCTGGCCTGGGAGGAGCTAAGTGACTTGTGGAAGGGACAGGGAGGAGAGAGGTCTAGTCTGCTCTCCGTCGGCTTCGTGGGGGGGGGGGGGAGGGGGAGGCCGGGGTAGAAGGCTAGCTTTGAGCTGGGCCTTCACTGGAATGGGAGGCTGGGGCAGTGCAGGGAATGGTGGAGGGATTGCAGATGGCAGAGCTGAGTGGAGGTGAGGAGAGGAGCTCACAGGCTGAGCAGGAGTTGAAGCATCAGTTTCTGGTCTGCATCTTATGCATCCCAGGCCAGAGCTGGGGTCTTGGTGAGCTATGGAGGTTTGGGAGCACTGTGGCATCGGGGTGTGAAGTGATAGGTTCCTTTTACTCCCTAGCTCCTTCCCCATATTGGTTCCATAGACTTCACTTGGAGACTGTACTTGGAGTCTGCTTATCTGAGCCGCTGTTTCCTAAGATGTTTCTGTGGCAACCTACTGGCAACCTACTACTCCCCTGGGGCCAAGATGGGGGAGGGGCACAGACCTGCACCAGATCGCTGGGAAGCCACTGGAGGCTAGCCTAGACCTTTTGGTTAGGCATCTTTCTTTCTTTGTGTTTTGTTTCCTGGAACTTCCTTTGTAGATCAGCTTGGCCTTGAACTCACAGAGATCCACCTGCCTCTGCCTCCCGAGTGCTGGGATTAAGGCGAGCGCTGCCAACACCACCTGGCTTGATTTTCTCCTCTTAACATGAAAAAAAAAAAAAAAAAAAAAAAAAAAAAAAAAAAAAAAGAGGCTCAGAAGTTTTTTTTTTTCTAATCACTCACTTCCTGGGAATGGTTTTTCTGACTTCTCTGGCCCCTACTCTTTATTACTATATTGGTTTGCTCTTGCCGTGTGTGGGTGTGACACTTGAGAGGATGTGGGAGAAACTCCATGCCTAGTGCCTGCCCCTGGGGATCAGGGAAGGCCGCTTGAAGGAGGCAGTAACGGAGGGCATGATGCTCCTCGCTGCCCAGGTTGCTCCGTACCCCAGGGTATAGAGTGTCCTGCGGTGCTGGTGAGGTGGGTGAGCAGGAAGCCGAAGCTACTCCAGCAAAGCATCGTTGGTCATCCAGCATGGTAGTTGGCCAGCAGAACCTGCCTCGGTGTACAGATGTCTGGGTGTACTCTGTAGCCTTACCCATCCCCCTCCAGTCCCAGAACAAATATCAGATGGTGCTGTTAACGGCTAAATCAGAAGAGTTAGTGTATTTCTAAAACCTGATGGTTGGGAGAGAGAAACTGACTTTAGAGACCTTGCCTAGCAGGAAGCCTGCAGGTTTAAACTGTTGGTTTGTGGCTGAGCTTCCTAGTCATGTAAGCAAAAGGAGAAACACGAACCTTCATAGCTAGCTTCTAAACAGGCAGGCAAGTGGGTCCCAGAAACAACTCTTCTAGTCCTGAAGCGCCAGAACGCCTTGTGCTACAGTTCTTTGTGTGCCAAGGGGGTGGATGGATACTGTGTATGTGGCTGGTGATACATGTGTACGCACCCATGGTGCATCCTAACCACTTTAGAAAAAGTATGAAGAATATGGAAGTGAAGTGCCCGTCTTTTTGCTAATTTTAACTCCTCCCCTGGCCCCAGCTTTGGGACAAATAATGATCTTACCTGGAACTCAGTGATAAGCACAGAGGCACTTGAGCAAAGTCACATGACCATGGGTGGGGTGTGTGTGTGTGGCATGCAGCAAGGCTGCTGCCCATTGGTAGGATTTGCACTCAGATCTGGCCATCTGAAGCCTAGCTCCAGCATTGTTTCCTGTTGCCTTTATTTGGGGGTCTGGGTTCCTAGAGGGCTTTACAGGAGGATGACTGTATCAGGAAGGAAGACTGCCCAGGCTTTTGGGGAGGGCTTCCTGGCAGAGGTGAGCTCTGAAGAGTCTGTCTAGATGGATGGGGTTTCAGAAGAAGGTTCTAGCAGGGTGTGGTGACACACAGGCCTGTAACCCTGGTGCTTCTGTGAATGAGTGAGAGGCTGAAACAGGAGGATCATAGATTTGAGGCCAGCCTGAGCTAAACAGTAAAACCCTGTTTTGGGGGAGGGAATTTAGGAGCGACCATGGATTAAGCCCTAGTGCTCTGGACAGGGGGACTATATGATGGATGCCTTGAGGGAATGGGGGTGTTGAGCACTTCCTAGCCTTCCTCCTAGGATTGGGAGCAGCCACACAGTTCAGATTAGAGGCCTCCTCTGCTGCTACAGTGCTCTGAGGTTTCTTTGAGAACAGTGTAGGCCTGGAAGCAGAGGTCTTGGGTTCAAATCTCGATTCTGTCTCCTTCAACTTGGGACCCTAGAGAAGTTCTTAATTCCCCACCCCACCCCCATACCCTTGTCTGTAAAATGGTGATGGTGGCTGGAGATGTGGGGCCTGCCAAGGGCTTCGCTTGGCCCTTGATGGAGTGAAGGCAGGATTCACTGGCCCTAAGAGTCTAGGGCTCCGAGGCAACCTTGAATGTTTCTGGGGACTAGGAGCTCAGCCTTCAAGGCTTCCTTCATCCTCTGCTCTTGGGGACATGAGGAAGCCCTTCCTGGTGATTCTGGCTCTATGTCTGCCCAACAGGCAGGCTGGTTTCTCCATGGAGGGACAGGACAAGGCCCAAAAGAGCTCTGACCTCCAAGAAGGGCCTGCTGTGTTTCTGAACAGATGTGAGCAGTGGCGGATGGAACTGGGGTGACAGTATTGGGGGCTTCCTTAGCACGGATCTGAGTGAAGTTCTTTAGTAGTCTCAATGGAGCCTGCAGGTTCCTGTGCAGAAACCACAGTGCCCTGTATGGATAATTCCTGCCACACTCCTACTCACTGGGCAAGAGTGTGATAGCTTTGGGAATTTATTTGTAGTTACCTATTGAGCATATGCATATACTCTCCTTTAAAAAATAAAAACAAGCTGGGCAGTGGTGGAGCACGCCTTTAATCCCAGCACTTGGGAGGCAGAGCCAGGCGGATCTCTGTGAGTTCGAGGCTAGCCTGGTCTACAGAGTGAAATCCAGGACAGGTTCCAAAGCTACACAGAGAAACCCTGTCTTGAAACCCCGCCCCCCCAAAGAAAAATTCTGCCAGTTGTGGTGTGTGTGTATGTAACCCAGCATTCAGGAGACTAAAGAAACTCAAGGCAGCTAAGGCCAGCCTGGGCTACATAGACCCTATCTCAAAAAAAAAAAAAAAAAATAAAGACATAAATCTGCCAACAGTGCTAAAGTTGTCCTTGGATCCAGCCCCTCTCCTTACCAGGGCAGGTATTTTAGAGCATTTCCTGTCCCTTTTCTATGCATTTAAATTTATTAAATTTCTATGCATTTAAATTAAACACTGATGGTCTGGGAGCGGGGTCGGGGAGTGAGATGTCGCAGCAGACAACAGCTTCTGTGACCAAGCCTGACAACCCACACGGTAGAAGACCCGACTCTGGCAGTTTGTGTCCGACCTCCATAAGGGCACTGTGGCGGGGGAATGCCCATGTGTATACACACAATTAAATGAGTAAAGGCGTGGCTTTCGAACACCGGCGACGGCTTTACGATCTGTCTGGTGTGGGGGTTATTTGTGCCACATGCCGCTTTAGCTGCCATGGAGTGGCTCTGGTGTCTTTGCAGCCTCTGTTCGTTTGGCTACGTCTCAACTTTTCTACAGACCAGTCATTGCATTTTTTAAATGTTTGTTCTACTGGGCGGTGGGGCCTTGATCCCGCCTTTAATCCCAGCACTATTGAGGCAGAGGCAGGCAGATCTCGAGTGTGAGGCCAGCCTGGTCTACAGAGAGAGTTCCAGGACAGTCAGGGAGAGAAACCCTGTCTTGGGGGGAGGGGTGGCTCTTTAAAAACAACAACAAAATCAGACGTACAGCCAAACATCCCAATGGTACAAAGAGAAATCAATAAAATGTGGTCTTTTTCCTATCTGGCCAAGTCCCAACTGTCCTCACCAGTGCATGTGTACTGGGGCAGGAGGGCTGGGGGAACGCGTGTGACGGGGCGGAACTCCAGCCTCAATGAAAAGCCCCGTGGATCGTGATGAGTGGCACAGTTCGGGGACCACGCCCACCCACACCCCCATCCCACAAAGATGGGTCCTACTTCGGGGCACAGGAAGCTGTGTGTATTTGGGGCTTTTTCAAACCTTCATCTTCATATTTTTTATATTTTTATGATGTTGGGGACTAAAGATGCTAAGCTACTAATTTACCCCTGAGGGTCAGGCTGCAGATTCTTTTATGTGTATGAAGAGATGAGACTTGGATTTCTTGGGACTGGAGTTACAGACAGTTGTGAGCCGCCATGTGAAATGCTGGGATTCAAACCCGGGTCCTCTGGAAGAGCAGCCAGTGCTCTTACCAGCATTTCATTTTAACACACTCCCAGCCTTCTTTTTACTCTTTTCAATCTTGAGACAGGGTGTCCTTAAGTTGCCCAGGCTGGCCTTGAACTCACTTTGTAGCCTAGGCTGGACCTGAACTTACAACCCTCTTGCCTCAGCCTCTCTAGTAGCCGAGAAGACAGGCCTGCGCCACCACACCCTGCATCTGGGATTGGGATGGAGAATGCCCAGTGCCCTCCACGGAGGTCACAGCTGTGTCCTGTCTCCAGTAGGTACCTGCTCCCATGGCCACCCTAGCCAGTCATATGACACACTCCTGGACGCACCCCAATCTGATAGGCAGAGGTGGCAGGTCGATGTGTGGGGTTAGTCTGTCCCCGTCCTCCTAGGGGTGGGCAGGGCTTTAAAGAGAAATTGTCTCAGCTGTTTGTGTCCTCTGCAGAAATGCTGGACTTCCTCTGGCCTGTTGGAGAAGTTTTAGAAGATTTACAGATGGTCCTTCCGCTTGGTTTTATTTACTCATCTATCTATCTATCTATCTATCTATCTATCTATCTATCTATCTATCTATCTATCCATCTTTACTTACCGTACTTTGTTCATGGGTTTTGTTGAGACATGGCCAAGTAGCTGAGCCTGCTCTTGAACTTCTGACCTTCCTGCCTTCATCTCCCAAACAGACCCCAGGTATTCCACCACACCTGGCCCTCTCAGGATGCTTGTTTCAAAGTGTGATTTTGTTGTTATTGAGGGTCCCCTATGCCTTTCTTTCTTTCTGGCTTCTGGAAATTGAGTCAAGTTGAGACCTTCCCCCAATTCAATGTCATTAAGAAGGTCTGTGTTGAGCTTGGCCGTCTGCATTAATCACAGCCAGATCATATGTCAAGGAGACGGCCTCGGCGACTTTTCCAGTGGATTAGCATACAATAGTCACCTTTTTCCATAAGGACACATTCTGAGACTGGGCTGAGCCCTAGGTACAGTTCTTCATAAACGGGCTGTGGTAGAGGTTACTTCATAGTTGAACACAGCAAGAGAGTAACAACAGTGATTGTAGCAACACACCTTCATGAAAGATCTTTAAAACTTGTAAATTGGGCCAGGTGTGGGGCACACTACTTTAATCCCAGCAGGCAGGAGGCAGAGGCAGGCAGATCCCTGTGAGTCTGAAGCCAGCTTGGTCTACATAGTGACCTCCAGGCCATACAAGACTACATAGTGAGACCTCGGTCTCAAAAACCAAAAGCAGTATCTGAATAATGTTATTATTTAAATTAAGTATTATTTATTTATTTATTTATTTATTTATTTATTTGTGTGTGTGTGTTTGTGTGTGTGTGTGTGTTTGTGTGTGTGTGTGTGTGTGTGTGTGTGTAAGTCACAGGCAAGCTACTACATGAGTAAAGAGGCCAGAGGACAACTCGTGGGAGTTGTTTCTCTTCTTACCATGTGGGTCTCAGGCATGGAACTCGCATCATCAGAGTGGGTGGCAGGCACCTTTACCCAGAGCCATCTTGACAGCCCTATAATACTTATTCCAAATTAAATAACAAGTGGAGGCATGTTGGCACATGCCTGTGGTCCCAGCTATCAGTAGGCTAAGGAAGGAGATTTGTGAGTTCAAGGTCATCCTGGCCTACATAGGACAGACATACCAGCCATCTTGGGCTAAGTAATAGGACTCTGTCTCTAAAAACCAAAATTAACAAATGAACAACCATTAAGGATTCTTTCCACTGGACAGTGGCGGCTCACGCCTTTAATCCCAACATCCAGGAGGCAGAGGCAGGCAGAGCTCTGTGAGTTCAAGGCCAGCCTGATCTACAAAATAAAGTCCAGGACAGCCAGGACTGTTACACAGAGAAACCTTGCCTTGAAAACCTGAAGGGGAAGAAGATAAATGAAAATGTTGGGAAGTGAGGAATCACACATAGGTTATGGCTATGCTCAAAGCTGTGAGGGGTGTGGATGCCTATCAGGACCAGAGAGGGAGGTACTTTCCTCAGGGCCACACAGCAGCGAGTGCCGGACTTCTGGCTGGGGAACCTGGGAGTTTTTCCTAGTCATCTGTAAGCAGAAAGTGACCTCTGTTTCAGGAAGGGACGGGCTCACATTTGCGAAGTCATCCTGCGCATGGAGCAGCGGCCATCTCTCGGGCTGCGGTGGCTGCACCATTGTCAACCATTCTCTTTGTGGTTGCTGTGAACCTAGGCGGGGGCTGTTTTCCTTGGCAGCCGCCGACCCAGCCCTGGTACGGACAGAGCAGGGCTTTGGCTTGTGCTGCTGGGCAGGGTGAGCTCCTTCTGTTTGCTCAGGGAGGAGAGGCAGGGTGGCACACCGGGGTCTCCAAGAGAGGACTGGGCTGAAGGTCAGGTGGGACCCAGCAAACAGGCTGCTCTGAAGTTCAGCTATGACGGGGCTGGATGATGTCTGATACCAGATGGCTTCTCTTCTGCCAGCCTGGGGTGTGTGTCGGGGCGGGAGGGGGGGGAGGTGGCACTGGCCCCTCCTGGGAATGGAGATGGGAGAGATCTGCTCAGGCCACCCCCAGCTGGGTCCAGAGAGGAAGGCCCAGGAAGTGAGGCCTGGCCAGCTGGATGCTGGAGTATGTGAATACAAAGGCTCTACCTGGGCCTTCTCAAGCAGAAAGGGACCGTCCTGAGATGCCCTTCACGGCTGGAGGGATCCTAGTGTTGGGAAGACCCAGGCAGGCATTCTGGGGACCCCTGGGGAAGAGTAAGGAGTGGGGCACAGACCGGCTGCTGTAAGTTTCTGAAACCCTTTCAGGCACGGTTGCCACTTGCTGGGGAGCCAGAAAAGATTGAGGCGGGGGTGGGGGGATGGGGAGGCAGGGAGGTGCAGGGGTAGGGGGTGGGTGTCACAGAGCCTCCACCTGCCTCGTGTGCCTGCATGTGACCCGAAAGAGACCTGCCTAGGCTGCTGCAGAGGGCCGCATGGAGCTCCAGCTGGGGTCATGTAGGAAGTAGTCTGAGTTCACATTGGGTAGATTTTCCTACTAAATAATAATATATAAAATTTTATATTATATATTATTTATATGGTTACATAAATATATTTCCTGCTATATAAAATATAATAATAAATTTGGTTACTTATTGTTGTTATTGAGACAGGACAGGGTCTTGCGTAGTCCCGGCTGGCTTCGGACTTGTGGCAACTCTCCTGCCTCTACCTCCCAAGTGCCAGGATTACAGACGGGTACCATCAGAACGGCTGGGAAGTTTTTTTGCTCAAATACTGAGGACACTTGGGGATCGTGTAGTTGAATATATCTCAGGTCCATATGACTCAGCCGTCAGCGTGTGTTTGTGTGTAAACCCTTGTACCTCTGGGATTTAAACACTCTAGACCTAGCACTTGAGAAGAGCAGGTTGCCTGGAGAAGGCTGCATCTGGAATACTGTGATGTTAGTCAAGGTCCGGGTGGATTCTTGCAGGCCAGGCCCCACTGCCCACCACCCTGCTGACTACCCTGGACCTGGAACAGCCTGGCACAGAACTGGCCCTAGGAATGTACACTGGCTGAGTGACTCTTGTGTGCCTGTTTCAGATACAGAACGGGACAGCTGGATGCTTCCTGGTCTTCCTTGGGGTCTGGATGGCCCCAGTGTTCTAGAATGCTTCATATCTAGGGCAGGCATTCCAAGGTGCCTCCCCCAGACCTCCTTTGGCACAGAGGGGGCGGTGTGTGGTGGTGGTATGGCCTGCCCAGGCGCCTGGAGCCTCTGTCTCTTGCCCCTTTGTCTCCTGTGACACAATGGGTGACTTTTTGTCCCCATAAAGTCCCTTTCAGTGTAGGGAGAAAGGCCAGGATGGGGGTGGAGGTTGGGCTAGGCCAGGCGAGGCTAGGCCAAGTTCTGTGTGTCCTCAGCTGCCTAGCTGTGCCCTAAGTGAGGGGGAACCCCAGGAAGGGTCATGTGTCCACCCTGGGCCTCAGTTTCCTGGTAGCGTAGTGGGGAGCAGCTGCTGAGGCCTGTGAAAGACTTGGCGGCACCACTCACCTTTGGAGGGCCGGCCCTCGCTCTTTCTAAAGACATTTGGCTTAACTGCTAACATTTAAATACTGAAGATGCCACATAATTAAAAACACAAACAAGCACTTTCTAGCATCCCCTCAAGACTTAGCAGCTCTCTTGGGAGTGGCTCTGGATATAGCCCCTGTCTAGCATGTGCAGCCATTAGCTCCCTAGGGCTGGGTTTCCACCAGCAACATGCCTTCCTGTTCCAGAGGCCTCGCTCAGCCCTTTCTCCAACCTGCGTGGCCGTCTTGCGCTGGAAGTTCCCCCTCCCCTCTGCCATTGCTTTCCTGCGTTTTTACTAAACCACATAACCACACCCCCTTCCCTGTGGCCCCAGGGCCCACCTGCCTGGCACACCTGCCCAGTAACCAGGGTAGGCATTTCTGTCCCTGAACCTCACCCAGTAAAAAACTCCTTCATGTGCCCCAGATGAGGACCTAGACCAGAAAGGTGAAGTGAGTCTCCTGAGGCCAGACAGTGAGTCGACTTGGGTCTGACACTGTCGACAAAGTCGAGGGTGGATGGACACAGAGGTCCAGGCGACCCAGACTGTGGGAGGTGGAGTTGCATTCCCTTCTAGAGTTCCCCCATGATTCTCTCTGTGCCCTCCTTCGCTTCCCTAACCCTTATCACAGGTTCCTCTTCCTCTGCCCTATATCCAAAATTGATCCCCCTTCTGGTCCCCCTCCTCACCCGGACTGGTTCCCACAGCACTCACCCTGTGAGCATGCTTATTTGAGCAGTTTATGTGTTCGGTCTGGTCCAACTTGCCGGTGTGGGAGCACCCTGAGGGTGGGACACCCTGACACAGTGGAGGCTTGTGAAGAGAGGCACCCAGGGGCAGGTCATGCTGGAGAGACGTGTGAGCTCCGTGAGCCATGTTCTGGACCCAGAGTTCTGGTCACGGGGTCAGGGAGTAGAATTGGAAACTCCGGCCCGATTCTCTGCTCCCAGTGACCCGCTGCCTTTTGCCACCCCTGAACAACTGGCCCCCTCAAGGCTTCCGGTGCTTCAGCTAGAGTGGGATCTGCACCAGGTGGCATTTCAGTGAGTCTCGGGGTCCTGCAGCTTCTGGAACCTCCCTGGCAGGACCACCCACATCAGTCAAGGGGTCAGTGAAATAAATACTCAGGCTGACGGTTTAAGGGCCAAGAGAAACCTGTTTGTTGAGTTCTAAAAGAGGAATGGACCTTCCTTGTTCTAGGGCAGAAACCAAGTCTCCTGCTTGGGCTCCAGGCCAGGCAGAACAGCCCAAAGGGTCACAGATTCCCCTACCTATCGACTGCTTTATCTCTATTACATGTTTGCTGATCTGGAAAGCAGGGGTGGGGTGGGACAGGGTGGGGACACCCGAGTTCCTACAGCCCTGCCCTTGGAAGGGGCTAGCCCATTTTGCTTTATCCATCCCCCAGCAACTCCTTTCTCACAGCTCTGGCAAGGCAGAGCTGGGTCCCAGGCTCAGCCATCTTTTACCTACAGTGTGCAGTATGGCTCCTGAACATTTGTGGAAACTTGGTAAGACAGCCTGGAAAGAGGAGGGCATGAGTGTAAACATGCACGGGCCTTTTCTCGACTCTCACATGGATGCCTTTTCTAACTTCCTTTCAGATAGTAGGAACCAGCCAAGCCAGTGGCAGGGTGAGGGACCCGGAACCTACTTCCCCTAGGAGCTGGCAGTCCCTAGCTGGCCTGCCTTCCTGTTTCTCACCTGAGAAGCTGCCTGCCTGAGATGTTGTTCCAAGGAGTCTTCATTCTCCTGACAGAAATGACCACACCCAGTTCTGGGGGTTTGGGACTTTCTAGTGTGGTGGTATATTGTGTATCCTAATAAACTTATCTGGGGATCAGAGGACAGAGCCAGCCACCAAATTAGACATAGAGGCCAGACAGTGGTGGCTCACACCCTTAATCCTATCACTTGGGAGGCAGAGATCTGTGATTTGGGGTGGGGAGTAAAGGGTGTGTAGGCCAGGTGTGGTGCCGCATGCTTGAGCGGAAGTGTGAGTCCAGGGCCTGTCCAGACTAATGAGACCTTGATAAGAAAGAGAGAACTGGGGTAGGAAGAGAAATGGGGGGAGGGGGGGAGAAAGGTACGTGTGGGGCCTATTCCCAGGTATCTTGTCCTGAATGTGCATGCGTGCGTGCGTGCGTGCGTGCGTGCGTGCGTGCGTGCGTGCGTGTGTGTGTGTGTGTGTGTGTGTTTGTGTACATGTAGACATGGGCATGTCAAAGCGCACATGTCGGGGTCAGAGGACAACTTTCAGGAGTCAGTTTTCCCCCACCTCGGAGGTTCTGGGGTCTATCTATCTCAGGTGGTCCGACTCGGTGGCAAGCACCTTCACCTGCTGACCTACCTCTCTTGCCCCTGAGCTGTAATTAAATGAGGCTTTGTTTCCGGTTTGGCATGTGACCACAGGCTCGGAAGGCCCTGCTACTCTGTCCTGTCCATCCTCTTCGCTGTCAAGTGGACACAGAGGCCAGCACCCCGGGCCCGCTTGTGAGGGTCAGAGGCAAAGACAGATGGAAGGGTGCTGTGTGACATGGGGTATCCGAGGCTCACCCTAGCTGGGGAGAGCAAGTATCGAGCCCGCTTTGGCCTGCTCAGCCACAGGCTGTCTCTGGCCTTACCCTGCAAGTGCATATTCCAAACCAAAGAAACTTCCCAGAGTCTTTGGTGAGGTGTTTTGGGAGAAGGTGGCTGGCAGGGCCCCAGCTTTGAGTCAGGAGCCCTCTGGTGAGGACCTCTCTTTAGATGCGGTCTGTTGGCAGAGTGGGCAGCCAGGGGCGGGGACCTGTTCCCCAAGACCAGCCTCGACAGCTTTGCTCCTACTACCTGACTGAGACGGTCTCACCCTGGACTGGGGCCGCTGGCTTCCATGTGCGCACGCAGGCAGAGGAGGAACAAGCCCTCTGTGTCTCCGTCAGCAAAGGAGGCTTTCTCAGGAGCCACAGTAGACTTCTGCACCCATGGTGGCCGAGTTCCAGACAAGAGAGGGGTGGGTGTTCCTCAGCCAGCAAAGAGGAGGAGGAGGGGGCTTAGGACAGCCCCAGGGATGGCACTTGCCTTCGGCCTTGCCCAGGCTCCTTGGACTGTGCCTGCTCCTGTGTGTGGACCTCGCTGGGTTTGGTGCTGTGTGGCAGAACTCCGGGGGAAGAAAACCGTGTAAAACTGAGCGTACCCCACGGTGGGGCTTTGAGGAGCCGCCTGAGGCGGGCGTGGTCCCTGCGCTGTCCGAACGAGGTGCGGAAGCAAGGAATAGCTGTGAGCAGAGGTGGGAGGGGGCACAGGTTTTCAACGGAGTCCGCGCTGCTCGCCTCAGCATACACAGTCGGGGATGTCCCGCCATCCCGGGGAACAGTGCGACAGACAGTCCCCGGGCCTCCCTTTGTGAGACAGGATGGCGACACCTGTTGGAGAGACAACCGAGTTCTGGGCGGTGGAGGGGAGGAGCATTGATTAGGCGGGAGGACTCAGAACCCTGGAGACGTCACCGCGGAGCCGAGAAAAGCACATGTAGACTGTTCCCATTTGTGTGGAGAATGTCCTGGGAACGTGATTTTTTTTCTTTTTCCAAAGGCCCCGTGGCTCAAGGGAGGGAGGACAGGGCCTGTAAGGGATCTAGTCATTTTATTACACTTTTTATTTATTGTATGTGCACATAAGCACTCTTGTTTCAGATGACAACTTGCAGGAGTTGGCATTCAAATGTAGGTCATCAGGCGTGGTTGCAAGGGCCTTTATCCCCCAAGCCATCTCTCAGGCTCTTCTCATTTAAAAATGTATTTAAAGCCAGGTGTGGTAGCTCAAGCCTTTAACCCCAGCATTCGGAGGCAGTGGCAGGAGGATATCTGTGAGTTTCAGGCCAGCCTGGGCTACATCATGAGATCCTGTCTCAAAAACAAAACAAGCCCCCAAGGTTTTTAAAATTCAATTTATTATTAGTGTGTGTGTGTGAGTGTGGAAGCTGGGGCTCAGGCCTCAGAGGAGGACTTTTGGGAGTGACTGAGCATTATCTTTCCACTGTGGGTTCCGGGGGTGGGGAGGTAACCTCAGGCTGTCAGGCATCCAGGTTTTCAAGCCTGGGCAATAACTCCTGTTACCTGACAGCCATCTTGAAGCTCCCTTCTCCCCCCTATTTTAGACAGGGGTTTTGTTTTGAGACAGCTTCACGTGGCTCAGGCTGGCCTATAACTCACTAGGTAGATGTTGGCCTTGAACTCATAAGACTCCTGCTTTTTCCTCCAGTGTTGGGATTACAGGTTTTGGCCTCCCTGTCTTTTTTTTTTTTTTTTCTGCACCTGTAACAAAGCCGCGGTCCTGTACTGTTGTGGACAGTAGTGGTATAAGGATCATACACTCCATGGGAGAAACACTGTTTCCACCTGGGGTGTTAGTGTGTGGGGACACGGGGAAGGGCCTTATGTCACACAGCACAAGACGGGGGAGAGTGGCCGGGCAAGATCCCCAGCACAGAGATATACAGCAGCAGGCAAGTCAAGGGTTCTTTTAAAAGAAGCTTTTTTTTTTTCTTCTTCATCACGTGTGAGTAGAGGTCAGAGGACAACTTTTGGTAGTCAGTTCTCTCTTTACACCTTTGAGTTCCAGGCACTGACCTCGGGTTGTCAGGCTTGTGGCCAGCGTTTTATCCTTTGAGCCATCTTGCTAGCCCAAGGTTTTTTTGAGTTAACAAGAAAGGCTGCCAAGGTCTGGGCCTCCAGCTGGAGCTGTGGGGCTCTGAGAGACTCCCCCCTGTTTTTTCCGTAGGTGCTGGGGCTGCTGGTGTGGGCCTTGATTGCTGACACGCCATACCACCTGTATCCTGCCTATGGCTGGGTCATGTTCGTCGCGGTCTTCCTCTGGCTGGTGACAATCGTCTTCTTCATCATCTACCTGTTCCAGCTGCACATGAAATTGTACATGGTGCCCTGGCCACTGGTGGTGAGTCTGGGGCGGGGATACTGTGTGGCTCTAGGCTGAGCCCTCTTGCCTGTGAATGACCCTTGACCTTCCGAAATGTGAGGTAGGGGGAAGTTGGTAGAGATCCTCCTGCCTCTTAGCTGCTTGAAGAGCTGGGGTGGGCAGATGTGCTAATGATTGAAGTAGGTGCCTGACTTTGGCCCTGGGGAAAGACCAGCAGCAAGGGTCTGTTGAGTAGATCCACAAGATACCCTGGCCGATATTGCAGGTACTCTACCTTCTTGAGGGTGGTCAGAATTTGAGCTAGGAGGTCTGAGTGTGTCAAGCGCTGACTGGGGCCTAGCATGGATACCAGCTGCCTCCAGCCTGCAGCCCTGGAGAGGATGGGTGTCTCAGGTTTGTCTCAAGCCAGCCTCCTCTGACTAGAGGAAGCACCCTGGCCAGACACAGAAAATGGCTGTTTTTTTTCCCCCTGGAACCCGGAAAACCCATGCAGCTGGGTTTGAGCCTTTTAGTGAGCACAGAGGCACATGATTGTAAGAAGAGCGAGACTGGGACTAGGCAGTGATTGTTTACAGTTCAATGCCTGTTTAATCAGAGGAAATGTGAGTCATGCTGAGACAGAATGGGTTTGTTAGATCTTGTGTTACTGGCCAGAGCCAGGCAGCGTGTGCGGTGGTCACTGTCCGTGGGGACACGATTTGGGATTGAGGAGGTGGCGGCTGGACTCCTGGATAAGGGTTTAGCCCCCTCTGAATATCCCCGGGCCCCTAACGCAGAGTCCTGCAGGGGGGGAGACGTGTCTCTGAGGCCAGGATGGGTTCCTGCACAGCGTTCCATGAAGGAGGCCAGTTGGGTTCTGTATCTGTGCTTTCGGACTCTTACCAGCAGGGCAGCAGGGAGGGCTGAGCTGGGAGGGGAGCTGGGGGGTGACACCTCAACTCCTCCGGGACAGAGACTGCCAAATCTTCAAAGGGCCAGGCAAGATGAACTAGTGAACTGGGCCAGGAAGGTTCCAGAAACCTTGCATGTACCTGGCCCTGAGGAGCTGCCTCTGTCCAGCTTCAGCCTTGAGGGGATGCAGTATTGGTGCCAAGCCTCGAGGTATTTTGTTTGTTGTTTTGGTGGTGCTAGAGGGTTAAACTCAGGGCCTCACAAATGCTTTACCAGGGAGATACACGCCCCTCCCTGAGGTTGGTTATTTCTTTTTGGAAACAGTTTTGATGTGTAGACTGGGCTGACCCCTGCAATTCATGGCCTTCCTGCCTCTGTGTCTGGACAGGTTGGCGCCCCTAAGTTACTATGCCCAGCTTTGAATATTTTGATTTGGTTTGGTTTTTTGAGACAGGGTTTCTTTGTAGCCCTGGCTGTCCTAGAATTTGCCCTGTACACCAGCGTGACCTCAGACTCAAGAGATCTGCCTGCCCATACCTCCCTAGTGCTGGGTTGACAGGTGTGTGCCATCATGCTCAGAAGCATCGAACATTTTTAATATAAACATTTTTAAGTTTTCATGTGAAATTTAATTTTTAAATGTTGGCAATTAAAGAAAAAATGTATAGCACAATGAATGAACTGGGGGTATGGAATGGGCCCAGCTGCCACCTGAGGGTTCACATCCAGTCTTCCTGATGTTGTATACAGATTCCCTGAGGTCCTGGCCCTGGGATTTGCCTCAAGTTTAGGGTAATGCCAAAAGGAGTCTTGGATTTCTCCCACTGGTGGGGAGAGGGATGTGAGGCCCCATCCTAGGGCCAGCCACAAGGCCAGGTGCTGAGGTGGTCATAGGGAGGGTGTGAGTATGTCCACGTGCCACACATGGAGTGGCTTGCATTTCCTTAGCTGGTTAGAGGTTGCCTGGCAGCCTGGCACTCCAGGCCTTCGTGCAGGGGTTTCTGACTCAGCTTCAGGGGTGGTGATGGTCCCTGTGGATGTTTTACAGCCTCTCTCCCCTCCACCTACAGTTAATGATCTTTTTTGTCGCTGCCACGGTTCTCTATATTACCGCCTTTATCTCGTGCGCTGCCGCGGTCGACCTGACGTCCCTGAAGGGCTCCCGACCATATAACCAGCGCTCAGCTGCCTCGGTAAGTCTGTTCCCAGGGCTCTAGCCTTCTGCAGGGGATCCACCGGTCCAGGCCTCTGTGTGCTCACAGGTTCCTGAGTGGTCACTGGACGCTCAGTGGGCTCAGCCTCACTCAGTCTTCCTTAGTGAACAGCAGAACCCGGGGGACCTAAACACTTGGGACCACTGTGGACCTCTGCTGTGCCACCCTTACGTCACCCTGGGGTGGCTATTAATCACCACATTCTATCTGCATTTTTGACTTGTATTCTCTTACAAAAAGCCCGAGCTTGGGCTGTGTCAAATGGCCATCCACACTCCACCCTCAAGGCCCTGTATACTCTGCCCTAGAGTTAGAGCTATGGGTTCTTTTTCAGACAAGGAAACTGGAGTTGTGTTCATGTGCAGGACAGGGCAACCCTGCGTGTCTTCCTTCTTCCTAGTAAGAGAGGTTTTAAAACTAGTGAATTCCCTCTCGGGAACTGAGACCTAAGCTGCAGAAAACACACATTTGCATAAAATGGCTCAGAAAAGTCCTTTTGAGTATTATTACTTATTGTTCTATTGTTGTTTTCAATTCTGGTCCTAGAACCACAGGGCCTTGTGAGGCTGGGCCACATCCCCAGCCCTGAATGTTCCCTGCGGGCGTTCCGTCCCTGTTAGGTGTGCGAGGTTACCCCATGGTCAGTGCTATCACAGCGAGCAGATGGAGGCTCTTGGCTGCCTGGGTACCGCCTGACATGTCTGGCCTGTGGTTGTCCCCCGACCCTTGGACCATAATGCCAGCTCTGTGGTAGGTGTGGCTGCCAGAACAAGGGCTGATTAACTCAAGGGGCTGCTGCTCAAGCTTTTACCCCCAAGTCCACCTAAGGAGACCCTCTTGGTCTGCCGTCACTGTCCCCACACGGCCCCCTTGCGCCCTCTGACCCACCCCGGGGCCTCTTCTCTTCTCCCCTGCAGTTTTTCGCCTGCCTGGTGATGATTGCCTATGGAGTGAGTGCTTTCTTCAGCTTCCAGGCCTGGCGAGGAGTGGGCAGCAATGCGGCCACCAGTCAGATGGCCGGGGGCTACTCTTAGGCCAGCCACGCTGTGGCCTCAGCTGCGGCCGGGTCTTAGCGCAGGGTCACCCCCGATCCTACCGGACTCAAGCTCTCTGGCACTCCTGAGGAAGAGGCCCATGAGGTCACAGAAGAGCTGCCAAGAACCAGCAGTGGGGCATCCTCCTCCCACGCCCCTTATTCAGCAGAAGGTGACGGGGGAGGTGGGCTCTCATGGACTTCAGTATCCCAGGCTCGGCCACCCTTCTCAACAGGCACTAAATGCACTAACAGATCCAGCCTCCGACCTGCCACAGTATAAGCCTAACAGACAGCAGATTATCTTTGTTCCAGGAGAAACTAGGCAAGCCCCCAGGCTGCTCGGGTCCCACTCTCTCCTCCCCTGCCCCAAGCCAAAGTGTCACCTGTAGAGACTGTTAGAGGAAGGGTTGGGAGTTTTGGACTGGACTATTTCAGTTGGCTTCAGGCAGTTTCCAATGATGGCGAGCCTTGCCAAGTCTCCCCCATCATGTGTAACTCCCCCTTTGGGAAAGCTAGCATTAGCTCAGGGTGCTTCCCCCAGGCTGCTGATTAGGCACAAGGGACTTCAAAGAGGGGGGAGAAGGGAGCAGGGCCTTGCCTGGTGAGTTGTCATGGGGTTGGTGGTGACTCTTGTTTGGAATTATTTTTTACAATTGAAATAAAAATAGAAGTGTCTATTTGGAAAGGTGTTATCACTCCTAGTCTTCGATGTTAACATTTTACTTTCTGGTCCTTTAAGAAAAAATGGCAACAATTAAGATGTAATTAAATACTTGGGGCTTTGTTACTGTTAGAGGGATCAGGTCTGGCTCTTGGTCCCAGCTCATACTTGTCTTGGTTACTCTGAAATCTCTCTGTTCCAAGATTAAGCCCCAAAGAAAGCTTGGGTTCAAGGAAGAGCTCCCCATTTTGAGGCTTAGAGGAAAGTGAAATCCTAGCAAGCCAGAGAGCTCACTGTATCTCATGGCCCAACACAGCCTATTCAGAGGAGACATGCTAGGTTCTGTTGCTCAGGTAGGCGCTGCTTTCCCGTGGGTGAGGAAGGAGAAGGCAGCCTCCCAATGATGCGCCAGACCCACCATCATCCGAGGGAGGATCGCACATCTGCTCAAGTTTGTGGGCTGAGACACAAAGCAGTCTGCCTGCCTTCTGGGTCTTTTGTGTTTGTTTACATGCATATATGTGCACCATATGGGTGCCTGAGGAGGCCCTGAAGATGGAGTCAGTGCTAGGAATCAACCAGGGTCCTCCTCAAGAACAGCAAGTACTCTTAACCATCTCTCCAGCCCCGAGAGTATTTTGCTTCTGTATTTGTCCAATTGCCTTCTTCAACCAGGCCAGCTGATAACAAACCTCACCGAGTGCACTCGGCATGCTGCCTGCAGTGAGCACTCCTGCTCAAAGGAGCAGGAAGGGGAAGCCAGCCCGAGCGGTTTACGGAGCTGGCCCCACAAGGGCCTTTGATCTCAAAAGACCGAAGTAACAATCACCGGATGACAGTAGTCACATTAAAGTGGACAATGCAGTAATGATGATTCTTGCCAAACACCTCAAATTTTACTCATTTTACAAAAGCACTAAATGACACATTGCTACAGAAAAAACACAGTGCTTAGCTTGTATCCTGTAAAATCAGAATGGTCACATGGGAAGTCAGCGTGAATTCTTATTTTTACTATAAAAGTTAAAGTCAAAAGTATACACTAGGAATTGAACTGTTTCTTTCTAGAGATGTGACACACATGCTTTCTGGTTGGTGACAGTCCACCAAAGATGACAGGTGACCAGAAGAACTGTACTGCCCCTCCCCCAGGCAGAGCTGGATCAGGGGAGCATCTGGCAGGAGACATTGTTACGGGAACAAATTGCAGACAACCCACTTTCCCAACAGCAAACCCGGCTCACTGGCCTGCACAATGGGCTGTACACAAGCATGCACACACACACTGGCACACTGTCGGGACAGGGCTGCACACAAGCACACACACTGGCACACTGTCGGGACAGGGCTGCACACAAGCACACACACTGGCACACTGTCGGGACAGGGCTGCACACAAGCACACACACTGGCACACTGTCGGGACAGGGCTGCACACAAGCACACACACTGGCACACTGTTGGGACAGGGCTGCACACAAGCACACACACTGGCACACTGGCACACTGTCGGGACAGGGCTGCACACAAGCACACACACTGGCACACTGTCAGGACAGGGCTGCACACAAGCACGCACACTGGCACACTGTCGGGACGGGGCTGCAGACAAGCACGCACAAGCACACTTAGCATGCTGTTGTGACAGAGCTGCAGCCTGTTTCTAGCATACAGCCTGTGTGCACTGGTGCACTAATCAGAAAGCAGATTTGCACTCGCAGCACTCACAACTAAGAAGCACACAGCATATAATACTTTGATCTTTGAAGTGGTCGATCGTGGGCGTTCCAAGATCATACTCACTAGGTTAGCCTGAGTTTTCATCTATAAAAATGTTTCTTGAAAAGAATGCTTAGAGACAGAGGAATGATGGGCCTGCGGCAAGAGCAGCAGGACTGTGTGGAAAGGATGCTGATGTAAGATGGGAGTTCCTTTTCACCGGGGGGAGAGGACATCTCTCACTGATTCCTACAGCCAGGCACGCTGTAGTCACAGGAGACTCAGAAGTCAGGACAGTTGGCCCCAGGAGCTCCCTAGATAAACACTCCCTAACAAAAACCCCAGTGAGGCTGAGGACTGAAACTGACCCACGTCAGAACAGGTGCACAAGGACGCATGTAAAGTCTGCCGGGATGAAGGAAGGGTTCACGAGGGTGTGTTGTTCACCCTGATGACACACTGCACTACCACACTGCTGGGGAGGGCCCCAGGTGAGGTGGCACAGGGGGCCTGCTCCAGGAGTCACTCTGAAGCACCTGGGGGTGTGTGTGCCTGACTTGGGGCGGGAGGGATGAGCACGGACGGAGGTTACTGACTACACGGTGTTTCTGGACAAGGGCCAGGAGCGTCGGTCATGTTTTCCAGGACTCATCAAAACTTCACATGAACGAAGATGCATCTGTCATCAGTAGCCCGTGTTTCTCTGAGCCGGCTGGGCAGGTGACCTCCTGGTGATCACACGCATGTCTGACGGTGGGACCTAGTGCCGCAGGTTGTTCTGGGAAGCTGGGGTAGAAGAGGACTTGCACAGAGAAGTCACCACCAAGCCGCTGCTTAAGTCCAGTCCTCGGCCTTCCTTTTCCTACAGGAGAAGGCAGACCATGCTGAGATGCTAGGAATGGAAAGAGTTCTCCTCACTCAGGAGCCCTAGGGTTGGAGAACGGTGGGGACAGCGGGGTAGGCGTGGGAGCTCCCAAGAAGCACACAGGAGGGCAGGCAGCAGGTTATCTCACACAGGAGGGCAGGCAGCAGGTTATCTCACACAGGAGGGCAGGCAGCAGGTTATCTCACACAGGAGGGCAGGCAGCAGGTTATCTCACACAGGAGGGCAGGCAGCAGGTTATCTCACACAGGAGGGCAGGCAGCAGGTTATCTCACACAGGAGGACAGGCAGCAGGTTATCTCACACAGGAGGGCAGGCAGCAGGTTATCTCACACAGGAGGGCAGGCAGCAGGTTATCTCACACAGGAGGGCAGGCAGCAGGTTATCTCACACAGGAGGACAGGCAGCAGGTTATCTCACACAGGAGGGCAGGCAGCAGGTTATTTCACACAGGAGGGCAGGCAGCAGGTTATCTCACACAGGAGGGCAGGCAGCAGGTTATCTCACACAGGAGGGCAGGCAGCAGGTTATCTCACACAGGAGGACAGGCAGCAGGTTATCTCACACAGGAGGGCAGGCAGCAGGTTATTTCACACAGGAGGGCAGGCAGCAGGTTATCTCACACAGGAGGGCAGGCAGCAGGTTATCTCACACAGGAGGGCAGGCAGCAGGTTATCTCACACAGGAGGGCAGGCAGCAGGTTATCTCACACAGGAGGACAGGCAGCAGGTTATCTCACACAGGAGGGCAGGCAGCAGGTTATCTCACACAGGAGGGCAGGCAGCAGGTTATCTCACACAGGAGGGCAGGCAGCAGGTTATCTCACACAGGAGGGCAGGCAGCAGGTTATCTCACACAGGAGGACAGGCAGCAGGTTATCTCACACAGGAGGACAGGCAGCAGGTTATCTCACACAGGAGGACAGGCAGCAGGTTATCTCACACAGGAGGGCAGGCAGCAGGTTATCTCACACAGGAGGGCAGGCAGCAGGTTATCTCACACAGGAGGACAGGCAGCAGGTTATCTCACACAGGAGGACAGGCAGCAGGTTATCTCACACAGGAGGACAGGCAGCAGGTTATCTCACACAGGAGGGCAGGCAGCAGGTTATCTCACACAGGAGGGCAGGCAGCAGGTTATCTCACACAGGAGGGCAGGCAGCAGGTTATTTCACACAGGAGGGCAGGCAGCAGGTTATCTCACACAGGAGGACAGGCAGCAGGTTATTTCACACAGGAGGGCAGGCAGCAGGTTATTTCACACAGGAGGGCAGGCAGCAGGTTATCTCACACAGGAGGACAGGCAGCAGGTTATTTCACACAGGAGGGCAGGCAGCAGGTTATTTCACACAGGAGGGCAGGCAGCAGGTTATCTCACACAGGAGGGCAGGCAGCAGGTTATTTCCATTTTTTCTCAACTCTGGCCTTAGACACGCTGGGGGAAAAAGACCTTTGGGGCTGGGGAAAGGGCTTGGTTAAAAGCATTGGCTGCTTTTCCAGAGAACATGGATTTGACTCCCACATAACCGTCTCTTAACTTTAGTTCCATGGGCACCAGGCATGCATGTAGTGCACAGACATACATGCAGGCAGGCAGACACTTATACACATAAAAAAGTAGTGAGTTTAACAAACATGACTGGCCAGGTGGTGGTGGCGCACGCCTCAAATCCCAGCACGTGGGAGTCAGAGGCAGGTGGATCTCTTTGAGTTCAAGGCCAGCCTGGTCTACAGAGTGAGTTCCAAGACAGCCAGGAATACACAGAGAAGCCCCATTTCAACAAACAAACAAAGACTCTAACTGGGAATGGGTAGTGCCACGCCTTTAATCCAAGTACTCAGGAGACTGAGGCAGGAGGATCTCTGAATTTGAGGCCAGCTTGGTCTACATAGCAAATTCCAGGCTATACAACGGTAAGACTGTCTCAATAAAAACATTCATAAACAAGTGAGGCAGCTGCTCACTGCTTGGAGCTTTGTTTTAATTTAAAGGAGCCTGCACAGTAAAGAGAGCCTGGCTCTTTGCTGGGAACACTGGGCAAGTTGCATCAAGACATAGAAAGGCAGCATGGAGCAGCAACTTCTATCTATTCCTCAAAACTAACAACTAGTACTAGCCATCTCAAAGGGGGACAAAAGGTGGAGGGTCCAGGGCAGCTGGCTGTCTCTGCAGCTCCACCCCTTACTTCCCGCGTGGCTCACTGGGGCTAAGTGTGTGAGCAGTCGTAACTTACTGCTCTGTAGTACAGGAACATCTCCTTGAAAGCCAGAAAATCCGTGAATGTGAGCAGCATGTCAAAGATGTCACCAGCCACTTCATCCTTATGGTGCCTGCAAAGGACAGAACACTGGCTTTGTGAATCAACAGGAAGACAGACTCCCTTCCCAGGTGCACGAGCCTGGCATGGGGAGCATGCCTGTCAGCTCCTGGGTGGGGGCAGAAGGATCATGCTTGTGGCCATCCTTGGCTGTAAGAGATCCTGTCTCAAAATAAATAAATAAATAAATAAAAATAGGGGCTGGAGAGAAGGCTCAGTGGTTAAGAGCACTTGCTGCTCTTGCAGAGGACCCAGGGTTCCCAGCATGCATGTGGCCACTCACAGGTGCCTATAACTCCAGTTCTAGAGGACTTAAAACCCTCTCCTGGCCTCTCTGTGCTCCTGCACACACATGGTGCATATAAACTCATGCAGACTCACATACATACACATACATTTAAAAAACGAATACATAAATCTCTTCAAAAATAAAAATGAAAAAAAAAAATGCCTTGCAAAGGCATAGAGGGCCTCCCACTCAGGACCCAGCCACCCAGGGCTCTCGGTGAAGAAAAGGAGAGAGAGTGGGTTTTCTTCAGTCTAGGGAGGAAGATGGGCAGCATAGAACCTGAGTCAAGCTCACTCACTGCAGCGTTGTTGTGAAAGCCGCCATGTTGAAGCCTGGGATCCGTTCCAGCAGCTGCTCTTCAATGTACTTCTCTACCAGGGAAATCTGCAACAGCGGGACAGGACTGTGTGGGCCCTCGGGGAGAAGTGAGACTTCTTTGCAGAGCCTCCACCTACCCTGGGCAGTCATCACATGCGCGCATGTATGACATGAGTGAGTGCAGATGTCTGCAGAAGCCAGAAGAGGGTGTTGGATCCTCTAGAACTAGAGTTATAGGTAGTTGTTAGCCCCTGGACGTAGGCGTTGGAACTGACAGTCCTCTAGAAGCCATCTTGTCCAGCCCTGTGTTTTTTATTTTATCTATCATTACTGGGTGTATGATGCATGTATGAGTGAGCACCATGCTCACAATGTGCACGTGGATGTCACAGGACAGTGTCTATGGACTCAGTTCTCTCCCTCCATCTCTTTGCTGGCACTGTTGTTTATTTCTCACAGCACACAAATGCAAGGTATCACAAGACTATGGAAAGGCAAATCTGTTGTAATCAACACGTTGCAAGCTCATCAAATACTTCACAAATGCCCTTTTGAAACTGGCTCCAAGATCTGGCAAGAGAAAGCGATCTAGACCAGATTCACCAGCATTGCTCCTGGCTGTGCTGGCCTTCATAAAAAGGAACCAATTCCATCTTTTCTTTAAAGAAATAATCTTGCCAAAAAACCTAAGTTGACTTGAAATTCAGTAGGTAGCCCAGGCAGGCTTATAACTTGCAGCCATCCTCTAGCCTCAGCCTCCTTAGTGCTGGTTTACACGTGTTACTAAGCTCTGTAACATCTTGATTCTAATCCAAACTTCTTGATAGAATATATTAGTTATATATAAAAGGGATTTAAGTTCAAATTTTAAAGAAACCCTAATCTTCTGGTAGGAGAAACAGATCTACTTACATATTCATTAAAAATGGGGGTGTAGGTGAGTTTATTCTCTTCTGTGTCTTCAAACTCCTGGTAGTACTTGTCCAGGAAGTTCCTCTGCAGTAACTGGAACTCATCATCTGACACAGGGGAAGTTCATTCTTTGTGATGAGGTGCGACGCTACAGTGTTCCTTCCCCACAGCCAACCACGGCTCACAACCTGTTCTCAGGTGCCCAAGTCTGACGCCCCTGTCTGCCCTCCACAGCCATCAGGCACACACATGGTCCACATACATACGTTCAGGCAAACCACTCATAAATATAAATAAACAAACACAAAAACCAATTAAAAACTCAGTAAGATATATCTAAAAGTAAAAACTTCAACCTTTTAAAAACATGCAAAAAAAAAAAAAAAAAAAATGCCGGGCGGTGGTGGCGCACGCCTTTAATCCCAGCACTCGGGAGGCAGAGGCAGGCGGATCTCTGTGAGTTCGAGGCCAGCCTGGGCTACCAAGTGAGCTCCAGGAAAGGCGCAAAGCTACACAGAGAAACCCTGTCTCGAAAAACAAAAAAAAAAACAAAAAACATGCAGTTTGCTGGCTTAAGTGTGCTCACATTGCTTTGCAATATTTTATTTTTTAGCTTTTTGAGGGTCTCTATAGATATATATTTTTGGCTGGCTTAGACTTCACTATGCAGACCAGGCTGGCCTTGAACTTGTAGCCATCCTCCTGACTCTGAGTGCTAGGGTCACAGGTATATGCCACACTGGGTGGTGGAGGCACATGCCTTAATCCCAGCACTTGGATGTCAGAGGCAGCCTGGTCTACAAAGTGAGTTCCAAGGTAGCCAGGGCTACACAAACCCTGTCTGGAGAAATGAAAAACAAAAACCCAGCTATATGCCACAATATATCCAAACAGGATAGTTTGTAAACTACCTGGTACCTCTCTTTCACACATAAATTTATTGTGTATACAAAAGGTAAGCTCTCAAATTGGGAGACTTCAATGGCAAGAAGCCCAGTCTCTCCTAGTTCAATTTTTTTTACTATTAAATAACATTTTTATTTTTAAGTGTGTATGTGCACATATTTGCCATGTGTAAGGGCGGAGGTCAGAGGAAAACCTGCAGAGAAGGTTCTTTCCTTCACACGAGTCTTGGGAATTGAACTCAGGTCATCAGGCTTGGCAGCAAGTACTTTACCCCCGAACCATCTCATTGGTCCTCATTTTTTTTAGCTATGTATTTATTTTGAGACAGTGTCTCACTGTGTAGCTCTGACTGGCTCGAACTCAAAGGTCCTGCTACCTCTGCCTCCTGAGTTCTGGAGCTGATGGCACGTGCCATGGCACCCATCTAGAGGCTGGGTGCTTGATTCTGCTTCTACCATGTGAACTTGGGACTCTTAGGCCTGAAAGCCATTTTGCTGCCCCCCTTTCTCCTACTTTACTATCTATCATTTTAGCAGCAGTAGTGAAAGGCACATAGTGGGTTAAAGGGTAGGGCCTGCAAGAGGCCACTGCTTGGGTTCAAACCCTACCTCAGCCATATACTTTGTGTGGTCTTGGACAAGTGACCTTATTTCTGAAGACCCCAATCTCCTCAACTATGTGTCCATCACAGAGGCTCGTTAGGTGGGATTCAGAGGAGAGCCCAGGTAGACTTGAAGCAAACACTCAAGGTCAGGGAGGAGGGATTCTGACAACGGAACCCACTAGCATTTCTACAACGAGAAGGACACCTTCAAAAGTGACCCAGGCCTGAGGAAGCTCATTTCTCTACAACAGGCAGGATGTCCATGGTGAACAAAACAACTAAAAACTCATCAGGAGAGCTTCTGGTGAGACATGGGAAGTAATACACAGAGGTTCAAAAGTGTTGTTAGTGGTTTTTCAGACTAACCCGGGTTAAGTCACATACCCAAAAATAAGACAGCAGGGTCTTTTCCTAACTGCTAGAAAAATTGGTAAACTGTCAAAATTTTGTTCAATTTAGTTTTCCTCTCTACCTACTTGCCTTCAATTTTGGATTTATTACTGCCTTCTGGTCACTTAGTAGAATAGACAGATGCCCAGAGGGATGCAGAAACAGGAACCAAGAAGGCAAGGAAACGGGGTATGTTGGCTCATGCCTTCAATCCTAGCACTAGAGAGGCTGAGGCAGGAAGATGGTAAGCTCAAGGCTGGCCTGCACATGAGACCCTAAAAGCAAAACTCTCAACACAAAACCAACCAACAAAACACATCAAGAAAATAGAGATCCAAGTCACTGGTAGTGGCCTACACCTTTAATCCCAGGCAGACAGATCTCTGAGTTGGAGGGTAGCCTAGTCTATAGAGTGAGTTCCAGAACAGCCAGGGCTACACAGAGAAACCCTGTCTCAAAAACACCAGCACCAACAAAAACTAAACAGCAGCAGCAACAAGAAAAGAAAACAGAGATCCAAGGAGATTAGACGCCTTGTCTTTTCATGGACAAGTGTTGCACAGGGTCATGGTTCATGTTCTGTTCCACAGCATGAAAATGTTAAAGCTCAAAACAATCCAACACTGCCCTTACTGTATATGTGAAATAAAGTTGGTTAACATTTCCTGAAGCCTTGCCGAGAGCTCTGCCCTACCCACCAGGTAGGTTTTCAGAATCTGTCTCCTTCAAGACCTTGAATCAATGGCTATTATTTAAAAAGCACTGGATCTTACAGAGCAGAGCCAGGACCTGGGGACACCCCCGCCACCACCTTCCCACACGCCTCCACCTACCTGTGCTGAGATAATAGAGGTGTGCTACATATTGGGTTTTGGGTTCTTTCTTTCTTTTCTTTTCTTTTTTTTTTTTTTTGGTTTTTCGAGACAGGGTTTCTCTGTGTAGCTTTGCACCTTTCCTGGATCTTGCTCTGTTTTTTAATTATATTTTTATTTTGTTTGTGCATGGGCACATGCCTGCAGCCTGTGTATGGATGTCTGAAGGCGACTTTCGGGAGCCAGTTCCACCTTGTGGATTCTGGGGACGAAACAAGGGTTGTCAGACTTTGCTGGTGAGTGCCTCTACCCACTGAACCATCTTGCTGACCCTCCTTGTTTCTAAGAAAAATCTTAGTATGGCTTGCTTACTATTACATTGTGCTGTGTTAAACTTTTGGTGTATCTTGATGTTTTGTGTTTTATTTCTCTGCATGTTCTCATAAGCAAAGGTCTGGGCTGTTGAGATGGCTCAGAGGCTAAAGGCACTGCTATACAAGCCTGGTGACCTGAGTTCAACCCTCAGAACCAACTCCGCAAAGTTGTCCTGTGACCTCCACTTGCGCCTAGCGGCCTAGGAAACTCCCTGACCCCAATCACACACATAAATGAATACAATTTTAAAAACTGTTTTAAAGCAAGAGTCTATCTACATAAGAATTAAGGAACTAGAGGGGTCACTTAGTGGTGTGGAAACTTACCCATAATAATGTCCTCTAAACACCCAACCACAGCATCAAATTCTGCATCAGAGGCGGAGGAGCTAAAAACACATCAGGATTAGGTGCTGGTCCAAATAATTATTTTACAAGTCGTATTTATGTTTTCTGTGGGGATGGGGATTGTACACAAGGCCTTGTGCATCACGGGCAATCACAACAACAAAGCCCATGACCTTTTTTAATGTAAATTTTCCAATGCGCATAAAAAGAGTCGCAAGATGAACCACCCATCACTCAGTTTCAGCAGCCAAGGATTACCGTCTAGCTCAGAAACTTCAAATACAGGAAAAACACCCGTGACCAAACCCTAGGTATGGCAATCACCAAAGACACAAACAATACGGGGAGGTGAGACTGGCGTGGCACATCTTTAGACTCCCGCATTTATTACCCACGGGGATCTACTCACCGCATCCTGGCTCTTAGGCCAGAGAGGTCTATCTGTTTGGTGGTGAGTGTGACCACCGGAGGAGCACCGGCCTAGAGGGTAGGTAACTGGATCAGGAGTGGCCTGAGACGGGCGGTAAGGCCGCCGCCAGTCCTGGCAGCTCAAGGCCCTAGGTTTTGTTGACGGCCAAGATTCAGGCCGGAGGATTGTGACGGAAGCGCAGGTAATCGGTGACACAGCCCCGCGGAGGCCGCGGGTAAGAAACGCCCGGCTAGAGCGGAGCCCCAGCCCCGGCCGGCCCGCCCGCCCGCCCGCGCCCACCCCGGAGGCGTCACTCACAAGGACAGCGCGAAGCTCTCTTCTTCTAGGGCGTCCATCGTAAGGGCGCCGCAGTCACCGGCCCGGGCCCGCGGCCCCGCCGCCTCCTACCGCACCCGCCGCCGGGCCGGGCTCCGCCGTGGTCCGCACCGCCTCAACCGCATCAAGGGCCCGCAGGAGGCCGCGCCCGTGCCCCGCCCGGCGATCGCGCGAGGCCGGGGCTGAGGCTCCCGGCTGGGCCCTGCGCCCGCCCGCCTCTCGCGGGGCCACCCCGCCGGTCTGTTAGGGCCCGCGGTGCGCCGCAGCCCCGCCTTCCGTCACCATGGTTACCCCCGCGGCTCCAGCAGCCAATCACAGCCTCCGGCTCTCGGACTCACGCAGAGGGTTGCAAAATGGTGGCAGCCTGTGTGTCGACTCTTGCTGTTTCTGGCTGGCAGATGAAGCGATGGGAGCTAAGAGCCTCAGTTTCTTCACTTGCAACTTTTTGGGGGTAGTAAAGATTATGTTGTTGAAACCGTATTTTAAGAGCGCTGGAGAAGGCCAAATTGCTCGAAAGCCAGTTTATCGTCTTTTGTCCCAGATAAAGCAGATGTCTGTTTTACCAGAAAGTTACTTCTTGGAAATATGAAAGGTTCCAGGGCATTAAATGGATGTCTTGTAATTTGACTTGTAATCTTCAAATCAAAAGCAAGAGCTGAGTGATGGCATGAGTATGAAGTCCCAGCATTTGGAAGGCGGGGGCAAGCGGTTAGAAGCATTCAAGACCTGCTTCAGCTACAAAGTTTGCTGTCAGCTTAGGTGAAGAGAGACTTTGTCTCAATAAACACAGAAAACCAGAAACAACAAATTAGACAGTAAAGGGCTTCTTGGATAATTATGCAGTACAAAAACGTTGACAACCACTTGAAGCCAAATAATCAGAAATTAAATAACTTTGCTCCTGCAAAAGTCCCCTCAGAAACTGCCACACGGTGAAAATGGATTTCCTGAGACTGATTTCTCATATTACTATTATTTTTTCCCATATTACTATTATTTTATTATTTTTTGAGACAGGATCTCAGTATGTAGCCTTTGTTGGCCAGGAGCTCACTATGTAGAACAGGCTGGCCTTGAACTCAAAGATCCACCTGCCTCTACCTTTCAAGTGCTGGGATTAAAGACGTGTGCCATCACTGCCCGGCTTTGATTGTGATTTTTTTTTTTTTTTTTTTTTTTTTTGGTTTTTCGAGACAGGGTTTCTCTGTGTATGATTGTGATTTTTGACATGATTGATTTCTTGACGTGATTGATGTGGGAGGGCCCAGTCCCCTGTAGGTGGGCAGGTGTGGGCTTATGTAAGGAAGCTGAGCAAGCTACAGAGAAACAAGCCAGTAAGTAGCATTTCTTTGTCTACCTACTTCAGTTCCTGCCTCCAGGTTCCTGCAGCGAGTTCCTGTCCCAACTTCCTTCAAAGATGGACTATGACATGGAAGTGGAAGCAAAATAAACCCTCTCCTCCCCCAAACTGGCTTTGGTTAGTATTTTGTCATGGTTCTGATAAACTAGGATGACAAGCATCTAGAAATTCTGTTCCATCAGCCTGTTCTGTGATATCTGTACACTATGTGAAGATATATTGTTGTGATTGGTTTAAAAAAAGAGCTGAATGTCCAATAGCTAGGCAGGAGGTACAGGTGGTACTTCTGGGCAGAGAAAGAGGAGGAATCTAGGTGCTCTGAGGCAATACACATGGAAAAGTGGGATGGGCAGTATGGAAATAAGGTAAAAAGCCATGAGGCAAAATGTAGATTAATGTACATGGGTTAATTTAAGGTGTAAGAGCTGGTGGAACAAGCCTAAGTTAAGGCCGAGCTTTCATAATTAAGAAGTCTGTGTCGTTATTTGGCAGCTGGCTGGTGGGACAGAAAAAGACTCATTACAATCAATCACTGGTCAAACTCAAGGTCCTATAACATACTTTATATCAACTTCCTTCTGTGGCACACAAACTTGCCTGTTGTTGTTTCAGGACTCAAGCAGGAAAGGAATGAAATTTAATTTTGTCTCTATTAGTTACCTGTTGCTATTTACCACCTCTCCTTCCCCGAGAAACGTAGTTGACTAAAACAAATAGTTTACTCATTAATCTGTGTTTTGGGAAAGGCTTGGCAAGGACAACTAGCCTTTGTTCCATTTGGTGTCATTTAGTAGGGCTGCAATGGAGTTTGAGAAGCCTTTCACAGAGCTCAGGTAGGAGGCAACTTAGTGGTGGCCCAGGGATAGCAGTTGGTGAGGACTGGGGTGGGGTGGGGTTGGGTGAGGTTGCTGAGGTTCCTTTCTACATGGGCTTTCTGGAGATGTTTGGGTTTTCTCACACAACAGCAACTGGGCTCAAGAGCAAGTATTTCTGCTGGGCATGGTGAAGCACACCATTAATCTCAGCACTTGGGAGGCAGAAGCAGGTAGATCTCTGTTTGAGGCCAGTCTGGTCTATGGAGTTCTAGACCAGCCAGGTTATATGAGACCCTGTCAAAAAACAAAAACACCCCTACACACACACACACACACTGTAGACCAGGCTAGCCTCGAACTCAAGAGATCTGCCTGCCTCTGCCTCCCAAGTGCTGGGATTAAAGGTGTTCGTGACCACCTCCCTGCATAAAATAAAATCTTAAAAAACAAACAAAACCAGCCTTCCAGGCTGGAGAGATGAGATGGCTCATAGGTTGGGTACTTTATGCTCTTCCAGAGTTCAGTTCCCAGCACCCATATGAGGTAGCTGTTTACCACCTTGAACTCTAGCTCTAGATTCAACATCCTTTCCTTTAAAAAGAAGTTGAGTAGAGTGGCATATGCCTTTAATTTCAGCACCGAGAAGGCAGAGGCAGGAGGATCTCTGTGAGTTCAAGGCCTATTCAGGGTTACATAGTGAGACTTTGTCTAAAAGAAAATCCAGCAAACAAAAATCCCTGCTTTTTTCCTTTAATTAAAAAAAAATTACACTTTATTTGTATATGTATGCACGCACAAGGTCAGGACAACTTGCAGGAGTTGGTTCTCTCCTTCTACAATATGGATACCAGGGATCAAACTCAGGTCATTAGACCTGGTGGCAAGTGCCTTTGCCTACTGAATGAGCATCTTGCCAGCACTTTTTCATTAAAAATAACTCTCAAAAATGTATTCTATGTGTATGGATGTTTTGCTTGCATATGTCTCTGCACCACATGCATACCTGTTGGCTGAGGGAGGCCAGAGTGGGTGTGTTGGATCACTTGGAAGTAGAGTTACAGATGATCGTGAGACACCATGTGGGTGCTGGCAATCAAACCTAAGTCCTCTTGGAGAATAACCAGTGCTCTTAACTGCTGACCCATCTTTCTAGTCTGTCTTTAGTTTTTTGAGATAGGATCTTATTCTGTAGCCCATGCTGGCCTGGAACTCACAATGTAATCTAGGCTATCTACAAACTCATGGTAAACCTCTTGCCCCTAAAATGCTGGCATTATAGGCATAAGCTGCCACAACTAGCTACATTAAAACTATTTCTGCTGGGCGTAGTAGCATACACCTTTAGTCCCAGCACTTGGGAGGCAGAGGCAGGCAGATCTCTGTGAGTTTGAGGCCCATCTAGTCTACAGAATGAGTCCTAGTGCATCCAAAGCTACACAGTGATACCCTATCAAAGACCAACCAAACAAAAAAAACAAAAGAAAAAACCCAAGAACAAACATAAAAACACACAAAAACTGTTCCTGCTCAGAGTGGTAGTACAAACCTTTAATTCCAGCACTTTTTTTTAAAAAAAGATTTATTTATTTTATGTATATGGTGCTCTATCTGCATGTACACCTGCAGGCCAGAAAAGGGCATCAGATCCCATTATAGACGATTGTGAGCCACCATGTGGTTGCCGGGAATTGAGCTCAGGACCTCTGCAAGAATTGCCAATGCTCGTAACCGCTGAGCTATCTCTCCAGGCCCCTAATTCCAGCACTTTGAAGGCAGAGGCAGAGGCAGAGGCAGAGGCAGAGGCAGAGGCAGAGGCAGAGGCAGAGGCAGAGGGATCTCTGAGTTCCATGCCAGACTGGTCTACATAGCCAGTTCTAGGCCAGGCCAGTGGGAGCTACACAGTGAGACCCTGCCTCAAAACCAAAAGTTTATATATACTTATAAAAAATTATATATATATTTCCTAAGTGAATAAGCAGTAGCACAAGATAGATAGTGGACACTAATGGAAAGAGCTGACATGTAAAAGGATAAATATTCAAGATGGCTGAAATCATTTTCTACTGCCGAAGTCTTCAGTTTCTGTGGCTTAATCATTATTTCCTAGAACTCTGCAAATGGCACCAGGATTTTTTCCTGCTTTACATCACCCAAAAGAAGATGGCAGTTCACTAATTTTTCTGGCAAAAATTCTAAACTTCCCCAAGGAATCACTGGGGAAATGCTGTAACAGGTCTCTTCCCCTCCTCTGATTCAGTATCTGCATGTGGCTTACCAATCCATTTTTTTCTTCTCTATGTGCAGTATGTACCCTTTTAAAGTAGCTTCAAGATTGGTTGGGGATTTAGCTCAGTGGTCGAGCGCTTGCCTAGCAAGCACAAGGCCCTGGGTTTGGTCCTCAGCTCTGGGGAAAAAAAAAAAAGTAGCTTCAAGATAAATTAGCTTCCATCCTGAATGGTTTATCAGTTCACTACTGAAGCTCTTCTGCTTTATAGTCTCAAAGTTAAAAACTGGAAAAGCAGGCCACCTTAGGAGCAAAGTTCAAGGGCAAATTTCTAGAAAGCTGGCAGGTTCCTGCAGTCCTTCGGCCCCTGTTGTTTTAGATTTTCTGCTTCCCTAGCTCCACCCCACTTACTCTTCTATTCCATTCCCAAATAGAGGGCAGAGCCATCCTCTAAGGCCACTATGCAGGAACTTCCAAGCTTGATAAACACCATTGCCTTCTTACTGTTCTTAGGAGGAAATACAAATGCCTTAGCACACTTCATGAGCAGCTCCTGACCTCCTGCAGCAGAGCATGCTATTCCCACCACATCCTTCCTGTCTTCCCTGTACCAACTTTCTTTCTTAATGAGGACCTTTGCCCACAATGCTATGACCACCTAGATACCCAGTCTTGGAAGCCTGTCCTCAGATCCTCGGCCTGGCTACATCCTTATGTCTCCCTTAGTTTTCTTCTGACAACTTTCCCTACCCATGTTAGCCAAATATCTAGAGTAGTTCTGCCTCATTCTCCCCATAACTACATACTTCTGTTCTGGGCAGCATATTCTTTTTCTTCATGGCACTAGCAAATTAGCACAGTACACAGAAATTACACTGCCTCTTCCTGCTGTTGCTTTGTAAGAGATGTCTGATAAGCCACACAGGCACAGTGAAAGCACCTATTGTAGCCTATCAGCGAAGGGCTATTTGATTGATATGTAATTAAACAAGATCTCACTATATAGTCCTGGCTGTCCTGGAACTCTGAGACTGGTCTGCCTCTGCTCCCCAGGTGCTGGGACTAAAGGCATGCATCACGCTTGGCTAAACTTAGTTCTTAATTTTCTTTTCCTTTGAGGTTCTAGGGAGGGAACACATGGCCTTGAGCATGCCAGACAGCAATCTACCACTGAGTTAAAGATCCAGGGCTATACAGCCCTGACTGGAACTCACTATGTAGCAGCCTAGGCTGGCTGCACACTCAGGTAAATCTTCCAGTCTCAGCCTTCTCAGTGCTGGTGATACAGGCCCGACTTTCTTCCTCAGCTCTTATACTTGGTTCTTACCTACCCTGAGGAGTAGAAGCTTTAGTAGAAGACACCAATGAGAACGGTGAAGTCTTAGAGTAAAAAATGCAACAGATATTTTATTCTTCAATGCAAATTACTGCATTCACCACAAGCTGAAGAGGAGAACACATAACTATCTGTATATATACTTATATATATATATACACATATATATATTTGGATTTATGGAAGACTAGCAAGACATGGAAAAATCCAGCACCCCAGCAAGTACAGCCAGGAAGGAAGTCACCTCCATGGTAGGACAGGTTTAATAAACTACAAACAAGAAAGAGGGAGAAGGAAGGAAAAGAATGTGCAGTGAGTTTAAGACACTGTAAAACTCAGAAGACATCTACTGTTCAAGTATAAACTCAGTAAGGACTTGGCATAAATTGAAAGGCAGTTGCTGAGGTACACCATTATGAAATAAGTCTTAAAAATTTACAATTCTACCTTCCAATTTTCTGGGAGAAAAAAGTGAACTCTTAAAGGCCTTCACCAGAGACCCTGAGAGGGATATAAAACACTTTTGATGAAGACAGAGTCAACAATTCATGATTGAACTTGCTATTCAAAAACATGTATTTATTTAAAACAACAGGATCTGTGTTCTCGGACTGTTCTCTAGAGACTATTAATTCAAGCGTTTCAAAGTATATTACTTCCAAAAACAATACTGATTAAAAATTAAAAATAAAAACCAAAAAAAAAAAAAAAAAAAAGAAGAAAAAGAAAACTTGATTTTATGGTACCTCAAAGATACATTAACTACCAAATTTTCTCCAGTCTAACATTGCAATTGGTTTAAGAGTTCCTCCTGCATTGGTAAAACACATTTCCTCACAAAATGTGGGTACTGAAACTGGATAGAAACACCATGAATGTGAAAATACCACCAATTTTCTGTAGTTTAAAAAAAATTAGAATGTTCTTTGGAATCACTGAAATATAAAAAAAAAAAATTGTTTTTTTTTCCCCTACAGTCTGTGCACCTTCTTTCAGGATCTCCATGTTGCTTGAAGTAATGACCTGTGTAATGCTACGTTTACAGATTCAAGTCTTGCAGTGCAATATCCATGCTTAACACACCGGGGTTTCTCTGACCAATGATGCTTAACCCAGACACGCTGTCAATTACTTCTCCAAAGTGACTTCACCCCAAAATAAAACTGTGGACTAAGACACAAAACACCTTGTGTTAAACAATCAAGTGAGCCCAACATGAAGAACCCTGGCGTGGTTTCAGCACTCAGGAGACCCTTGTCACCTGCTGTTTTCATAGACGTACCACAGGCCCAGCTGCTGACACTCAGCCTGCCTTGGCCTCAAAAGGAACTCAGGGCTGGCAAGTTGGATTAGATTCTAAGAGAATTTGTCTTTGACAAACTACCAATTTTAGCATAAAATCTGGCCATGGCTATAAGTTTCAATGTGCGTACAACTGGTTAGAGATGTTTGTGGGTTTTTTTTTCCTTTTCTTTTCAACATTGCTGGAATTGAGTAGAAATATGTCCATATCTCTTCACATGTGTCATGAAATATGAGAAATCTGTCTGATTCTGGACACTATTTCTTTACGACACAATGGGCAGGTCTCCAGTTGCAAGGCACAATCCATGCACAGGTCGCTGAAGAAAAAGATACAAATGCCAGTTAAGTTAATGCTTTAAAAGGCCAAACTCTACCTGCCAGTTAAATCTAAAATGTTAACAAGTCTGTTGGAGAAAGTGTACATATTATGCATGGTTTGGAAAATAACATGAAGAAAATATATAAATAAAAATTAACTCTCCCTCCTATTTTTGATCCTCAATCTTCCTCCTCTGTGAGTTAAATAAAAAGTTCATTTTTCAAGAAAATCTATATGTACAAATTATATATACACAGACACGTATGTGTGTGTGTGTGCACGCGTGCATATATGTGTGTGTATATGTTCAGGGATATATGCTATTTTCCCCCTATCAGCTAGTCATTTATCCTAGTAATATTTACTAAATATATCTTTCACCACAGATGTTACTTTATTATATAATATGTGACTAATAAATTAATGTATAATGACTAATAAATGCCTTTATTATATATTGGATTTTCAGTGTTTTAAAATTCTTCTCTCATACATTACATCCTGACTGCAGTTTCCCCTCCCTCCATTCTTCCTAGTCCCTTCTCCCATCTCCCCTCTCCCCAGATCCACTATTCCTCCATTTCCCTTAAAAAAAAAAAAAAAAGAGCAGGGCTCCTCGGAATATCAACTGAACATGGCTTAAGAAGTTACAATAAGACTAGGCACAAACCCTCATATCAAGGCTGGATGAGGCAAGAGACAGTTTCTCTGTGTAACAGCCCTGGCTGTCCTGGAATCAGGCTGGCCTCAGACTCAGAGATCTAGCCATCTCTGCTTCCTGAGTGCTGGGATTAAAGGTGTGCACCGCCGTGGCACAGTTAGATTTTCAGTTTTTAAAAATGTTTTGTGTATGTGTACTATGTGAAGCACCTGCAGAGGCCAGAAGAGGGCAATGGATCTCCTGGAACTAGAGCTTCCATTTGGGTGCTGGGAATTGAACCTGGGTCCTTTGGAAGAGCAGCCAGTGCTCCTAACTGCTGAGCCATCTCTCCAGCCCTCCTAGCTTCTTTACAGAAGCACAACAAACTTGGCTGCATTCTCAGTTTTCCGCTTTCTTCCCAAGGCAGTATAAAAAGGGCTTTCTAACGGATCAACGAACAGGCTGGTGCTTACGCACACAGTAAGAAGAGGTGCTGGCTTAGGCTGTAAATCAAAGTGTCAGTAACAAGCAGCTCTGTCTCGTTCCCAACATCTGAGCATGTTTCTGCATGTCACTATTAAACAGATGCTAGTCACTCTGTAGTCATGCGCATAGCGCCAGCACTTGTGAAGCTGAGGCAGAACAGCCTGGGCTCTATAGCAAGACCTCATCTCAAAAACAAACACAATTTTCAAAAGAAAAAAGAAATAAAGAAAAATGTCAGACATTGCTCAGTGCCTACCATGTGTGAGGGTCTGGGTTCTATCCCTGCACAACCCAAAGATAACACAAAAGGATGCTAGCATTTAGCCAGAAAACATTTTAAGGAATTTGAGGAATTGTTATCTGTTCTTATTTGATTTATTAGGAATTTTTTTAGATTGACTTATTTTTTGTGTTTCACCTGTATGTCCATATTTCTGTGCACCACTTGCATGCCTGGGGCCCTCAGAGGTTAGAAGGCGTGGGATCTGCTGGACTGTAGATGGCTGTGAGCCACCACATGTTTTCTTTCTCAGCTTTTAGTGTGTTGCCATGCAGATTCGTAAAAATAGTGCTGTGGATTTAGAAAGATTTGAACTACTTCCCCCTGAAAATTTTAAGAAACTCTCTGGGCTTAGCGCCTTTGGGAGGAAAGGCGATGGCGGACTTCATAACCTACCACTTCCTAGATAAGAGGAGTGGTTTCATTTTCAGTCTCTTCTAGGGGTCAGGTCTCATCATTTATTTTATCCTGATTTCTTTTCTTCACTATCACCCTCCAAGATATAAGAATATTTAGTTTAGGCCGGGCGGTGGTGGCGCACGCCTTTAATCCCAGCACTCGGGAGGCAGAGGCAGGCGGATCTCTGTGAGTTAGAGGCCAGCCTGGGCTACCAAGTGAGTCCCAGGAAAGGCGCAAAGCTACACAGAGAAACCCTGTCTCGAAAAACCAAAAAAAAAAAAAAAAAAAAAAAAAAAAAAAAAAAAAAAAAAAGAATATTTAGTTTAACTTCTTTACACTCCTAGTATTGAAAAGGTACAGCCTTTATACCATCTAACTGGATTGAGCTAAATAGTCTTGTAATTCTTTTAGTTTTCTTTCCAACTGTTTTGGATGTTGTAGAAACTATGACCACATATTCAGGATAATTAGTTCTAAGTCTTTACATACTAGCCCTTATCAATGACTCCTAAATTGTGTTTTAAAATAAAAAACAGGGCTGGAGAGATGGCTCAGCAGTTAAGAGCACTGGTTGCTCTTCCAGAGGTCCTGAGTTCAATTCCCAGCACCCACATGGTGGTTCACACTATCTGTAATGAGATCTGGTACCCTCTTCTCGACTGTAGGCAGACATACATAATAAAATCTTTTAAAACAATAACAAAACCCTCCAAAACATAGGAAGGGCCAAAGGGCTCAAAGAGGAAGATCAGATCCTACTATTTGGAAACAAAGATGGTAAATTCTGTATCTATCTGTAAGGCCTGGATAACTAAATCCTGCAAAGGTGTTTAGACTGAGAAATTCTGGGCTACAGAAGAGAAACTTCCATAACTAAGGGTGAAAGGAAACACATTGCACTTCTAACAGTCTATTAGGGACAACCTGATTCAGAAGACCCTGGGTCAACGATCCAGGCTGAATCACTCCTGTGATGGCAAACTGTGGTCCATAATTCTAGGGTCAAGACACCTGGGCAATAAGGTGGCCAAAGTTTGGTCAAAAACCACAGAAACACAAAGTGTCGGGATGTGACGGACACAAGAAGCTTGCACCGTCTGCATGAGTGCTGCTCACAGGCTATCAGCATGTGTAAGAGGCCGAGGATGCTATACCTACTCACACCTTTCTAATATCGGCCAGGGTGGCTTTCTCAGGAAAGACCAGCTTATTTGCTTCGTGGTGATGCTAAGACACTGTCCTACAGGATCCAGGATGTCCTGTAAGTTCCTTTTTTTTTTTTTTTTTTTGGTTTTTTGAGACAGGGTTTCTCTGCGTAGCTTTGCGCCTTTCCTGGAGCTCACTTGGTAGCTCAGGCTGGCCTCGAACTCACAGAGATCCGCCTGCCTCTGCCTCCCGAGTGCTGGGATTAAAGGCGTGCGCCACCACCGCCCGGCGTAAGTTCCTTTTATAGAGCTGAAATTTGGTGAGATGGTATGGAAGCTGCACTTTTTCAATGGCTAGGAGTGAAAAAAGATGGTAAGGCGGTAACCTCTAAGTAACTTCCCAAGAAGCTAACAAATAGCATTAAGCCTTTCACATTTTGTAAAGCCAAAATTATATACAAAATATAAATCAGGCTTGGTAGCACATGCCTTTAATCCCGGCACAAGGGAGAACTCTGTGAGGCAGGCAGATCTCTGTGAGTTCAGGGTCAGCCTGGTCTACAGAGCAAGTTCCAGGACAATCAAGGCTACACAAAGAAACCTGTCTTGAACATCCTCCCGCCCAATATATTTGTGTGTATGTGTTTATCTGAATAAACAAAAAGCAAAAATTCAAAAACTAGACTTTCCATATCAAATAGCTTGTTCTATTTCAGGTACTTCACGTACTTTCTGGAAGGTAGCAGATCCTTGTTGGCAACTTAATTCCTCATTCAGCCCAGTGCTAATTTAATAATCCTTTTTTTTCCCTTCCTTTCTTTCTTTCTTTTTTTTTTTTTTTTAAAGATTTATTTATTCATTATGTATACAATGTTCTTTCTGCATGTATCCCTGCAAGCCAGAAGAGGGCATCAGATCTACTACAGATGGTTGTGAGCTGCCATGTGGGTGCTGGGAACTGAACTCAGGTCCTCTGGAAGAACAGCCAGTGCCCTTAACCTCTGAGCCATCTCTCCAGCCCCTAATTTAATAATCCTGATGAGCAGCTATGGACCTGCTGATACCCCAGAAGTCACTCAAGCAGTATGAAATGCTGCTGAATGTGATCTGTGGAAGATGATCCCACAAGCAGTCCCTCTCACCTGTGTCCACATGGCTTCAGCTGTGTGTCTGCTACCTCATCACAACAGAGCGAACAGCAGTTCTCTCGAATACTGACTTGCTTCAGCAGAGCGAGGCGCCTGTGCCTGAGCAGACAAAGCAGCATGAAATTCATTTGGTAACAAGGAGTCAGTTAGCAGTGGGGCACATGAAATGCTCTCAGAAAGCTATACACAGGGGAAATACACTCCACAATCTTTGTTCAAGAAAGTTTTCACACATTTCAGCCTTAGAAGAGTGAAGGAGGCTTGATCATCATTGTACAGACAAAAAAATTAAAGTTCAATTAAATGATTTACATAAAACTTAATATACAGAAATCAAATTAAAATCCTTTGGTTCTAAGTCCAGTGTTCTTTTACCAGCAAATTTCAACTGTTTAAGTCACATATACTGAGAATTTGGTGAAAAGCACAAGCCTTTCCCAGGGAAAACACCCACAGTTTTCACACAAGGACAAGTGATCTAGGACTTTCAGACACCCGAAGTTTGAACTCTTCCACTACACTTCCATTCAGCATGGACAGGAAAGCAGACTGGAAGAACTGCTCCCCTCAAGTTCACTCATGGGCTTGCTATGCTCCTGGCACTACTCCAAGCCTGGGCAATTCAACAGTGAACAGGAGACCAAATAAGTGTCCTTCGCTAGGCATGGTGGCATACAGCTGGAGTCAGCAGCATTTGGGAAGCTAGGGTAGGGGACCTCCATGAGACCAGGGCAGCCTGGACTCTAGAGCACACAGGGTGAAAAAAAAAAAAACATAGCAACCTACAAACAGAAAGAAGAAACTTCATTGAGCCTAAGCTCTGGAGTGGCAGTGGGGGAGACAGAACTAAAAATGGGAACGTTAAATGCTGATGAATACCATGACAGAAAATCAACTGGGAAAGAGGAAAGGAGTGCTCACAGGTTGAGAGGCACTGGGGTTAGGATAATGGCAGCCAAGTGAGGCATGGGGGAATTGAGCCTTGCTGTCTAGAGAGACCATTCTAGGCAGCAGCCAACAGAGAAACTGGAATAGAAATAGGGTTATTAACAGATAGTTGTGGGAAAGCCACAGGAGAAGCAGTGGTCATTGTGGCTCACTACCGTAGCTAAGGATGTATGTGCTTCACTGTACGATTCTTTTAAAATTTTGTGTGTATCTGAATTTAGCATAATAAAGAGGTTAATAAAATACATTAAGAGAATAGAGAATAAACCATCAAAATTCCAGGTAGTAGTTGCAATCCTCCTGCTTCAGCTTCTGTAGTAGCTCGGATTATAGGCCTGCACAGCCAAGCCTTTATCAATAACTTCCTCTGTCACTGTCAGGGATATCGAAGTCTAGATTCAGAATGAACTGAACTAACTTGTAATCTGTTGTTCTTAGTCAAGACAGGACAAACTCTGAGTGTTATATGAATATTCAGTCACCAAATTGATAAGCATAAACTGGCCATAAAAGATGACTTCTCAGCCCTATTCTGGGAAGTTTAATCCTGAAGAAACAGGGGAACTCCCAGATGGATCAGTTGTGCCCTTCAGGTGATTGATGAGCCTCACTCCAGGAAAAAGCAGGCAGACAAAGGACTGAGGTATGACAGATGAAGGGAGTGTCACCTCAGACTTTCACCAAGAGCAAAGTTCACGATCTCTGTCAAGCCCCAAGACAAATTGCACAGAAGCCCTAGGGAACAAATCTCAGATGCCTGAACACATAGCAAGTGGCCTTTATAATCTTAGAATACTGCCAAGGCTCTGCTACTCCTACTGAGACATGTTCTATTCATCTGAAACCGCTGAGTCACTAAGACAGGGTGTAAGGTGAAGAGAGAGGGCTGCCTATCTACCTATGCTTTGCTTCAAAACAGAAGCCAGTGTTTCACTGCATTATAGTTACATTTATGGGTATTACATATGGTTTAACACAAGCTACATCCTGGCCAGTATGATCTCCTCGACTGATGAGTGTCTATCTTATTGATATCCCATTAGTAATATGAATCCCCTACCCTATACTCGTCTAGGCAGCTGCCCTGTTCCTAGCTAAAGGAACAGACTATATTCATCTTATAAGGAAGAAAAGCAGACATTCACTCAGGGAGACAAGGCCAATGTCAGTTTCTGTCAAATAAGGGCAATGAAATTTTACCTGAGATGGCTTTCCTTGTGTTAATGGCTGTAGAACAGTGTTAGCATGTTTGCTATGCAGTTTAAAGCCAAAAGGAGTTGGTTTCAATAAATCAAATCTGTTAACAGAAGTACTGATTTTACAATATTAAGGATTTTTATACAGATATTCCAGTGAAGTTAGTTTGCATTTGTGTGTGTGTGTGTGTGTGTGTGTGTGTGTGTGTATGTGTGTGAATGTGTTCTATCTTTCTGATTTTTATTTTGAGACAGGCTCTCTTTGCTGAGACCAGGGTGGCTTCAAACTCACAATGATTCTACCTCTGCCTCCCAAGTGCTGGGATTAAAAGTAAGTGTCACATACCAGACCTTTTCTGATTTTTTTCCCTCCAGAGCTGAGGACTGAACCCAGGGCCTTGTACTTGCTAGGCAAGCACTCTACCACTGAGCTAAATCCCCAAACCCCTTTTCTGATTTTTACATTAACATTATTTAACTCATAAAAAGAATGTGGACATGTTCCTCCTTCTTCTCTTGGTTCTATAATACTTTAAATCGGTAGTTCTCAACCTTCCTAATGCTTCGACCTTTTAATACAGTTCATGTTGCGGTGACCTCCAAACATAAAATGATTTTCATTGCTATTTCGTAACTTTAATTTTGCTATTGTTATAAATTGTAATGTAAATACTTGCATTTACCAATGGTGTTAGGTGACCATGTAGAAGGGTCATTTGACCCCCAGGTTGAGAACTGCTGCTTTAAATAATAATGAAGCTGTCACTCACAATTTGATAGAGGGAGATCTCGTGAAACCACCTGCTTTTGTCAGAAAAAGCTTTCCATTTTTGTTTTCAAATAATTTTACACTATGTCCTGGTCAGTATTGGTGTTTATATATATCTTTCTGGGATATGTTTTACTAATTTATATTTCCCCAAAAAGTCAACCTTTTCAGTGAGATTACTTGTTCAAAATTACTTGCTCCCATAAGCTGTTATGATTTTCCATGAGATGGGTCTGGAAGGAGCCTGGGCAGACTCTTACCTTGGCAAAATGATCTTTTCTTCAGCTGTTAGGAAGGCGTAATCATTAAAAGTGCTAAATTTCATAGATGGTGGGTATTTGAATGGTTTTGCTCCAAAATTGAACTCGCATTGTTGATAGGACATGAAACTAGCCGCAGCAAAAAATCCAGATCTACAGAAAATTGAGTACAGAGGTCAGCAGCATTTATAAAAGCATGTTCACATACAGAGTCACTGTGAGGAAGTCACTTTGGGAAAAGGAAAGCGGGACAGAGACTATTCTCCTAGACAGGTCTGTAAGTCAGGTGAGACACCTTTATTTTTCTGTATCAAACCCTTGGACACTGAGGACCCACCAAATGGAGCGCTAAGTAACTGAAATAAACCCATTTCTCATAATTGCTTAGATAAATGAACAAAGGTGTTTGGTTTTTCATTCTTGAGAAAAGTACATTCCATGAATCTACTCAATCTTTGACTGAAAGGAGCTACTTACACGGTGGATGAAAAGACTTGCTTCTCAGGAGGCAGCTGGTTGCCATTTAAAAAGAAGATCATTTGCTTTTCATTCAAGTCTAACAGAAACCCTACTGTGTCTCCTAGAAGATAAACCAAACACTGTTAGGCTTGTGCTACCCAGATCCTGACAGAGCCACACATTCAACACACTTATCTTTGTTTCCTGTGCAGCTTATCTGACCCTCACAGAGCAGTACGTCCATGTATCGTTAAAAAAAAAAAAGCTTCCATTAAACCATGACAAGCATCAATCGTATAAGATGCATCCTAATTTCAAGATGCTAAAATGCGGAAAAAAAAAATGTACATGCTGGGTTAGATAAAATTATGTGCTGATTTGCCTCTCGGGCAAGATTTAAAATTCTCTAGGTAACAACTACAAAAATGTTTTTGTTTTGAAGGCATACATTCGCTCTGATCTTTTAAATCGAGATCTGATTTTTTTATTCTAGTTTATAGTAAAATATTAAAAAGCATTAAAAGTTATTTTGTTTGTTTTTGGATTTTCTGAGACAGGATCTTTGTATGTAGCCTTAGCTGGCCTTAAACTGGCTATGTAGCCCAAGATGGTCTCAAACGTGAAATCTTCCTGCTTCAGCCTCCTGAATGTTAGGATTATAGGTACATCCCGCCATACCAAGCCAATCATTTTTTTATTATTCTGGATTTTTTTTTTTTAGACAGTGTCTCTAGCTCAGGCTGGCCTTGAACTTGGTATGTAGCTGAGGATAACCTTGAACTTTTGATCCTTCTGCTTCTACCTCACGAGTCCTGGGAATACCAGGTACACCACTATATCCAAGATTACTCAGAGCTAGAGACTGAACCTAGGGCCTCCGTATGTGGTAGACAAGCACTCTATCACCTGGGCTACATCTCCAGCTCTAGTAGTGTTATTTTTCATAACCTAGAAACCTGTTCAGGAATTGAAGCATAACAATGGAAAATACATGCATACATACATACCAATTTAAGCGCTTAAAAAAATCTCTAGGGCTGGAGAAATGGCTCAGCAGTTAAGAGCACTGGCTGTGGCAGGCGGTGGTGGCACATGCCTTTAATTCCAGCATTTGGGAGGGAATGTCTATGAGTTCGAGGCCAGCCTGGTCTACAAAGTGAGTTCCAGGACAGGCTCCAAAGCTACACAGAGAAAACCCTGTCTTGAAAAACCAAAAAAAAAAAAAGCACTGGCTGTTCTTTAAGAGGACCTAAGTTTGAATCCCAGCATTCACATGGTAGTTCATGACCATCTGTAACTCTACTTCCCCTCTGACCTACGTAGGCACCAGGCACACATGGTATAAAAACATACATGAATGCAAAACACCCACATATAACACACACATATGTGTGTATAAGTCCTAGTTGGTTTATAGTCTGTCAACCTGACAATGCAAACTAGGAATTATCTGGGAAGAGGAAACTCATTAGAGAAAGCATCCCACATCAGACTGGCCTGTAGGCAAGTCTATAGGGCATTTTCTTTGATGTAGGAGGGCTCAGCCCTTTGTAAGTGGTGCCATTCCTGGGAAGGTGGTGTGGGGTGTATAAGAAAGCTACTAAGCAAGCCAGGAGGCAGCATTCCTCCATGACTTCTGCTTTAGTTCCTGCCTCCAGGTCCCTTAGTGATGGACTGTTAGTAGGAAGTAGAAGATGAAATAAATCCATTCCTCCCCAAGTTGATTTTGGCCATGGTATTCTATCACAGCAATAGAAACCCTAATTAAAATGTGTGTGTGTATGTGTGTGTGTGTGTGTGTGTGTGTGTGTGTGTGTGTGTGTGTGTGTTTGGGGGGGGTGGAGAGAGAGAGAGAGGAATTAAAATTGCTTTGCAATTTTCTATTTTTCAAATTTTAAAATAATAAATGCATTCAGAAATATATCCTTAAGTTCTGATCTATTTTTAAGAAGCCGGGCATGGCGGCAGCACACACTTCTAACCCTGGCATTTGGGAAGCAAAAGCAGGACTGCTCCAGGTTCAAGTGCCGGCCCAGGCAGGACTAAACAGTGAGCTTTACCTTGAAAAAGAAAGTTTGAAAACAGTGCCTCTATCAAATGCATAAGCTACACATCTTCAAAAATCTAGGTGCCCAGGCTGAGCATGGTAGTGTACACTTTAATCCCAGCACTTGGGAAGCAGAGGCAGGTGGATTTCTATGAGTTCCAGGACAGCCAGGACTATGTAGAGAGACTGTCTCAAAAAAACAAAAACAAAAAACAAACAAACAAAAAAAACCCCAAAACCAAACCAAGACAAAACAAAACAAAAAAACCTGGGTGCCCTTCTAGTTTTTCCAGACTCATTCATTTCCTTTTCCATACTATCAATTTAGTTCTATGTGAGTGGTCAAACTCCTGCTTTCTTAACATGCTTGACATGTCAGTTTATAATGTTGATTAGCGTAGGAAAATGAGAGAAGGATGCATGGAGAAAGAGCTAGGCTACTTTCCTTATCTAGCTCCAATTGTGAGAAGAAAGAGGTTCCCTTCCTTACTTATGTATGGGACATAATTCCATATGACCCTACTTACAGCATGGCCTGTGTCTACCAAATTCCTATTCTATAGCCACTTTATTTCTGAAAATATCATCATTTTAGTGCCACAACAATTCCAGTGTCCTTAACATATCTATGGCCCCTTTAATTCAAAATACAAACACAAAGAGGAAACTAGATTTCACAGTAATTGTGTGTGTGTTACTGGGCATCAAACAGGGTCTCATGACTAGTAGGCAATTGCTCCACACTGAGTTACAAACAGCCCTCTCTTAACTGTGAGTAGGTGGGAGCAGTGCCTTGCACCTGTAATCTAGCACTGGTACAGAGTGACAGAATTCTATGGTTGTGTGCATTAGAGTGAAACTCTATCCCAAAACTGACTGACTGACTGAAGGAGGGTTGTGGTTTTTTTTTAAGTTAGAATTACATTATTTTTTTTCTAATTTGTATTACTTTTCAGAAGGCTTTTTAATGTTATTTTGTGTGTATGTATGTGCATTTGTGTGCATATATGCCATATGAATATAGGTGTCAGTATTAGCCAGAAAAGGGAGTCAGATCCCTCAGAGCTGGAGTTACTGGCAGTTCTAAGTCTCCTGATGTGGGTGCTAGGAACTGGAATCAGCTTCTCGGGAGCAGCAGCAAGTGTTCCTAACCACTGAACCACTACTTACTTCTTTACATTGTGACAGCTCATTACGTGGCTCTGGCTGGCCTGGAACTAGGTAGGCCAGGCTGTGCTTGAACTCACAGTGATCCACTTGCCTCTGCCTTTTGGAGTGCTAAGATTAAATGCATGTGCCACTTTTTTTTTTTTTTTTTTAAAGATTTAGTTTTATTGTTTTAAATTATGCTGTGGTGGTTTGAATGAAAATGGTCCCTATAGACTCATAGGGCATGGCATAGGTGTGGCCTTACTGGAATAGGTGTGCTCTTGTTAGAGGAAGTGTGTCACTGGGGTGGGCTTTGAGGTTTCAGAAGCTCAAGCCAGGCCCACCGTCACTCTCTCTTCCTGCTGCCTGTCCATCCAGATGTAGAACTCCTAGCTCCTTCTCTAGTACCATGTCTGCCTGCATGCCACCATGCTTCCCACCATGACAATAATATACTAAACCTCTGAATCTGAAAGCCAGCCCTTGAGTAAAGTCACCAGAGTCATGGTGTCTCTTCACAGCAATAGCACATGAGTGCAGGTGCCCATGGATGCTAGAAGGTACTAGATTCCTCTGGAGCTAGAGTCAGAGGCATTTGGAAGCCACCCAACATATGTGCTGGAAACTGACCTCAGATCCTCTAGAAAAGCAGCACATGTTTCTACACATGAGTCATCTCTTCAGACCCTAAGAATTTATTTTCTGAAATGTTTTTGCTTCAGAAGGGTTGCCACAATAGGTAAGTTTATCAGGGAATGGCATTCACAATCCTGGCAGTGATACTGATACTAAGTCTCCTATGAAGATATTTTAAAGCCTGTCATAGTAAATGCCTGCTAAGAACTAGCTGTCCTAACCCGGGTGACAAATTCAAGTGAAGAATGAATACCTTCCTTCCAGCACGGGTGCACATGAGGCTTACTTCTGGCATTGTACCAAATCAGCTGCCGGCAGCCATCATAGGCACAGGAGTACTCATCGTCCCCAATGCCGTATCCTTCCTGGGGAGAGACAAGGCCCAGAAGATTAACATGACTCTACCTACTCTAACCTGGGGAGACCTAGCATGTGGCATCCTAAGCTTTTTTGGATGAAGGGAAAGCCTATGGTACTTGGAAGATATCAACAACTTGACACAGAAGCCTAGTTCCAGGTCACAGACACTGGCTTTGCCAATGACCGCCTGCCCATGCTTCCTTTACTGCAGGCGCTCTCTCACTAGCCAGTTCATCTAGTTCTTACTAGCTCCACGGAGGAAAGAGACTCTTGAAGGGTAGGCAGCTTCCTTGTAGACTGGCTCTAAGAAAAGAGGATTTCAGTTTGGACCAAACTTCTAAGACCTTTAGCCTCACCAATTCTCGTGGCTAAGCAAATAACTTTCTTGAATGTGGTGGATTGAAAATGCCCACATCCTTAGATTTTATGAATGGATACTTAGCTCAAAATTATCTTGGTAGCAGTCCAATTTGAAAATTCTATTGGTTCTCAACAATTTCTTCTTTTATTACTTGTTACCTTTCAATTGTTGCCCAGAATTATTTATTAACATACAAGGGTGAACAGAAGCCAGGCACACCTCTAAATCCCAGCACTTGAGGCTGAGGTAGGACTAGGAGGGTTCATGAAATTCTGTCTCAACAAATGAAAAGGGCAAGTGAGATCTTTATTATTATTATTCTTTTACCTTTTATTGATTTTTTGTGGATTTTTCATCATGCATCCAATCTCACTTATCTCCCCATCACCCTCTGCCCATGCAACTGTCCCCCTAAAAATTTAAAAGAAACACCAAATACCAAACTAAACACAAAACCAAAAAAACGAAAAGAATTTCATTGTGGAAGCTATAATGTTGCTCTGTGAGTCATAGTTTACCCTTTTGTCCATTCATCTTTATTTGTAAGTGTTCATTGCTATGAGTCATTGGTCTGGTTTGAGGCCTCTGGCTTCTGCTACCCTATCTGCTAACCCTTCCTGAGGTGGAACAAATCAGTAAGTAAAAATCTTCACACTTAGCTACACACTTAGAAAGAGAGAGGCCTGGGAACTCAGGCTTCAGCTCCAAAAACTCAACTGAAACAAAACAAAAACACTAAATTTGAGTGTTGGGAAATAGGCAAAGGCAAACAATTTTTTTTTTTACCTTTACTTTTTCTTTTTCTTAATTTTATAATTAATTTAATTTTACATATCAGACACAGATTCCCCTGTCCTCCCTCCGCCCCCCCCATCAATGTGTTCTTTTTTGTTTGTTTGTTTGTTTGTTTGTTTGTTTAAGACAGGGTTGAGAGTTGGTTCTCACATTACATCAAGTGGGTTCGGACTGAACTGAGTCTTCAGGCTTGGCAGCAAGTGCTGTTCACTGCTGAGCCATCTTGCTGGCCCCATCCATCTTTACTTTCTAATGACCTAGGTAGTCTTTGACAGAACACTTGAAAGAAATTCCTGGCTGAAGATGATGTCCCAACACTGTGGAGAAACCACAGGTGACTGTCCAGGCAGCTGGTTTTTCTGTCAACTTACATGTTTTTTGGAAGCTGCTTGCATGCACTTCCTGTTTTTATTTTTTATTAGGTAATATTATTTCCTTCTTGGGTCCCTGAGGGAGTTGAAGATTAGCTAGTTATAGTTGAAGATTAGATAGTTATAGTTTTCTTTGTTAAGAATTTCAGAAAAAAAACTCACTAAAGAGGTGTAAGTGTATAAATTTGAAAGACGTTATAAGATGGTTCTGTTAGTAATATAAGTTAGGATAGAAAGTGAATCAGGTACATTTCGGACTTACCAAAATAGGACAGATAATGAAATTATTTTCTCTGAATTTGTCAAATACAAATGGACTAGACATTGTTTAGGTATTTTTTGCTTGTATATGTGGTATATAGTTACTGTACTTTTGTATATAGTTTTTCTTATATTAGTTATAACTTGTTTCCTTTTTTCTTTTTATTACAATAGAAAAGGGAAAAAAGAATTTGTACTTTATCAAGCTGATAACAGAAAAAAATAAATAAACAAATAAAAAAAAAAAAAGCAATTCCTAGATGACTGCTAGGTCAAGCCATCACCCTGCAAGACCCTCTGGGAGAAGCTACGGGACAAGGGGAAACTCTGATTCAATTTAATCACAGATCAAATTCTGTAGAGCTAAGAAGCAGATGCCCAATGAGCTTACATCTTAGAGTAAATTTTTTTAGCTTAAAAACATTTAGGATTAATGTTGGTTTTCATTGGCAATGTCAGATTCCCTAGGAGAATAGAGTAGCTAGCTTGATATTCTGGTATTCTTAAATTTCTTATTTCTTAGTCATGTATATTATAGCAACAGAAGCAATTTAAAGATGTTTATTATAGCTTATCACCAATGTAGTATGACTCCTTTCCTCATACAATGGAAAGTCATTTTTCCCTGATATACAATATCCCCAAACCTTCCTATTACTCAGCATATTGTGAGGATTGTGTCCTGATTCCTGCTCTGCAAGTGGACAAGAGTCACTAGGCTCTGGCAGGCCCCTCCCACCAGACTCTCCCCATTCTCCCATTAGGGCTTATTTGTGGTAACAGTGTTGCTGCACGCTAACAGAGTAGTCTCTCCAAACACTAGCTGTTTTATTTCCTTTTTCTAGTTTCTAAAATTACCTCACAGTCTATTTCCTACTATTTTAGAGTCTAGAAGCCCCCAAAGGCTTCCAAGTCTTTTTTTCTTTTTCCTCTCTCTGAGACAGGGTTTCTCTGTGTAGCTCTGGCTGTCCTGGAACTCGTTCTGTAGACCAGGCTGGCCTCGAACTCAGAGATCTATCTGCCTCTGCCTCCTGAGTGCTGGAATTAAAGGCATGAAAGGCATGCACCATCATGCTTTCTCTTCATTATTAAATGGGAGAGAATGTGAAAGAGAATGTTGGTTGCTCATGAGAAGGCAAAAGCTATTTTAGATAAACTATACCTTTAGTCCTCAGAATGCCCCATCAAAACTAACACTACACAAGACAAACTATCTTGTAGGTGTCCTACGTAAGAACACTCCTGAAGCTTCTCATTTCTCCATATTGGAACTCAGAACTTTATTTGCTTGAGACTGAAACCCATGTAGTAAGAGTGAAAATAAAGAGACTTAAACTCTTTGAAACAGGTGTTATCTGTATAATTTATGCCATAAAACTGCAGGGTGCCTATACAAGTGAAAAGATGAATATTTATCAGAATAATATCATGGAAACAACAAGTTTACATTTGAAAAAAGACATCCTATGACTTCATGACTTCAACAGCTAACAGGATCTCAACTAGTTCTTGGATCAGGGAAAATAACTGTTGCTTAAAAAAAAAAAGTCAAAATAATCAGGGTTAGAGAGGTGGCTCAGAGGTTAAAAGTTGTTTTCTCTTACAGAGGATCTGAGTTTGGTTTCCAGCAACCATGTTGGGTGACTCACAACTGACTTTAACTCCAGCTGCAGGAGATCTGATGTCTTCCTCTGGCCTCCAAATATATCAGCGCGCGCGCGCGCGCGCACACACACACACACACACACACACACACAGTAAATCTAAAATGCCAAAGCCTATCACAATTTGGAGGGCAAGAAACTATTTTTAGTCTTAATTTGAGGTGTCAAATATCTACAGCTCTATAGCGGAAATAGTTTTAGCCACAAACTTCACTGACCATTAAAAAAAGTACAAGTGTCATTGTTAGTGTGACTGCTAGAAAATTCTAGTAGAAAAACAGAGAGAAAAGGGACCTCCATTTTAGAATCCCTGTTTTCTTTATTTCTGGACTACTTTATCACTTTCAAATGAGGAGACTAGATAATCCTTTCAGATTCTCCTCATTTTTAGAAAGAAAGTAAAAATCTGTTATAAAATAGGAATGAATTCAGTCCTGTTCTTTGTTTCCTTTTCTCAGTACTAATTTTTCTCATCTTTGAAATGGAAATTGTGAAAAGAAAAAAAAAAAAGACACCTAAAAAAAGGTTGGAGAAATGAGATGACAGACTTAAAGAAGGTGGTTTTTGAGACAGGGTCTTGTTAGGCTGCATGCCAGCTCAAGATTATTATTGTTATTATTACTGTTCATTTTTTCAAGACAAGGTTTCTCTGTGTAGCAGCTCTGACTGTCCTTGAACTCACTCTGTAGACTAAGCTGGTCTCAAACTCAGATCCACCTGCCTCTGCCAGTGTTGGGATTAAAGGCCTATGCCACTACATACAGCTCAAGATTATTTCTTAATGTTAGAAAAGAAATCACTTTTAGAACTCTATTTGGAACAGACAACTAGTCTCCATATAAATGATAAATCAGTGTTACAAACTAGACAATGGAATTCTTTTCCAGACCTAGTAACTTGTAACTGCACAGCAGCTCAAAATAATCTCAGGCTTCCAAATATTACAGGTTCCCAAACAAAAACAGCAGCAGAATGGAGTCCACACAGTTCAAGAGTCCAGTGCGCCCTGCCTTGCCCATTAGCCCTCTTCTTACAACTATTCTTTTTGTAGTCCAGGAGTTTTATAAAATATTCCTGGACAAAGTTGAATTGATTTCCAATAGCTTATTTTTTCCCTGACTTAATTCACTTTATTTTTCTGGTATAAGAACCCTAGGTGGTAGCCACAGCTGAAGCCTGGGTCCTCTGAATGGAGACTCTGGTATGTGTTTTCACAAGATGGTCAGTGAATTCCTGATAAGGAGACTTGATGAACAGTGTCTTTTCAGAGATCAGAAGTTGGTTAGCTGTGAGATGGCATCAAAGGTGGCAAAGTTGCCCAGGGTGGCAGTGCAGCCCCTGGCTGATGTGTAGCTGTTATCAAAACCTCTGTCAGTGGCAGCTTCTTGGACACAGGAGCAGAGATGATGCCAGTGCCTCTGCCCCTATGAGGCACACCAGCACAGCCACAGCAGCCTATCACCTTGTGTGGGATGATGCGGGGCTTGCCAATCTTGTTCCCCTAGTAGCATCTCCACACAAGGATGATGGAAAGCATGGCTAAGATGGTCCCTCAGATGGCAGTGGCTACCTGCTTGGAGCACTTAACATCAAGACCAACATGGCCACTGTACTCCCCAATAGTGACAAAAGCCTTGAACTTGGTCTTCTGGCCAGCAGTTTCTTGCTTCTGCCCTGGAAGATCTTTAGAATCTCATCCTTTACAGATGCACCCAGGAAGAGTCAATAATCTTGGATTCCTTAAAGGGCAGGAAGAACAGGTAGATCTCCAGGGACTAGATCTTTATGTCCTTGACCAGGGAGCCTAGCCTGGTAATGTGAATTTACTCCTTATCTTTGGCTTTATTGTCACAAACCCTGCAGCCTGGACCATGACTCAGTCTTATCAAGGAAGCTGGCTAGGCCTCCCAAGGACTGAGGGCCCTTCCTGCTGTACTGGCATCACCTGCCGTTCCATGTTTTCTCCAAGAAGAAAGCTCAAATATCTTACAATTTGACTAATAGGAGAAAGCCAGTTGGGTTAGGTGTTAAAGGCTATTGTCTAGACAAGGTGTAGTGGTGCAGGCCTCTATCCCTGCACTTGGGAGGCTGAAGCAGGAGGAGCACCATGAGTTTGATGGTATATATAATGATCTAGGTTAGCAAGACCTTATCTCCAAAAGGAAAAGTATCCATCTGAAGGAAGGACCCATGACACTTCCACGTCAGTGGTATCCCAGGCCTGCTTACTATAGCTGATTTAGACTTCCCTTTACTTCAGCACTTTCTATAACAAAAGATAAACACACATTGAAAATAAATGTGCCTATTAATTACAAGGTAAAGTCAAATGAGAAAAGTCAGCCAATATTTAATGCTATGGAAAGAGAATGTATACAAGGTTCCCTTTTTTCTTTGGGATAGGACCTTTTCTCTCTCTCCCTTCTTTTTCCTTTTTTTTTTTTTTTCATCCCGAAACAGGGTTTCTCTGTATAACAGCCCTGGCTGTCCTAGAACTCACTCTATAGAACAGGCTGGCTTCCAGCTCAGAGATCCATCTGCCTGTCTCTACCTTCCAAGTGCTGGGATTAAAGGTGTATGCCGCCACCACCACCCAGCAAAGGTCTCCCCACCCCCACCCCCACCCCCCGGAGCTGAGGACTGAACCCAGGGCCTTGCACTTGCTAGGCAAGCACTCTACCACTGAGCTAAATTCCCAACCCCGGGTTCCTTTTTTTAAGGATGCGTTTCTATTTTTTTATTTATATGTATGTTAGTGTGTGTGGGTAGCCACAGAGGCCAGAGGGGGTTGTTGGATCTCCTGGAGCTGGAGTTACATGTGATTGTTAGCAGCCTCACGTGGGTGCTAGGAGCCAAACTTAGGTCCTCTGAGATGAGCAGGAAAGTCATCTCTTCAGTCCCCTACAAGGTTCCCTAAACTTTAATCTCAAGGTAATATCATCCATTGCCAACCAGGCTGTGGTGGCACACACCTTTACTCCTAGGATTCAAGAGGCAGAGACAGGTGGATCTCTGAGTTCGAGGCCAGCAAGTTCAAGGACAGCCAGGGCTACACAGAAATCCTGTCTCAAAAAAGGAAAAAAAAATCATTCCTTGTCACAGTTCGATAACTGGGTCCCAAATATGTCTGGAACTACAGGAAAGCCATAAAGACACACTTCTAGGTAGGAAATTGAGGTGAACCTAGAGGCTGACCTGAATTTCCACTTGTATCTTATTCCTACGTCAGTATAGCAAGCCTGGTAGGAAATCTGACACCATTTAGCTACTGAACAAACTTATCTGAAAACTAAACACATCTGAAATCTCTACCTATCCACCAGAAGAGCAAGCTGCTGCTGCTTTGTTTGCATGCCCCCCAGTACTCACGTGGTTGAGAAACTTGCTGTCTCGAGTAGCCCAGCCAATCTGCATGACACCAGAAGTGACCACTGTTACTTCGTAGTACCACACCCCAGTGTCCACACAAAAAGTGCAGCGTACACTCTCAAAGGAGGAGGCATCACAGCGAGCCTGGCAGAACCAAGGAGTACAAATCAATTCATCAGTGCCTGACGGCCACCTAGTAACTGGCCTAGGGAAGGTGGGATGGAGTTTTCCTTATTAAAGCCCCTAGTGTGATTCCACAGTCCATCTTCAGTGATTTAAAAAAGCATAAAACTGAGCGAAGCAACCCTATTATTACTTCAGTTTGACTTCTAGGATTTCAAAGATAGTTGCAACTGCAAGTAGTCAAAGCTACTGGCTTTGTTTTTCAGTACTTAGAGAGTCTGCTTTGAGATCAGAATCTTTACAAACGCAAACACTGCCTTCATCAGACAAAGATAGGGAAGGGTAAAGACAGGGTATCTACCTATAATTCACAGCAAAAACAAACGAGAGAAGGGATTTGGCAACCATCGTCAAATTGTGCTACACTCCTGAAATGCCTCGTCCCGTGGTACTTTTCTATACAGAAGCAGCTCTTGCATCAACCTGCACTATAAAACTGGCAATATTCAGCACGAGGAAGGGAGCACCAGGTCTAGTACAATTGGCTATGTGGGCATTTGCAAAAGGAGAGGCTTCACTGGGAAACACTTGTCTTCACACTTTCAGTTGAACAAAATAGCAAAGATTAAAAGCAGATATAGAGCTAAGAGAGATGGCTTAGCAGTTAAGATCACTGGCTACAAAGGATGTGGGTTTGAGTCTCAGCACCCACATGGTAGCTCACAAATTTCTGTAACTCCAGATCCAGGGGATCCGTTGACTTCTGGCCTCCACTGGAACCAGGCAAGGAAATGGTACATAGACACACATGCAGGCAAAAGATCCATATACATAAGATAAAATATTGTTTAATGTTTAAAACCATCTATTTAGCTAGGGCTGTACCTTAGCAGTGGAGCACTTATTTGGCAACTGGAGTACTACAAACAGCTCAGATGTATTTGAACCAGTCAACACGCACTGTAATGCTACAACAGATGCAGTAACATGTGGGATGTAACAGATGGATAACACCCCAAAGCATTCTCTATCTTTACCACTCTTACCACTAACCAGTCTTCAGATAGAAGAAAAGCGTCTACATATTCTGTTAGACATTGCTTTTGTTCTGAAGCAGAGCGTGAAAAATGGGAACAAAGTAATTTTAGCCCTCAGAAGGTCTGTGAAAGTTTTACCTCCAAGCCGTGAGGTGAGATCTTCAAGTACTCGCTGACATCATTGCTGTTCAGCATGGCCCTAATGTTATTCAAGTCCACTTTCTCGTAGGTTAGTTGTCTACCTTCTTTTAAAACTGCAAAAGAGAAGGCGGTCATGTTTCCTAGGGCAGGCTGCGATGGTTTGGAAGAAAGGGGAAACAGTCATCTCCAGCTGCCATACAAGAATGGAGAACTGGTAGGGCCTAGCATCTTATCTGTTACATGGCCTAAGCAAAGGCCAGAAAAGGCAGCACTGTGGGTGTGGTATTTCCAGTCCCTGTAGCTACTGGAGTGCATGAAACAAAATCTAAATAGCAGGTCTCACTGTGTACCCCTGACTGGCCTAGAACTTGTCATGTAGACCAGGCCATCCTTCAACTGTCAGAGATCTACCTGTCTCTATTTCCCGAGTACAGGGTTAAAAGTGTGTGCTACCATGCACAGGTTAGTTTGTTGTTGTTCTGTTTTGGAGGCAGGGTCTAATGTTGCTCAGGTTGGGTTTAAACTCAAATGTAGCTGAGTATGACCTTGAGCTCGTTTCTTCTGCCTTTGCCTCTCAAATGCTAAGATTATAGCTATCTGTCTGTCTTCACTCCCAGCTAGCTTCCAAATTGCATTTACTCAGAATTACTCTTTAACTAGCACTACATAGGCTGTTAGAGAGAGAACTGGAGGTTATGTGTTTAACTGTACATTAGCACAGGGCTAGTAATAGAGACAGGGAATGGTACAGCAGCTTGGTTTGTATTCTAGTAGCTTTTGGAGGAAAAAAAGTTAAAAATAACTCCACCGTGTAAGTAAGAATTAGTTTGGGTTTGTAGAGACCATCTGAGGTCAGGAGAAGAGTACAAGGAAGGCAACAGGGCTGGGCTATAATTCAGTGGCAGAATGCTTTCCTAGCATGAACAAGGTTCTAGAACACGTTCCTAGCACTGAAAGCTAAATGAAAAAAGGCGTTCTGTCTGTTTTCTGGCCTCCCTGAGGAGGCATTTCTTCCCACCTTCCTGCCATGGAAACTATGAACCCAAATCAGTATTTTTTGCCAGGTTGTTTATGTCAGGCGTTCTGTCACATGACAATAGAAACACCACACATGCACACACACAAAGAAAAGACAAAGAAAGTGCAGGTGTGAAGAGTCCCAGAGGTGGAGCTAGCTGGACCCTGTTGGAGGGCAGGGAGGAAAGTGTGTGTTGGCAAGTTCTTAGACAGAGCTCTATAATTAAGGAGTCTGACTCAGCATGTGTCAGTAAGGTCTGTGAACTGGAGAATGCTGGCATTAGAAACATTCCCTTGAACTCTCATCTGAAAGGTGCCTAAGATACTTTTCTATTAGAGTATATCCACCCTGCAGTAAGAAGCTTATTAAGAATTCCCACTCATTACAGCAAAAGGAAGGCTACTGATCCCACTGAAGACCGGGATTTAGAAATGCAAACAAATTTTGGCTGCTGAGATGGCTCAGTAGGTACAGGCACTTGCCTGATGACATGGAACCCACATGGCAGAAAAAGAGAACCAACTCCTGAAAAGTGTCCTCTAACCTCTACATACGTGCACACCCATCCTCCCAACTTAACATAAATAAAATAAAAAATTAATATAGAAAAGCAGAAACACGGTTTAATAAAGGACAACTCCCACTTACAGAGATTGTCTAAGCTCCACTGGGCACAGAAGCCAACTTGACGTTTCAGATAATCAGGATCATCAGCCCACAACTCCAAGGTGACCAGTCGGTCACTAATACTGGATTCAGAGATAGTCAATTTATTCTCACCTGTTTGGAAGGATGAAATCTTTAAATAACAATGGAAGAGGAGGAGGATGTGTTGGGCTGATTAGTGGTGGTAAGGAATGAGGGGAGACAATAGAGAATTTGGAGACTAGAACAGATTTCTATGCTTCCTTCTAGGGATAACACAGCCAAAGAGTTGTGGCTACTTTCTACAATTTCATCATTATTTTTAAAAGATTTATTTATTATTATTGTTTTGATTCTTTTCAGATAGGGCTTCTCTGTGTATCGCTGGCTGTCCTGGAACTCACTACCTAGACCAGGCTGGCCTCAAACTCAAACTGCCTCTGCGTCCTGAATGCTAGGATTAAAGGCATGCACTATAATGCCCAGCTTAAGGTTTTTATTTATGTATATGCAAATGAGTCTGTGAATGTGTATGCCCTGTGTGCCTGAGTGCCTGTGGAGGCCAGAAGAGCATGTCAGATCTCCTAGAGCTGGAGCTATAGGTGGTTGTGAGCTGCCCAACAATGTTGGTGCTGGGAACCAAATTCCAGTCCTCTGGAAGAGCATCAAGTGCTCTTAATTGCAGAACCACCGCTCCAGCTTCATCATGTCCCTGCAATTATTTTTTTAAATTGTGTGTATGTGTGTGCTTTATGTACATGTTTATGTCTGTGTGAATATATGCACACATGTGTAAGGCATGTGTGGAAGCCAGAAGAGAGCACAGATGTCCTTGTCTTATTTCTCAATACCATTCCTTTTGAGGCAGGAGTACTCCCTGAATCGGGGGCTTCCATTTTCCTGACTGGGCTGGAAGCCAGCAAGCCTCAGCAACCCTTTTGTCTTTCTTTACCTCAGAGGTATTCAGGAGGTGCTGGGCTTGCTAATGAGTGTTGGGATCCAAACTCAGATCTTCTTGATTGCAAAGCAAGTACTCTTAACTGCTGACCCTTCTCTCCAGCCCCTGAGCGCTAAGGTTTTAGCTACAAAAGTAATTATAGTCACCATGCTTGGAATCTCAGCTGAGAACAATCTTTGTTTTTGTTCTTGATATACTCTGCTGGTCTTATAACCAGAATGTATGTACGTCTGATGGAGTTCAAAGTGTAGGCTCACGTTTTTATAACCAAAGACTATTAGTGCAAGAAGTCACTATACCTACTTGTCTGGGCAAACTTTTCCAGTGCAATCAGTGCAAAAAGCATGACTGTGGGGTGGGACTGTAACTTCTGAAAGACAACAAAAGATAAAGACAAAGTCACACCTCTGCAGAAGCAGTAAGGTATCAACCTCAGATTCTTACTTATAATACATGCCAGATTATATACTTGGGACAGCAGAAAAGTCTCCCTCATTCAAAGTCTCAATTGTCCACTTGATTACTGGAGGATCAAGATAGTCATTGAGTTAATTTATAGATATGGACATTTCAGCAGTGTTTCATTAAAAATGCATGATGCTATTAGACTTAGTAACATGTGTATTAGGGCTCTATTACCTAAAATAATGTTCATGCTTATACTCATTAAAACAAGCCAAAAAGAAAACTAGAATTATAGTTAAAAATGACCTTTAGTACCCCCAAAGAGATAATACCAGTTCCAGAATTACAAATAATGATATTATTATCAATTAGCAGCTTAGTTTTTTGTTTGTCTGTCTGAGACAGGGTCTATTATGTAGCTCTGGTTGTCCCGGAACAGGCTGGCCTTGAACTCACAGAGATCTGCCTGCCTCTGTCTCCCAGTGCTAGGACTAAAGGCGTGAGCCACCCAGCGCTATCTTAGTTTTAATCTAGTTCCTGCAGGGAATTCTACAGATGCTGATGATGACGGGAAGTGTACTCAACTTACATTTGAGTTTACTTCACATCAGTTCCCACTCATCAGGCCTACATGTTTATCATCTTCTCTTCTCACATTCTTGCTTTCTCCCAGCTATGTTGGGAGCCTTCAAGAGTCCTAGAACACCAGTGTATTCCCATGCATTTCTGCGGTGCCTGCTGAAGCTCACAGAAGCACTGTTCTCCCGGCTGTAAAGCCTCTTCAGCATCTTTATCCTTGCCACATCCTTAACCCTCCTGCCTGGCTCTTCCAGCCCCAAACCTTCCACCTGGCTACTCCAGTTCATGTCCTCCTATCTCTGAACACTGCCTTCTCTGATCAGATAACTGTCACTAGGCTTCTGCCATGACGCTTTAGTCAGGACACTCACTGTGCGTTCCTAATCTTAACCTTGTCATAAGCTAGCTAAGCCCACATCAGGAAGTCTGTCTTTCATGATTACCACAGGTCCCTTGTCACCCCATCACACCCTCACCCACCCATCCCTTCATCTTCTCAGAACTCTTACAGCACTCAGTCTTCAGGAAGCAATTGCTCCTGATCACATCCTGTCGAGTATAAGTTAACTGTTGTCTGAATGGTCCTATTCCTTTAAGTTACAGTGAACTTTGTGAAGGTAAATGACTCTCCTACTACTTTGGTATCTACCAGTGCTCATTCAGAGCAGTGTAAGGGTTTTTTAATGACATATTGTGTAGGCACCAACAAATGAATTCTTTTAGTTTTTAAAAAGGCCCAATGCTCACTAGGCTTGCAAAAATAACTTAGAGACACAGGCTAGTCAGACTGCAGGCAAGTGCTGTAGTGATAGGGAGTCACAACTTCAGCAAACCACAGCCTCATAGGTGACACATCAGACACTCCAACAACGACAGTTTTGACTGTAAAGGGAAGGGTGGGCAGGAGCAGAGACTTATATACTCTGCGAACCCGGCCTGTTGTTGGAATGCCATGAATTTTGTTTCCACTTGTGCGTGCGTGCGTGCGTGCGTGTGTGTATGTGTATGTGTGTGTGTGTGTGTGTGTGTGTGTGTGTGTGTAAATGTGGGGGTGGTATTTTTCATTACTTTTTGGTAGACTATAAGAACACACAAAAAGTCCTAGCAGCTATCTTATGACTAAATTTAAAATCAGACCAATTCAATTGTTATTTGCTTGTAATAAATACCCACCTCTCTCCCCCCCCCTCTTTCCTTTCTGTCTCTGAACATAGGAGGTGATAAATAAATACCCAGGAAATACCTGTACATAAAACTTTCAGCTCACCCTATTCTCTGCACCAGGGACTATGCTAGTGATCTGAGAAAAACAGACAATCTGTATGATGAGAATAATAAGCTTTGATGTCTTACTTACCAGACACTGTAGCAAATATTCCAATATTCCTGGGCTAAGTAAACCTATGCTTGCAGGACCTAGACAGACACAGCAAACACTGGACATAATTAAAAGTGTCACATTATTTTACATAAGTTAACTAACAACAGCCAAATTATTTGCTTGAATTCTGTACTCTTATGCACATTACTCAGACCTCCTCTCTTAGGCTGTTCCCACTATCATCCCCATTTCACAGCTTGGCAACTGAGTCCACCATAAACAGACCAGTTGCAGGGCTCTTGGGGAGCCATGATAGTATGAGCCAGCACCCATGTGTTCTGATTTTCTATTTTTTTTTTGTTTTGTTTTTTGTTTTCTGAGACAGGGTTTCTCTGTGTAGCTTTGCACCTTTCCTGGAACTCACTCTGTAGCCCAGGCTGGCCTCGAACTCACAGAGATCCGCCTGCCTCTGCCTCCCGAGTGCTGGGATGAAAGGTGTGCGCCACCACCACCCGGCTCTGGTTCAATCCATTATTTCTTCCACTATATATAAAGTAACTGTCTGAGACATTCTCATGTGATTTGCCGTTAATATTTCTAAAATGGGTAATATTCATTTCTCTAAATGCATACAATAACTAAATAACAGATTTATCTTAAATTTCTATGAAAAAATAAAGCTAAATTAGATTGCATTTAACTGTGTCTTGAGTAATTTCCTTCCTTTTAGTCTATTTCTGTTCATTTCTTTTTTGTTTTTTTGTTTGTTTTGAAAAAGGGTCTCCCATAGTTCTGGCTGGCCTCTAACTCACTCTGCAGGGGAGGCTGGCTTTGAACTCTTAGCCCTCTTGTTTTAAAGTGCCTTGGTTATAGGTGTGTGCCACCACACTCAGCTTCTTTCTGCAATTAAAGGTGCCCAAGGTCTGCAGGACAGGTGTGTCAATGTCAAACAAGTAAGGCACTTGGGTGGTGTGTGCTAGAGTTACCTGCTAGTTTCTCAGCCAAGCAGCCCAAGACTGCGGATGTGTTCCTATGTTTGGCAGGGTGGCCTGAGTCCTGGCATGCTACTTCTCCATTTAAATTGAGAATTTCAGTCAATTTCTGGAGTGCATCCTATAAAACAGTTACAAATAGATTCGATGAATACATACTCTGTAGGTTATTTTCCCAAGGGAATTCCTGGAAACAAAACTATAAAAAGGTATTCAATGAACTTGGAATAATCACATAAAATTACTCCAATGGCATCATTATTATTTATGGGAAATATCTGGCCAACCTTAAGTTTTCTCAATGCCAGATTTCATTTTATTCAAAATGTACCAGTTATAGATAATGTGTATTTTACACTTTTGGTTTTTGAGATGGAGTTTTGGTATATATAGCCATACATATAGCCATATATACCAAGGCCATCCTGGAACTCATTATGTAGCCCAGGCTGGTCTTGAACTTGTGGCAATCCTCAGCTTCCTGAGTGTTGGGATTATAGGTATGCACTACCACATCCAGTTTATTTTATATATATGTGTGTGTATGTACACACAATCTTGAGTCATTAACCAGACTAAACCCATTCAAATGTCAACATGATTAATCACAGTAACTTGGTCATGGTGGAACATACCTAAAATTTCAGGACTCAGAAGGCTGAGGCATGAATTTTGTAAGATCAAGGCTAAACTCAAGACCAGCCTATGTTACACAGTGAGACCCTGTCTCAAAAAGAAACCAAACATACACAGTGAGACCCTAACTTAAAACAACAATTCCAAAACATAAAACCAAAAGTAATTATGACCTAGTGATATGAAATAAAAAGTTACTACTGAGAGCTGCTGGTAGCAAAAGGCCATGGGAGTATACAGCAGGTTAACATATTTCCATGTAATGTGTACATGTAATCTCATGATTACATCTCAATCTTACGGGCACACATAGTTGTAGATAGTCAAGAAGATCGTTTCTTATTTAACTGTACAATTTTTATGAACAGAAACATACTAAGATATGCTTCATACTAGGTCTATTGTTCCATGTGGCTGTAGACACTTAGAGGTCTTGTTCTCCATCCTTAGCCATTGACTAGGCTAAATAAGCCAGACAAAGTGTCCTCGTAGAACTTTCACAGAGTGGAATTGCAGGTGCCTGGCCTTGTTGGATCAAAACCCTTCAGAAGAATTATAGCATACTAGAAGTGATAGTACAGGTGTCTGGCCTTGGTATATCTTAGTCCTTCAAGAGATCAATAGCACCTTTGTTACCCTAAGCTTCCTCCACCGGCACCTCCCCACTCTGATTCAAAAAACAATTAACACTTTGTGTTTATTTCTACACCAGTTTTTAATGCAAGATTTTAAGCTTAGTATATTAATTATATATTGGTCCTGAGATTCAGGTGATTAACAGAAAAAGGTTATTAACTGACTAACTATGTCTGGATATTATTAATCACATAAAATAGTACACATCTTTTTGCTTTTTCCTTAAATCTCTATTGGTTTAATTTCTTTCCTTGTAATCCTTGTAGCTATCCATTTAAGAGCCAGAACTTTTTACAACCTACAGTTGTTGTCAATCACCAATTAAGCTGACCAAGTCTTTGTCAAATGTGACTCTTATCAGAATACTTGCTCCTGAGAGCTTACTTTGTAGTTTTTTACTAACAAGTTGTTAATGAATATATATACACACATGCGCTTGGGGGGAAGAACAAAAGAAGAAGAACTAAGAGAAGAACTGAGAGAACAGCAGAAGAAGGGACAGAGAGGAGCGAAGTATGAGAACAGAAAAGAGGCTGTGTAGATAGGACTGACTTAAAAGAATAAAGCGAATGGACTAACGAGCTCGGTGTGCTTAGATTAATTTGATATCCCTCAGATTAATATCCCAGCCACTTGTACCGTCTTCCACAAGACTCTGG